>NW_027185876.1:19815063-19904762 GCF_028583685.1 Petaurus breviceps papuanus
CTCTCTCTCTCTCTCTCTCTCTCTCTCTCTCTCTCTCTCTCTCTCTCCCCCTGCCTTCCTCCTTCTCTTCCTCCTCCTCCATTTATGTATTTTGAAGAGTTAACTCAGGGTTCCCAAGAACACCAAAATCCTCTCACTGCTAGAGGCACAGTTCTCTTAGGCTATGCCACCCAGCTTAGGGAAATGGGGGTGAAAGCCCTTTATTAGTCCAAGTCAGGCTGACTTGCATGTTCAAGTGAGCAGCATAAAGAAGAAAAAACACAGTTTGTATTGTTAAATGTCACATGTTTCCCAAAGGGATAGATCCGGGACCTGCTATTTCACTGGTATGGGGGTGAAGAAACTTCCCCTACCAATGCAGGTCATCTTTTCTCTGTAGTATAGAGGCTGAGAGAGCTGCCTGGAATGCTGAGAAGCTAAGGGACTTGCCCAGAGTCACAAAGTCAGTAGGAGGCAGGGCTTGAACTCAAGGCTTCTTGGCTTCTGAAGCCAGCTCTTTGAGCACTACGCCATACTGCCTGCCCCATGTCGCATAAACTCATATAGCTTTTCAGGAAGGTGTGTTACCCTCATATTTTTTGCTCAAGTCACTAAAGAATCATCCCTCAGAACAGCAAACCAAAGTGCCATTGCTCAGCATGGCACCATTACAAAGACTTGCAGCAAATACATCAAGTGATCTCCAAAGGCCTTCAGATTTTGTCATCACATTAGATGGATGGTACAGAGATGGTCATGAGAGCAGGGGTATTTTTTTTTTTTGCTTTAGGGCCATGTTCAAATGCTAGCAGAAGATCTCCCCTTAGGGTTAGGAAAGAATCACCTTTTTTTGTCCTTGTCCAAATAAGTCAAAAGGAATTCTAAGGAGGGTGTCAGAGATGTGGAAAGTGTACCATGGACAGAGGCAACATCAGGTGACAAGAGGTTGAGAGCTAGCTTTGTTTCATAGTAGAAAATGGTGTTCTGGTTTTGGTTCTGGTTCTGCAAAGCAGAGCGACAAGGCTGATGAAACACTTAAGGTGAAAAACATTGGAACGATCCCACTTCTAGCTGTTTTTCTGATCAGTTTCTTGAAGACTATTTCACCAGACTCTGTGGTTTGGAGTGAGTCCCCTCAAGACAAAGTTGGTAACTGGCAAGTCTTCCATATCTGATGTCTGCTGGGTCTTGGGTCAGATTCTTGTCCTTGTAGTCACCTCCTGGTTTCTAGTCATCCAAAGAGATGCCTTGAAAACAAGTATCAGACCACAAGGGACATCCTAGTTGGAAAGTCATTCTGGGGAGAGAAGAAAGAGAGGGCAAAGTCAGACCGCAGATGGGTTTAAAAAGTCAATGAATCCTTAAATAAAACTTAAAAAATAAGGTTATCTGGGCAAGACCTATTCCTCAAACAAGACACTCCATCTCTGTACTCTAAGCATTTTCTTTGGCTATCCTCAGTGCCTGGAATGCTCCCTCTTTTCATCACCTCCTGGCTTCCCTGGGTTCCTTCAAGTCTCAGCTAAGATCCCACTTTCTACAAGATGCCTTTCCAATTCCCCTTAATTCTAGTCTCTTCCCTCTGTTGGATATTTTTAGTTTATCCTGCATATAGTCTGTTTGTACATAGTTGTTTACATGTTGTCACTGCCAATAGTGTGAGCATCTTGAGAACAGAGACTGTTTTTGACCTTAGTATTCCCAGTTCTTAGCACATAGTAGGTGCCTGGCACATAGTAAGTCCTTAATAAATGTTTAAGGCAGCTAGGTGGAGGAGCGGATAGAGTGTGGGGCCTGAAGTCAGGAGGACTTATCTCTCTGAGTTCAAATCTGGCCTCAGACAAGTTACTTAAACCTGTTTGCCTCAGTTTCCTCAAGTGAAAAATGAACTGGAGAAGAAAATGGCAAACCACTCCAATATCTTTTCCAAGAAAACCCCAAATGGGGTCATGAAGAGTTGGACATGACTGAAATGCCTGAACAACAACAAAATAAATGTTCACTGACTGATTGAATTGACCCAAGGATTAAGGGTTTTTTTTCCATATATACCAATAAGTACCCAGAACACAGCTAATGATACAGTTCTTCTTCATAAGAAGACTATTAGTCCTATCCTAGGCCAGTTAGCCCAGTTGCTGAACCAGGGCCATGCTTAGAGAAGCCTTTTAGTTTCCTAAAGAGAAGAGCTTTGTTCCTGGTCTATAGGCTAACCTATGCAGCTCCCACTTCCATTTCTGCCCCATCTTGCCATTGGTTATAAGAAGTACCAGGTGAGAAAGAGAATGTGAATGCCTCACCACAAACCAGCTCCTACTACTGGAAAATTAACCCAATGCACCTACAAGAGTTGAACAGGAACATCATTCCTTAAGAGCAGCATTTTAAAATTTGAGATCCATAAAATTTAAAAAATATTTTAGTTCACTATTTTAATATAATAATTTTCCTATGTAATTTTATGTATTTTATTGTGTGCTTTTAAAGACATTATTCTGAGAAGTCCATAGCTTTCACCAGACTCTCAAAAGGCTTCGTGATACAACAAAGATTAAGAACTCTGCTCTAGAAGAAAAAAACATGACAACTACATTTTTTAATTTTGTGGTTGTTGTTGATGACAATGGTAACAGCTTTTCCATTTCTTTGCTCCTTGCCTACACTAATCCATTTGGGAAGGTTGCAAAGAAGCAATGACTCCTAAAGTCCAGGGGTCATTTTCACTACAAAATCCCAGAATGCCACATCCTATGATATTCATTAGCATTTTTCTAGGGTATTTGATGAAATTAATTGATTTTTTAATGAACTAATTTGCAATTTTAAGTTAATTTTTAATTAATGATTTCAAAATTTAGTTTTGAATTAATGTATACCCTCTGTAGTAACCACCTAGACTTGCTTCTCATCACTCTGCTTTCCTCTAACTTTTCTACCCATCACCAAGAACTCCAATTCATACTTTATCTTATCCTTGCACAGTGATCCTTACAAATATATGATATCCCTCCATCAGTTCCACCAAACTCAGATGACTAGTACCCTTTAACCCTAAAAAAGTCTTTCCAATCCACCATGAGCTTTGTGCCAGGCCTCTGCCCTTCAGACATAATGCCCCCTGCCTGATGGCTCCCTTCTCATCCCACTTGGATCAGGACCACCAGACGCGGCCTCACAGTTTTCTTGGGGAGCTCCTTTTTCCTCTTCTTTTCTGAGTTGCTGTGGTACAAGGACTCTCGGCCCCTGTAGGAGGGGCCCCGCGTCAGCTCCAGTTCACTGTAGGGTGGTAAGGTATCTTCCATCTCATCCTCTTCATCTGGCTGTGACGATGGTTGCTGTCCACCTCCGGCTTTGTAGGTCGTTGGTGGTGACCAAGCATAATAGCTCCCACTCCGCTGGAGGGGCTGGGAGCTCAGCTTGGATGGGGTCTCAAGGCTCCCACCACCACTGCTGCCCTCACCCCGGGACTTCCTCTCTAGTACACTGCTCAAATAGGTATGGTCGTACTTCTGTCCAACACCCGGGGTCCGGCTCACCAGCCGAGGCAGGTGTTTCTCTTCATTGGCCCGTCTTCGGGGTGGGCTATAGGACCAGCCCCGGTCTGAGTCTGTCAGAGGCTCCCGGCTCCGGCTCCTTTTGCTATAATATTCCTCTAGGGAACCATCATTATAAAGCCCGCCATGTGCTCGTGACTCTGATCTCTCAAAGCGGCTCCCCCCACGAGGCTCTTGGCTGTTGCCCTCTCCTCGGTGGGACCGCTGATTGTAGGAGTCCGCAAAGGCTGCCAACTCATCCATGGAGACAGCTGGCATTCCCATGGCAAAATTCTTCCGTGATAACATCTCTGACTTTGACCGCTGCTGGCTGCAAGCAAAAAAAGCCATCAGTCAAACTTAACCAATCAAGAAAGATTTACTGAGCACCTACTAGGTACGAGATATTACAGCTGGCCTGCAAAATGAGCAAGGCCTGATACCTACCAGCTTTTCCCCTTCAGTCCCATGATCTACACTCTTGGCTGGGGTATGTGATAAGGAACAACACTTCACATCAATAATGATAACAGCAATAATAATTCAAAATTAGATTCATAAGGAGTTTTGAGGTTCTCATTGAATCACATGCCTAGTTTCCACTCCAGCAGACTCTGTGCAACATTTCTTCCCTTTCTTTCCCAGGGTATGGAGAAAAGGGGGGCTTTGGAAACAGTGGGCTGAACAGAGTTTCTTTTCAAAGTTTAATTAGCCAAGGATGGAAATACATACTCCTCTTCTTGAACAGTAAGAAGTCAGGTGTGGAGAAAGTGTTACTATGCAGTATGGTTGGGGGTGTTTTAGAGGCTATGTGACAAAATAAACAAGATGGATGAGAAAACATGTGCCTGATGGTTCAGAAGGACTTGGCATAGTTCAAAGAGAAAAAGGGAACTGATTAATATTTTGACTACAGTCTAACAAAGTTATTCTTGCCTGTGGCATTAAAAAATATTTCCTTACTTAAAGTTATCTATGGAATGGAGAAGCCCAAGTATTATTTGTTATATTCATCAAAGAAGTATAGAATGCCAAGAATTCAACAAGTATTTATTCAATTCTGGCTACAAACATGACACTAAGCCAAGTGCTGAAGCTAGAAAGATGAAAATAAAAAATGTGTTTGTCCTCAAGGAGGTTACAATTGAGTGGGAGATGAGGCGTGCACATAAATAACTATACTAAAAGAAAATAATCAGGGAAATTGGGGAGATCAGAGTAGCTTGAGAAATTCAAAGATGGAGGAATCATTTCTCTATGAGATTTTGAAGTGCCATAGATTTTAAGATAGTAATCTGTCCACATTTACAGACAGTAGGTAGGAGAGTTGAGATTCAAACTTTGTTCTCCTTATTTTCCATTTTGCCAATAGAAATTGAATGGTTTATCAAAAGACATCGATGCAAAAAAAGATAACAGGAGGGGATAGTAAAGCTCAGCCATACCAAAATAGCCTGGGAAAACCATGAGTGACAGTCATCAGGCCCGCTTTTCCTTACATTTTGTACCATGCCTATTCATCCTTCCCCTTTGCCTAAACTCCATTTTCCTTTTGAGCAAAATATTTTCTATACCTGTGCCTGAAGCTGTCTCGATCCTCTTTGTTATAATTGGAGGGTGAGGGCCCATGTCCTGACCCACCACTATTTCCCATTACACCTGTCCAATAGTCTGTATCACTCTCCATGTTCCCCAAAGAAGGGAGAGGCTTCCTCCGCATCTGGCGATAAGACTGACAGAAATTTCCATTCTCTTCATGCAAGGAACTTAGTTCAGAAATGGTGTTATTATCTGCAAGGAAAAAAACCCATCACCAACAAAACATCATTCCCCCATCTCTCAAAGTCAAAGGCATTGCGTGAACAACTAGCTGAGGGCCCCCCCACTCATTCTCTCATCTAGGTTGGTTACCAACCTTATGCTACAGTAGCAGGAATTGGGTACAACTTAAGACATACCAGCTCACAGAAAATGATGCTTGCTCTCTGTCCCTTACTCTTGGATGGGAGAATACTTGATATTTTTCAACACTGATGAAAAGACTAGCAATATAAAAGGATGCTGGATAAGAGGCAGGCATACAGGAGAGAGAAGCCAAGGGCCCTGACAACTATCTTGTTTCTTATCCGATGTCAGTACCTGGAGGTTAGAACTGCTCTGTATCATGAGACAGACATATGAGAGGCAGAATGGGAAAATGGATAAAAGACTGGCTTCCCAGACACCTCATGGGTGCAAGTCCTGCTTCTGATATAAACGGATTATATGACCCTGGATAAGTCACATCCTCTCAGTGCTCTAAGTAACTCCCTAAGACTGAACATTGCAGAGAAGGTGCTAGCTTGCACTGGTAAAAGGAATTTCCTTACTTAGGAGATCTCCTTTAGCACTAAAATGGCAGCTTTCCCTCTGTAGACCTACCAACACCTCTCCCTGTAGGATGTGAAAGGCCAAAACTGTATGATGAATCTGGCAGCCAGAGACCCACATCATCCTAAGCAGCCAAGTACCAGAGGACTCGAGGGGCTGAGGAAGGCCGTTTTCCTCATTCCTAAAGCAGACTAATGGGCTACCTGTAGAAGGATCTCTGAGCAGAGATTAAACCAGGAGACTAGAATGAATCATGTTAGTTTGCTTAAACCTGAACTGCATTGGGCCAAACCTGAGCATTCATTTAAAAAAATTCATTCTAAGAAGCCATCTGCTAGATCTGCAAAAACTGGAACTAATACTAAATATTTCCAGCTCCTGATAAGAATCAGGATGGACACTGAGGGCCTTTGGCTTCTCTCTCTTCCCCCTTTCCTGCCTGCCTCTCACCCAGCATCCTTTGGGTTATGCTAGTGTCGTTCATCAGTGTTAAATGTGAAAAAGGAAAATTTGAAAAAGGACGATGATGCATAAGGAAGGTGGGCCTCGAGTGCCCTGGGAAGGCAGCCCTAAGTTGTAAAATATCCAGTTCTTTGCTGTTGTGTGCTGTTCATCCTTCACTTTCGCAGAGGGCCAATGGCATCATGAACACCATGTCTGGACTTGTGTGTGAGGTGGGTTTGAGTGAAGCAGAGCTGTGAAAAGCAGTCAGCCTCCCTGTCTCCTGCAGGGTCATTGAAAGCTTTTTACTTAAAGGAACCATCATTTCCTTGGTGCAGCTATGCTACCCAGGAAGATTGTAAGACCTCAACATTTTAGTAAGAGCTGCTATAGTGAAAAAAAGTAGTAATCTGCTGGTGACCGGTCCTCTGGTAGTAAAACTCTCCAGATTTATCCAGAGCCATAGTCCATCTCTGAGCCTGTGACCCTAGCACTCCCCGCAGTGCCTACCGTGTTTTCCCGGTAATAAGACACTGTCTTATTAATTTTTTTGGACAGAAAAACACCAGAGGGCTTATTTTCAGGGGAGGGCTTATTTTAATGAACATTGACAGCAATTTTAATAAACAGGTAAATGTGAACAAAAAAATGTACCTTTATTCAATAAGCAAATCACTAGGGAAGAACAGGATGACGCACCCACTGCTGCAGCTCTGATTGGATGCAGCTTGGAGCGCGGCGTGCGTTTCACAGGGGGGGGAGGACGGTGCATACAGAGGGTACCGTAATGTAGCATGTAGCGCAGGGGATCACCTTCACTACAGTAGCAATCTCAATAGGGATTATTATAGGGCTTATTTTGGGGGGAGGGCTTATTTTAGAGGAACCTTACACAGTAAGGGGAGGGCTTATTTTCGGGATAGGTCTTATTATCAGGGAAACACGGTAGCACAAAGGCACTTCATAAATAAATTAGTAAATTTTTGTTGACTGACTCCAAGCATTTTGTCAGCATCTGAAATTATTTCTTATTCAACAATACCTGTGCTATATCACCAGTCTCCTTTCCCAGCCCTTCTCCTTCTCCCGGGCCTTTCCCCGTGCCCTAAGGCAGACCCATCATCACAGCACATACATTGAGCCCATCAGATGCAGTTACATCTGCATTTCTGACATTACAATCTGGAGATGGTCTTTTTATAGTAGGTGTGGTGGGAGGACACAGCAGTGAATGCTCCTCAGACAGGATAGTTTTAGAATGGAGAGCTATGTGCATGTGTTGGCTCCTCCTCATCTGAACAGAACCCCCTAATTATGACAGATTCCCCACCAAGCCTGCTATCAACTTGGGGAGAGAGAAGGAGGAATGAGAGCCGCATGGCCCACTCTAACAGGCCTTCGGTAACCAGCCCTCACATGTCGGACCTGCTACACGCAGACACTAATGATGTATGGTTACTTAAGGCCCATCCCAAAGAACCAGCATCATCAGCTAGACAGGCTATAGAAGGAGCTCAGGGCTGGGGCCCTGACACTAAGAGACTCTTTAATTAAAAAGTCCTCCCAACAAGAGTGGCAGCCCTCTGTCTTTCTCCCTGCCTCTCCCTCAGTCCCTTGAACATCCCAGTACTTGGCTGCTTAGGATGATGTAGGCCTCTGGCTGCCAGATTCATCAGGTACTTTGGGTCTTTCTCTCCAATACCTCCCATAGGGACAGCTGCTGCTTGGTCTGCAGGCTTGAATATCAAGGTCTTCTGAGTCAGTGAATGGCAAGATTCAGTCTCTATATCTTCAAGTGCTCTTTTACAAACATTTTAAAGGGTGGAGTGTTTTTGACAAATTATCTTTGTCCTCCTGTCTTTCAAGGTGTTTTGATAGCCCCAACAAGGCTCAGGATCCTGACACACAGATGTGGCGTCCAACGGTAACAAAAGATTCCTTTACCCACCAATTCAGAAGCCTCCTGCTCTCTCTCTATGCCCATTCAAGGTCAGGTTTTTCCAAGGCTGTGGCACCAGCTGCTGCCACCCCTGACAGTTCTTACCTTGGCAAACCCTCATGTAGCTTGGAGCCAGGAGGCTGCCTCTCAGAGCTCCCAGCAAAGAACAAAGCACAGAACACTTATTACTCACATCTTTCTCTCATCCTTCTGGCTGGATCAAACTGAGCCAGTTCCTTCTCTACATAATAAAGGACTTTCATGGAGTCGCGTTCTTTGTCAGCTTGGATCCGGTAACCTTTGCGAACTGCCAAGAGAAGAACAGGAAGGAATAATACAATTGGATTCCACTCAACAAGTATTATTAAGCACCTACGCTGTTCCAAGACACAGTGCTGGCAGTACAAAGGGAGAAATGAAGAACAGTCCCTGTCCTCAGGGAGCTTACGTTCTATGTCAAAGGGACAGAGGGAGGGGGAAGAAAATGCAACAAATAAAACTGCCTCAGAGGTCATTTATTCCAAACAGTACTTTGACTAAGAATCTCTTCTACCAATCAAGCAACTGATAAACATTCATTAAGCACTTGCTATGTAACAGGTCCTGTGCAGAGCACTGAGGATATAAATAAAGAAATGTAAAAGTCAGTTCCTGCTCTCAAGGCGCTTTCAATCTAATAAGTAAGACAACATACAAACAACTATAGTTAAAGCAAGCAATAAATAGGAAATAATTTACAGAGGGAAGGCACCAGAATTAAGAGGGACACAACATCCCCATCCAAGTGGTCACCCAGCCTCTGCTTAAAAATCTCCAGGTAAGAGTTCACTACCTCTCTATGGTCTTGAACAGATGGTCTTACGATTCCCCTTTAATGAAAAGAAATAAGAAAGATTAAGTAGGGGCAGCTAGGTGGCGCAGTGAATAGAGCACCAGCCCTGGAGTCAGGAGGACCTGAGTTCAAATCCAGCCTCAGACACTTAACACTTACTAGTCGTGTGACCTTAGGCAAGTCACTTAACACCAATTGCCCGCCAAAAAGAAAAAAAAAAAGAAGAAAAGAAAGATTAAGTAGCTTGCCCAGGTCACACAGAGTGTTAGGGATGAAGAAGTCAGGACTGAGCTTTCTCTGTTCATTAGAGGACCCACTAGCACAGAGGGCAATCACCTCTTGTCACTAGTGGGGCTAAGCAATGCTCCCTAGAAAGCCTGAATGAGCAATGGGTAAAAGGAGGGGCAAAGTAGGGGAGGGAAGGAATATAAAAAGAGTGAGGATGAGAAAAGGAGAGAAAGTCAAGAATTCTTTACAGTTGGGGGGGGACTGAACACCAACAAGCCCAGTGCCATGGCTTGTCTACCCCTTCACTGGAGCATATTACAGAACACAGGATTTAACAATGAAAAGGGACCCTTAAGGTGATTTAGAACAGCCAATCCCTGAAACGAAATTCCCATGACAACACACATGGTCAGTGAATATCCAACCTTTACTCAAAGACCTCCAGGGTGATGAATTATCCATTTCTCAAGATAGCCTATTCCACTTCTGGAGCCTCGTGGTCAAAGAAGGTTTCCTTACATCAAACTGGAATCTTCCTTTTGGCAACTTCCATCCATCTTGCACCATGGCCCCCTGGGCCAAACAGGATAAGTCTACCTGTCTTCTACACAGATGCCCTTCAAATACTTGATATGCATGAAATCAAAGGTTTAGTGAACCAGAGCTAGAAGGGACCTTGGAATTCATCTAATCCATTCCCTATCCTCCCTCCATTTTATAGAAGAGACGAAGGCCCAGGGAGGTAAAATTACATGCCAAAGGCAACACAGGTAGAAAACATCAGAGGAGAGATTTGAACTCTGAACTCAGAGGGGCAGTTAGGTAGTACCGTGGATAGAGCATTGGGCCTAGAGTCAGGAAGAATTGGGTTCAAATCTGGTCTCAGATACTAGCTCTGGGAAAGTTGCTAAACTATTGTTTGCCTCAGTTTCCCCAACTGTAACACGAGGATTACAATGGTACCTACTTCTCAGGGTTGTTGTGGGCATCAAATGAGATAATAATTATAAAGCACTTGGCACATAGTATGTGCCCTTTCCATTGCCCAGGTGAAGGTTGCCACCCCATCCTTTTAAGACTGGAGAGAAAGTTAAGATCCAACCCTTAATGGAACTGATTCACAAAGTGTGGCAAACAGTAATGAAGGGCATTGCATATGCTTCTAGAGAAAGGCCTACTTTCTATTCTCTGGTCTAATTTTCTAAAATCCATGAGGAGGCAGGTCATAGTGCCCTGATTACGGGCAAAACCCACACACATACACACACACAAACTCTATTTACATCGCAGATGAGAATTTCACATTTTGCAATCCTCTAATCACAGAACAGGCACCAAAGACAGTGAAAGACACCCACACACACATTTGCAGGTGCACTGATTACATGAGAACACGCTGGGCTTCTCTTGTACATTCACTTCAAATTGTAGGATTGATTTTTTTGAAAAATTTAATGATTCTCAGCACACATTTTTAGTGACACTTTCTCTTGGAGGTTAACTCTAAAATCCTTACATGGAGGAAATTATTAGCAGTAATAATTTTATTTATCAAGCACTCACTCTCCCATCTCTGCAGAGGCGTTAGCAGAGTAGTACAGACAGTTCAATTAAAATGCAATTATCCTACGAAAATGCTGTGTCTCTTCTGAGGCAGCTTGGTCTACTGGATAAAGCATAGGACTGGGGATCAGGAGAACAGTCATCCATTTTCCATTCTACCAATGAGTCACTAGGTGACTGTGAGCAGGTAATGACTTCTCTGAACCCTGATTTCTAAATCTATGAAATGGGAAGAATTCTACCCTATCCTCAATGTGGATTATGGAAATGCTCAGAAGTGAAACCATCAGATCTGAGCTCTCTGTAACCCCAAATATGCAAGAAATAACTAAAAAAAAGTGTGTGTGTGTGTGTGTGTGTGTGTGTGTGTGTGTGTGTGTTAGGGTGAGTTCCAGTGCTACCTCTTCTGTGAAGACCTTTCCTGATTCCTCCAGCTGACAGCAACTTTCCACTCCTGTGAATTCCAGTAGAACTTTGTTCATGCCTATTTTATGAAACTTAATCACGTTCTATCTTGCATTATAGTTTGTATGTCTTACTCTCCCTCCTAAATCATCAATCCCTGAGGACTGAGATTGTGCTAAAATCGTCTCTGTTATTCCATAAAGCATATAACATAATGCCCTGAACATAGCAGATGTTTAACAAATGTTTAGTGAATGAACTAATATCATCTCAATAGTGTTCAAATAATGGTTATTGGCTAAAATGGTTAGTTTTTATAAGATCTTACAGAAGAAGTGAAGAAAGACCTCAGATAGCATGTAGTCTGGGAGGAGACCTTTCTTCAAGATCTTTGAAATACAGTTTTCAATCTCTACTTGAAAACCTCCAGTGAAGACCCCATTACCTTCTAAAGTTGGCCATGCTAGATTGGGGGCACCTCTAATTGTTTCTAGAATCATAAAACCTCAAGAGCTGGGACTTCAGAGGCCATCCACTCTAACCAACACTGGATACCCCTAACAAATGGTCAAAGAGTCTCTGCTTGAAGACCTCCAGTGAGGACAGAATTCATTAACTCTCAAGGTAACTCTCCTTTTGGATAGAGCTAATTGCTGGGAATAATAACAGTAATAGCTAGCATTTATATAGCACTTGCGATGTTACAAGCACTGTGCTGAGTGCTTTATAAATATCTGATCCTCAGGGTGGCTAGGTGGTGCAGTGAATAGAGCACCAGTCCTGGGAGGACCTGGGTTCAAGTCCGGCCTCAGACACTTAACACAAAAACTAGCCATGTGACCTTGGGCAAGTCACTTAACCCCAATTGCCCTACAAAAAGTAAAAATAAATAAATAAATATCTGATCCTCACAACAATCCTGGGAGGTAGGTGATATTATTATCCCCCTTTTTGCAGTTGAGGAAACTAAGGCAAACAGAGGGTAAGTGATGATGTTCATGATTACATAGCTAAGTGTCTGAGACTGAATTTCAACTCAGGTCTTCCTGACTCCAGGCCCAGAGCTCTATCCACTGTGAAATCTGTCTCTTTCCTGTTTTAACCTCTTGTCCTTAGTTCTGCCCTCCGGACCCAAATAGAACAAGACTAACAATAGCCCTGTGTCTACTTGAAGATAACTATCAAGTTTACCCTTCAGTTTCCTCATCTTTGAAATGAGGGGGTTACACTTGACTTCTGCAAGAATCTTTTCTTGATCTCCCTTAATGCTACCTGGGTTATCTACAATTTACTCTTGTAAATTATCTTCTTTGTACACAGTTGATGTCATGTTGTATTGGACTGTGAGCTCCTTGAGGGCAAAGACTGTCTTTTGCCTTTTTTTTGGTATCCCCAGCATTTAGTACAATGCCTAGAACGTAGTGGGGCAGCTAAAGGCTTCATAGTGCATAGAGTGCCAGGTCTGGAGTCATGGAGACTCATCTTCCTGAGTTCAAATATGCCCTCAGACACTTCCTAAATCTGTGACCCTAGGCAAGTCACTTTACCCTGTTTGCCTCAGTTTCCTCATCTGTAAAATGAGCTGGAGGCAGAAATGGCACATCACTCCAATGTCTTTGCCAAGAAAACCCCCAATGTGGTCATGAAGGGTTGGACATGATTGAAAAACAACAATATAATATGCAATAAACACTAAATAAATGTTTATGGACATTCTAATTAGACAGTCTCTGAAGTCCCCTACAGCTGCACATCAATGATCTTCTGATTCTTTCTGCTAGTCCTTTTGTAATGTAATACCATCCTCTAGACATGCTCTAATTTTTCAGTATCTTTCCTTAAAAGTGGTTCCCTAAACTGTCCAGAATATTTCAGTTGTGGTCTGCCCAGGGAAAATTCAGGAGGATTATCAATCTCTTTTATTCTGGGCACTATTTCTCTCTTAATACAGTCTAAAATTGCATTATAAATGAGATCCCAACCAGATGGGGCTTCCAGTCAAGTAAGGGAGATAAATTATGTGCACAAATAGTATAATAAAAGACAGCCTGCAAGACTGCCATAGGAGAGGGACAAGGTGCTACGGGAGTCAGAGAAGAGCTTGTTTCCAGCTGGGAAGATAGTAGAAGATGTGGTGGAAGAGATGGCATTTTAGGTGGGTCCTAAAAAAATGGGTAGGAACTAAGTTTGTGGGAATGGCCATTCTAGGCAGAGGGAACTGTGTAAGTAAAGCTAAATAATAGCAATGGCTTATATCTTTATATATTAATACAGATTTGTAGATATATCTATTTGTATATGGTAAGAGGTTAAAACAGGAAAGAGACTAGTAAGATTTATAAAGAGTTCAGAGAAACCTGAGAAAACTTGTGTCAACTAATGCAGAGTTCAACAAGCAGAACCAAGACAACAGTCTATACAGTAACAACCACCTTGTAAAGACAGACAACTTTGGCAGACTCAAGGACTTTGACAGATTCAATGACCAACCACATTCCAGAGGTGATGGACTCAAGATGAAGAATTAGATTTATATCTATTTTTGGACATAGGAAATGTGGGGATTTGTTTTGCTTAACTACACAGGTGTGTTGCAAGGGTTTCATTTGTCTTTTTTTTCCCATAGGGAGAAAGAGAGAGAGAAAGGGAATAAATTTTTGTTAATTGAAAATAAAATTAAAAGATCCATAAAGTGCTCTACATCTGTTATTTCACTGGATTCACACCTGACATTTACTCCCTATGTCATCTTGGGCTAGTCACCTAACTTAGGTCTCAGTTTCCTTACCTGTAAAATGAAGAGAAGGTCTCTGAGATACCTTCCAGCTCTGGGTTTGTACTCTATAATCCTAAGGTACGCATAGTCAGAGAAGGAAAGTTACTTGCTCAAGGTCAAAGAGATGGTGATCAGTAGAGATGTGTCATATTGACTACAGTCCTCCTGCTACTGATGTTTATATCATGGATTCTGTCCAAAGAAAATCTGGCCTGCCTTTCTTTTGGCAGGCAGGCCCGTGTCATCAGTCAGAATGCAGAGTAATCTAAATTCTGGGCTTAGGACAGCCAGATGGCAACAGGCTAAGTAAGGATCCTCTGGCCAGGACACAAAGTGGTCCAGTCCTCTCCCTAGGTTCCTCTCTTGATTCCAGGGCTGCTGAATGTCCTACCCTTTTCTCCTTGACTTTCTCTTACTGCTCCTGATGTTTTAGTATAACAGATCTTCAAGACTAGTAAGACTGAAGCAGGAGGAGGAAGCAGTGGTATGTGAGACAGGACTCCATCCATACCAGTAAGGCAGTGCAACTGGAATCAGGGAATCTTAATTTCAAGGGATTTTGCAAGTCCACCTTTCACTCTATATGGAAAGGCCGTCTATGACAACTGTGAGAAACGTTCAATCAGCATTCCCTTCAGCTGTCTCCAGTGATGGGCAGGCACAAGACAGCCTATTCCATTTTTCAGACAGTCTTAATTGTTAAGGAGGCTAATGGTAACAAGCTGAATTTTATTTTCCTGTACTTTCTATACCCTGGGCCTTGTCATCCTTCTAGAACTGAGCCAAACCAAGCCAATTCCACTTTCTTTCTTCTTTATTTTTTCCCTGTTCCTTCAATATGGGTAAAGATATCCTGAATTCCTTGAACTGATACCAGTTTGTATTACTTATAATCCAGACCACATACACAGTTTAGATATGTCTCTTAATCTCACAAAATTAATGACTGTACATATTATGATATCATATAGGTCAAGCCACGTGCTCTGAAACCTAATGACAATCCGTACACTGCATGGCCTATGAGGAGGGAGGGTATTACATTATATTCTGGGTTCACTGGTCCTCAAAAAACCTCCAAAGTTGACTTCCTTGTCATGTCGGCTGGGACTTGAGAGATTTCTACTGCTCTTCAAATGAACATTGGAAGTCACTGAGAGAAGGTGGTGCCTAGCTCTCTTTATGCCTGAAGGATGTCATGAGGTTGGGTTTCAGCAGCTGAAAGCTTGACAATACCTCCTTAAAATGTCTGAAGTTAGAAATTCTGTTATTGGTCAACCACCCTGACTAAGTGATTTTTACCACAGAGTTAACAGTTCTATTGTTGACTACATTAGAATTTTATAAGTTTTAGTGGTTTAGGCAGTTCTGTTTTTAAAATAATTCACAAAAACATCCAGATGTTTGCATATCATGCATTCAAAAAGAGGTCTGCTTATGGGGAGAGAAAGGTTGTCTTTGAGATACTAAGTCTTTATCAGCAGCTAGCCAGATTGAGAAGGTATAGTTTGGTTTTGATCAGATAATACTTTGTCTTTTGCACATTCTTTCTCACATTATTCACATAAAAGCACAGAGATAACACATTTCAAAAATGTTTTTCTTTCAAAATCCACAAGACAAAAATTCAAATTCACCATGTTAGCAAATCTAAAATGTGTTATCTCTACCTCACCTCCTAACTTTCCTCTTCTTCCCTCTTTTGGTTCTGGGAACAGTATTCAAATCAGTATTATCCGTGCTTTTAAAAAGGCTATGCCAACCAATTCTCCCATCACCCCATTCACCTTGTCGGTGACTCTTGGACCAAAACTTTCTCATCCAGATTTTCCCTGGCCCAAATAAGGAATCATCTCTCCTTTAAATGTAAATTCCTTGAGGGCAAAGGAAGTTCCTTACTATGTGCCCATACTTGACACATAGTAAGCACTTAAATACTATCCATTCATTCATTCACTTCATTCTTTTATTCATTTATTCCTATTAGGTAATTTCACTGATCAAGCTCATTAATGATGAAATAGTCATTTCATCCCAATCTGATCTGTGTCATGGCTCACTGTCATTGCAAAAGCCAACAGTAACTAGAGTATTTTTATGTTATTATGTTTGTTTACAGAAGAGAGAATGATCGATAGTCCAGGGAATTCTAAGATGGTGGTTATATTTTAATGAGAAATATGCAATACTCCTGGTTAGAGTCATCTTTTTTTTTTTAAAGCAATCCGGGTTAAGTAACTTGCTCAAGGTTACACGGCCAGATATTTCTGGGTGTGGTGCTAAGTATCTGAGCCCAGATTTGGTCCTCAGGTCATCCCAACACTGGAGCCGGTGCTCTTACTCGCTGAGCCACCTGGCCACTCCCTAAGCAACTGGGGTTAAGTAACTTGCTCAAGGTTATACAGCCAGGTGTTTCTGGGTGGATGCTAAGTGTCTGAGCCCGGGATTCGATCCCCAGGTCATCCCGACACTGGAGCCGGTGCTCTTACTCGCTGTGCTACCTGGCCGCCCCTAGAGTCATCTTTGGAAAATATTTTTTTTTAAATATATTTCAGTTTAGGGTCAATGAATGATTTATGTCATTTTCCTCCATAGTTCAGTTCAAGTCGTTGCATTAAGAACAGCAACAACAATAAGTGCCAGCTCTTTATGGTTTTGCAAAGTGCTTTACAAATATTGTCAGAATATTCACATCTCAGGCTCTCCAGTTCATTAGCTTGGCCAGTTTTTAGTTTAGTGCAAAGGAAATGCCAGCAAATTCAATCTGATGCCTTGCTTTAGTAGTTCTTTTAAAGAGATTTTATCTTAATCTTTCACCTTAATTAAAATTCATGGTTTTTTGCTTAGCAGCTAACTCTTATAACCAAATTTCAACTTACAGAATTGCTATTAAAGAAGGGCCCAGGACACTTCAAAGGGAATAAAGCTTAGTCCTTCCTCTTCTGTCCTAAAGTGCTAAGCAATGTTCTTTATGGGTGGTGGAATGGGTGCCATATTCCATCTCCAAGTGGACATCAGCTCAGGAGGGAGTCTAGCAATGCTTTCATTTTGCATGTCATATGTGTATGTCTACTACAATTAAATACATTATGCATATTCATACACATACACACATTATCAGTCTTGTAAATACGATTTCAGAAACCTATCCATAGATACACTAGCCCACTCATCTCTCCCAGAAGAAAGGTGAGCAGGGGTCAGACTGAAAGGAGTGAGGAATCAACAATCAGTCAGTCAAGAAATAGACATTTATTATAAGCCTATTATGTGCCAAGCACCATAAAAACAAGAAGGCCAGTGACACTAGGCCATAAGTACATGGAGGGAAGTAAGGGGCAAGAAAACTGGGAGGAAAGGAGGAGGGGGCCAGGTTATGAAATGCTTTAAAAAGCTAAACAGCATTAGTACTAATAGAGAGTGGCACACACATTTGGGGACCTAGGGGGATCAGAGCAATGACAAAGTACTACTATTTCCCATGCTGAGCTCTCAAAGTTGTAATGATCAACAAGATAGGCAGGCAGGTGTCCTTAGGCAACATAAGCCATTCATCGTTGGGGCTTCAACACAAGCTTATTCAACTTGGGTGAGGAGGCTTGTTTTGTTTTCTTTGATTTTTATGAAGCTGGTATGTTCTTTTAAGTGCTTCTGGAGCCTTTTGGTTTCAAGGCACTAAACAAACAAATGTCAACAGAGGCTCTGATGTCTCAAAATTATTGCAGAGATGCCTGGAATTCTTAATAAAAGCCCAGGAAATTTCTAGCTTCTAGGCAGCCTAAGAAGCTAAGGAAGAGAGAGGCTTTACTTTCTGGTAAAGTGCCCTGAGCACTTGACTCATTCAGAAACTGGGGGCTGGAGAGATCTTGCTTGGATAGCAAGCTACATGTGCTACAAGCTGGCACTCATCTCAACAAGCTTCAGGAAGAAGTCGGGTTAAGGATGTGAATGATAAGAATAATAACTACCATTTATATAGCATTTGCAAAGTACAACAAACCTATATAGGTAGGTACTATTACTTTCTCTACTTTACAGATGAGGAAACTGAGTTAGGCAGAGGTAAAGTAACCTGCCCAGGGTCACATAGCTAGTGTCTTGAGGCCACATTTGAACTCAGGTCTTCCTGACTCCAAGTCTAAAACTAAAACTCGATCCACTGGACCATCTACTTGTTTCTCTTAAAGGCTTTTAGACCAGATTCTAACTCTCAGACCTCTCAAACTCCAATTTCACTCAAGTATTTGTAGTCCCCTGTCCATGGCTATTTAAGGTCTAAAAGTTATTTTCCTTAGTTCCAAGAAAATATGGCTCTTTCTTTGTCAATAGCAAATGCAGCCCTTTATTCAGCATGCCTGTCTCCAGAATGCATCTTTACCTAGCTAGGCAGGTGGAGTATAAATTCTAACCAGGGTGCCCAAAGGATCCTCTCCACTTCCTTCTTCAAGAACAGGCTGCTTAACCACTTGAAACTGTACACATGCTGAAGCAATCCAACGTGCCAACTTACACAGCATGTATCTCTCACTCCTTGCTAGAGTCAGTTGGGGGTTTTTGTGTATCTGGATGATGTCTGGATTTTTTCTGTGGTGTAGTTAAGACTCTGCAGTGTTCTTTCTCCCTGGCTTACTCAGAGGTGCCATTCACAATCTAATGGCTGGAATGACACCACAAACTTAATGTAAGTAGCATTCTTCTTGGCAAAATCTCCAACCATTCTGAAAAAATTAGGTCTTTAATATCCTCAATGGTAAATGACAAGGATTATCTTTTGTGATGTTACAGAAGGACAGGATATGAGGCACAGAGGGGCAGGATTAAGATGATACTAGTTTCAAGGTCCCAGATAAAGTGTTAGCACAGCAGATGCCCATTGATTGGGAAGTGGCTACACAAACTGTGTATGTATATGAATGTGATGGAATATTTTTAGTTGTTTTACTGATTAGTCATATCCAACTCTTTGTGACTCTTTTTGGGGTTTTCTTGGCAAAGATACTGGAGTAGTTTGCCATGTTCTTCTCCAGCTCATTTTACAGATGAGGAAACTGAGGTAAACAGGGTTAAGTGACTTGCCTAGGGTCACATAGCTAATGTTTGAGGCCAGATTTGAACTCAGGGCCTATTGACTCCTAGGCTGTTGTTCTATTCACTGCTACCTAGATGCCCCTGATGGAATATTATCATACCTTAAAAAAAGACAAATATGAAGAATTATATGAACTAGTTGTAATGGGAATGGGAATTTGAAGATCTTCCCTGCCCCTTAATAGACCTCCCCTGCTTTGAAAGTAAACTCTGCCCCCTAATAGGCTCGATGTAGTCACATGGAGCCTGTGGTGGGAGGGGTTTACTGAGGGGAAGCAGACCCCACAGGAAGCTGGTCAGAGATAGCAAGACAGTGGGGGAGAGAGGAGGCTCAGGCAAGGAGATAGAGAGGTTTGTGAGTAAATATTGATCTTGTATTGGTTTGTGGGAAGGCTGAAGGATGCTATGGCTCTCAGGGTTATTATGGCTTCTGAATATCTTTGGTGTTATGATGGAATCAGCTTACTGGTTTTGGGATTCCGTTTTCTGGTATCTAAATAAATGCTTCAGTTCTATCCCCTATCTGGAGAGTTTGGTATATTTTGTGATCGAATGTCACATGATACTTATAGTCACAGTCTTTATCATGATCATGGGCGCTGTAAATATTGCATTGGCACTACATTGGTCCATAGTGAAAAGTAAGCAGTGCCAAGAAAACAATACATAACAATGACTATGATAATGCAAATGAAAGGAACAAAAAAACTGAAGATGAATGTTGCGTAATTATAGCCAAGTTTGGACCCGGAGAAGAATGAAGAAAATATACTTCCTTCTCTTCTTCACTCTGGAGGAGGACTCTAGGCATATGCAATGTTACATATAATGTCAAGGTGAATATTTTGCTGAATCTCTCTTATTCTCTCTGTTCTGAAATATTTGTTACAAGGCACAGCACCCTCAATTAGGAAGAAGAGAGGAGTATATTCAGAAATGCATATGATAGGATGTAAAAACAAAGGGCATCAATAAAAATAAGATCTAAAAAACATGCAAAGTGTTTTTGCTAATATTTGCATTCAAATACCCAGTAGTCAGGTCTGTTTAAAGATGCTAAAGTTAGACCAATAGCTACTTGATTAAGTATGATGATGCAATATATCATATCATCTACATATTGATTTCATAGGATTTTGAGGTACTAGCCATATTACAGACAAGAAAAATGGAGTCCAGGGAGGTTTAGGGACTTGCCCATGGTTACAGAAATGGTAAATGATGGGTCATGACTCAAATCCAGGTCTTCTGGTCACAGAAATCTGGCATCCTTTCTATATACAACCCAGACTCCCACTATACTGCCTATATGAGTTTAATAAATAGTTCTGGATAATGACAATCCTCCTAACATTAGAATAGCATAAAACAATAAAACAAGCTGAATTTTTGCTATTTTAAAAAATTTACTTCTCTGAAAGAAAAAAAAAACCCTGATGAATATCTCACCAAAGTCAACTTTTCTGAGCTAGCAGTAGTCAAAGAACACCTACAACATGGCAAAAACACCACCATTGACAGGATTTGGGGTTTGAAAGGACCACTTTGTTGTACAGGTGAAGACACTGAGACCCAGGAAGTTTGAGAGATCTGCTCAAGGTCACATTGGTAGCAAGTATCTCACCAACTGCTAGTGGCCTCCCTCCCAAACTACCTTGTCTTTAACCATTTTGCATCTATTGCATTTATTATCTTCATATTTATTCTGTATGTACATACATGTATATACATACACACACATATACATATATATGGACACACACAGTCTCCCTATGAGAATGAAAGATCTTTATTTTTATATCCCCAGCAACTAACACAATGTCTGGCACACAGAAGATATGCAATAAATGCTTATTGATCAACTGACCAAAGTAACAGAGCTGGGCACTGACTCCTGCTATACCACATAGCTCACCACCTTAGCTTGCCTCCACTTAACGCCATAATGTTAAGAAGTCACTAGGAATTCTTTGGACAGTTCCATCAGGAACAGTTGATAAGGATAAGAATGTCCAGATGCCTAAGCAAGGTTTGATAAAATGGCAGGTTGTGCCCAACACAATTGGGTTGAAAGAAACATGAAAGAAGAGGAGTTCTCACCAATAAAGGAAAATCAGAATAGGAGGCCACATCCAGAAACAAGGGGGGTGGGGGAGGAAGGGGAGCGAGGGGAAACATGGAGATGGAAGAATGGAGAAAGGAGTCATGGAAAAATCAGAGAATTTTCACCAGTGCCTTTCATCTTCTCCATCTTTCAGGGGACTGGAACCTGATGTTACTTCCCTTTACACATTCTATGATCTAGCTCCACTGGCCTTCTTGCTATTCCTCACATTTCATCTCTCGCCTCCATGTTTCTTCATTGGCTGTCCCCCATGCCTGGAATGCTCTCCCTTCTCACTCCCATCTGTTGGCTTCCTTGGTTTCCTTCAAGATGACTTAGATCTCACATTCTGCAGGAAATCTAAAGTTTTTTGCATGATTTTCTCCCAAATTCGGATGTGAGCCCCATAAGGACAGGGACTACTTTTTTCATATCCCTATATTGCCTATATATATTTATATTACCATGCCTAGTACATATTAAGTGTTTGATAAATGCTTGCTGATTAACCACGTAGTGATCACTCTATTTCATTCTCAGGAATGGGAATTTCTACTAATAGTTATAGGGATAGTCAAGCTCTCTCTCATAGTCTACTTCCCTTTCACCTGAACTAATGCAATAGATTCCTATCTGGCCTTCTTGCCACAAGTCTCTTCCTTCTCCAGGTCATCCTCCACACATCTAACAAATTGATCCTCCTGAAAATGAAGGTCTGACCATGCCACTCCTTTATTCAACAAATTCTGATGGTTCCCTGTTACTTTTAGGATAAAATGTAATTCCTGTTTGGCTTTTAAACCAAACATTTTGGCTTTTCTCCTCTAACAAAAAACTGATGACAAAAAACCCCAAATGAAGCCTTCTGCCCGGGTTGCATCACAAACCCTTCATAACCTGGTGCCAAACCCCTTTAGCAGACAAACTAGAAAAAGCTGGCTATGCCCATTCCATCCACATCATCTTCTCTCACTCACTTCTCAAGCTTCTGTAATCTCTGAATTCTTTGCTGGTTCATCATGCCACCTAACTATGATGATAACCCCAGGCTCTGTTCCAGGCCCTCTTCCCTGCTCTCCCTATAGTCTCTCATTTGGAGGTTTAATCAGTCCCATGGGTTTGATTATGCTCTCTATGCAGCTGACTCTGAAATGTATATATTCAGTCTTACTGTAGTTCCTCACCTCCACTCACAAATTCCCAATTGTCTGTTAGGTATTTTAGATCAGATATTCTCTAGTTCAAAGTCCACATGTCCAAAAGAGAACTTATTAACTTTTCCACAAACCCATCCTCTTCTGAACTTTCCTATTACTGTTGAGAGCGCCACAATCCTTCCATTCACAATAGAGGTTCATGACCTCTGCTTGATCCCTGACTCTGATTCACCCTCATATCTAATCATCAAATCTGGTCATTTCTTCTTCCAATATCTCTTCTTTCTGACACTTTGAATCTACTCACACAGCCACCATCTAGCTTCAGTACCTCAATGCCTCTTGCTTGGATTATTGCCATAGCCTCCTAACTAACATCCTATCTCAAGTCTCTCCCTTCTCCCAGCCATCAGCTGCCAAAATGATTTTCCTAAAGTATAGGTCTAAGCATGGCACTCCTTTACTCAATAAACTCTACTGGTTCCCTGTTATTCTGAGGATCAAATATAAATTCCTGTTTGGTTTTTAAAGCCTATTGTAATCTGAACATAACCTATCTAGCTTATACGTTATTCCTTTTCCCATGCTTTACAGTCCAGCCAAATGGGACTTTTTGCTGTTCCTCATATGTGACGTTCGATCTCCTGTCTCTTCATTTTTGCACTGGCTGTCATCCTCTGGAATCCCTTTTGGAATCCCTGCTCAGGTATTTCCTTTACATGAAGTCTTTCCTGATCCCCCAGCTCCTGGTAGTTCCTCCTACTGCCTAAAAACATTATATTGTATTTATTCCATATTTATGTTGTATACACTTGTGGATGTACATGTTGTCTCCTTGGATAGAATATAAGCTCCCTGAGGGGAGGCAGTCTTTCATTTTGTCTTTGTATCCCCAGCCCCTGGAAAAGCCTGGCAAATAGCTGGCACTTAAAAAGTGCTTACTGCCTTGCTGATATTCAAGACCTGAAAATAATAACTGTCCCCAGTAAGACCCACCTTTATCCAACATAATATACTTAGCTATAGAGGGTACATAGTGTTACTCAAAGGCAGGGTTAATGAAGCAGAAAAAAAAATCAGGCTTTTATCCCTTACCAAGGTTTCATACCCTCCTCAAGTTTTAACTGTCTTCTCTGTACATGTGAATTTGCAGATGACCTCTTTAGCCCTGACCTTTCACATTCCAGACCCACTTTTGTAAATGCCTGCAGGAAATTTTGACTTATTTTATTTCAAAATGAAAAGGGAACTCGGAGATTGTCTACCACAGTGACTAAAGAGAAAACAAAAAGGTCCCAGAGACTTCTTCAAAGAATCTGCTTGGTTAAAACTATTTTCATTATACCAAAATATTTGGATTTCTACTATGGTAAATGTCAATAGGTGTTTAAACAAAAGCTCTTTGCAGGGGAGAGTCACTGACAATTTTTAAGAATTTAAAAGGGTCTTTTTCTCTAACCCCCTTATGTTACAAATGGAGAAGGAGAAGCTCAGAGTGTCTTGCTGAAGGTCATGGAACTAATTAATGGCAGTTAATTAGAGTTTTTCACTGTACCACACTGTGGTCTCAAACTCAACTTAGACCAAACTGACAGCTTCAAACTAGCTCACATTTCCCTTCTCGTCTTCCAGAAGTTGCTGATGGGTACAGATCTGGAGACTGAGGGATTCCACCTGGGGAGTCTATAGTCTGTGAAGGCTTATAATTAGTGCCAGCTCCATACCAATTTCACCTGTGAAATTCCTGAGCCTGGTATCCAAAGCCTCAATAATCTAGTTCTAACCTACCCTTGCTGACTCAATATTTCTCAATAATCCCTCTTCATGCACACCATGTTCCAACCAAATTAGACAATCACTTGTTCTCATCACATCTTCTTCTACCTCTGAGCATCAGTGTATGCTGCTCCCGCTAACACACACCCCATGCCTGAAACACTCTTTCCCCATCCCCAATTAAAAAAAAAATCCTCTCTTTCTTCACAGTTCAGCTTATATATTTCCTCGTCCATGAAGGTGTCCCGATGCCCTTCGCTGGAACAGGATTCCTCCCTTCCTAAATCTCTCATGCTCCATTTGACCTCTCCTATGCACTTGCCACATTCTGACTTGGGTTATTCTTATTTTGTTCCCTCTCTGTTGGATTGTTAAGTCCTAAAGTCAGGAGATGGTGCCATTCACAGCTTTTTTGCTCATACGACCCCCTGTATATAATCAGCCCTTGATAAATCTTTGTTTCACAGCACTGAAGTGTATCTCTGATTCACCTTATCCCTTCCACTTTCATTTCCAGGATTATGGTTCGGGCCTGGCCACCTCACACTTGGCTCAATGGACACAGCAGTATTCTGGACCCTGTTAATTCCAGTTTTTATTCCTTCCAATCCATCTGACATACTGCTTCTATACTAGTTTTCCTAAAATATCACTTGAAAAAACTTATTTTAATTTTTGGAATAAAACAAGCATTTCCATAACATAGCATAATAATAAAAAAAGAGAATTAAACTTGAAACTGCAAATCTACCATGTCAATCCCCTTCTCAGTACCTACATAAGGGCTCTTCTACATGGTTTTCAAAACCCTTCATAGTCGGTTACCACCTACACTATCAACTTATTTGCCAAGCTTCAGGAAGGCCTCCCCCTACCAATCCTTTCTCTGTGTCTTTCCCTGCTAGTGTCTCCTGCCTGGAATTCTCTCTTTCTTGTCATTTACTGTCTTAATCCTCTTCAACATTCAAGACTTACCTCTTCCATGAAGCCTTTACAGCCCACTCTAACCTACAGTAAGCTTTCCTTTTTCTGAATTCCTACTGCACAAAATAGTCCTATACAATTTGGTGCCATATTATATACCTTTTTTTTTTTTTTTTTTCTTTTTGGATAGGGGAAGTCAGGGTAATTGGGGTTAAGTGACTTGCCCAAGGTCACACGGCTAGTAAATGTTAAGTGTCTGAGGTTGAATTTGAACTCAGGTCCTTCTGACTCCAGGGCCAGTGCTCTATTCACTGCATCACCTAGCCGCCCCCAGATTATACACTTTTTGAGGATGGGGTCTAAAGAGTTTACTTAAAAAAATGATGCCTAGCACAATCCTGGGATGATACCAAACAACTCGTCAGTTGATTGACTGATTAGAGGTGTGAGGGGTAGACTGAATATTTTCTATGATTTTAGTATTGTAGAAGGGCCCGGAGCAAGAGAAAAACAATGTCCTCTTGCCCTTGGAAATTTTAGTATGATGGATGCGCATAGGTTGGAATTGTTTTCTAAAGTATTCTAGGCCTAGCTCCGCTGAGCTGGCTATGCCAAGAAAGGAACAGAAATGGGATCCCATAGGAAGAATGGGGTATGGTAGGGAGAATATATGTTGCTATTACCACTCTGGCTTCCTCCAATGGAATCACTTGATGCCAGGGGAGGTGGATGTGGCTTATCCATCAGCATGGCAGAGGAGGAGACCCCTCCAACAGGAACAGAGGGAATGTAGTAAGGACCAGGAACACTGGAGACAGAGGGAGGATAGCCAGCCTTTGCAGCTTTCCCTGCTTCATATACTGTGAAAAGAGATAAAAAAGTAAAGATTATATCCCCAACTAACCCCCCACAATCCTCCCTTCAAACACACACACACACACACACACACACATGCACACACACACATATACACACATACCCTTTAGGATTTTTAGCCAACAGAACCACCAAGGAAATTCCTGGTTTCAAAATTATTTTTATTTCCCATCCCTGAACTGACTCATCGGGCTCACTTTCTCCACCCTCTTACATTCCTCCAGCTCTGTTGAAAGACAGTGATGAGGAATTATAGTGTTTAGTACCTGACAAAACTGGGTAATTAAGTGGCACTAGGTACCATCCTAACAGCCCCTGGAACTTAAAAACACATTCTCCATAAAAACAACTGGCAGCCCAGTCTAAACCATACTACCAGACTTCTGCCCTAACCCTTAGAGAGGAGACCTATAACTAGGAATGCCCTGCATCAGATCTTATCCCACTACCATAACTGAAGAACAAATAACACTGATTTCTCTTAGGATTTTTCTTAATTCAGAGCATGAAAGATATCTTTTCCTTTAATGGTCTCCAGGATTTGAGAAGTCTTTGGGAATAAGTAGCATTTTTCTAATAGTCTCTGTGTTGGTGTAACTGGGAGGAAAAATGAGGGAGATGGTTTTCTGCAGCCTTGAGGACGTCGGTGAAGGGATGAGGGGCCTGGATGAGCTTTCTCTCGCCAACCTTTCCACCTTCAACATTCTAAACCTACCCTCTTACCTTCAAATCTGTCCTTTGTTGAAATCAATGAAGACTCCATTTGAAGGAGAAAGATATATGTGTTAAAAGGCTGGGGGCAGGGAGGATTGGGGTGGGATTGTTGGTAAAACCAAGACAGGAAATGATACCATGGCTCCTCAGGGTTCTCCAACAAGGATGAAGTTCTGAAAGGATCAGCCCATTGGGTGAGAAGAAGGTTTGGGTAAGGGGAAGAGAGGTTAGGCACAATTCTGAATGTTAACTCAAAATATTCACTTTCACTCACATGCCCGTGGACAGCAACAGGAGTCTGGGCAACATGGGCATCTGACGTAGCAACAGCAGCTGTGTGGACAGCACTGGCACCAACAGATTCCAACCAGGAGGAAGAAGAGGAAGACTCCTAGGACCACCAGGCCGACAAACACCCATTCTGGAAGCAGAAGAGGAAATCTGTACTAAAGGAAATTCTGTTTCAGGAAAAGGGTCTCCTGGGTTCATGCTCACACTGTGAAACAACAGCTAGGACCTGAGGAAGAGGATATCTTCTAACAGGGGAGAGAGCCCCAAACCCAAAGAAAACTCTGGAAATTAGGGGTGCTGAGTCGTCCCAGGGTGGAGACAAGGAAAGGGTGATTGACTTGTATCGGGAGCAATAGAATGACCGACAAACACTAATTATGCGCTAATACAGGTAAATTTCATGGTTATCTCTTAGGGAAAATGCTCCTCTGATTGAAGGTGGTATGAGAATAATTATCAGCAACAGCAGAAAAAAACACTTGGGCTGCCTTTTGGATTTTACAGCCATGAGGTTTGGGGGTTCTGTGATCTGTGTGTCTTCCCAGACCATGTCACAGCTTGGTCTTCATCTATTTCATGATGTCTACTTTTAAAGTATCTTTGTGTATCATGTGTTCCTGTTTATAAATCTGCTTTCCCCTGGTCATTGCTAACATGGTCCCACTAAGACCTTTTCAGACTAATTAAAAGAACATGAGCTTCCTGAAGGCAGGGAAGTTTTTTGTCTTTGAAACCCCAGTGTCTAGCACGGTACCTCAGTACTTAAGCAAGTGCTTAATACGTGTTTGTTGAATGAATTGAGTGATTTTCCAACATTAAACAATCAACAATCATTTATAAGTACCTACTGTGGGTCAGGCACACTCCTAGCAGATAGAGAAACATTTCCTACTTTCAAGAAGCATTAATATGAATTAGGGTCACCCAGAATAAGGTCCTTCACCTAGGCCTTCCTTTCTAACAAAACAGGCTAGGTCTGGAGAAGTCTATAATCAAGTAACTTTTCAAACTATGAGGTCACTATATGATATAACCCTCTCATTCTTCAGGGAAGGGTACTGAGACTTGGAGGAGTTAAGTGACTTGATTGAGGACACAAAGCAAATTAAAGCAGAATTGATATTCGAATCCAGGTCTCTTGATCTTGCCTTCAGAGTGTGGATTGAGGGCAACTAGGCGGCGCAGTGAATAGAGCACCAGTCCTCAAGTCAGGAGGACCTGAATTCAAATCTCACCTCAGACTCTTAACACTTACTAGCCATGTGACCTTGGGCAAGTCACTTAACCCAATTGCCCTGCCTTCTCCCTTCCAAAAAGACAAAAAAAAATTCTTTTTTTAAAAGAATGTGGATTGAATGCTACCAACATGTGATGCAAACATATCAAATGGTGGCGGCCAGTACAGCTGAGGGGTGGAACTGATTAAAACTGAGTGACGGGACATCCAATGTAAGTGTACTTATATCTGGAGTATACCAAGGTTTGCTCATCAATGGAATATGAATTCCCCCTCCAGGAAGAACTGGGACACATGGGTGGACATTACAAAGAGGTAATCTGGTTTGCCATAAGGGGGAAACCCTACTTCATAACGCTGTGGGCTCTCTCAATGTAGAATGGGCTTCCTTTAGAGGTAATAAGTTTCTCTTTATTGAAAGTCTTGGAAGAAAGCCTGTATGACCATTTGTCAGGTATATTGTAGAGGAAGTTATTTGTTTGTTTTTAGCTTGGGCTGGACCAGATGGTCACTATGGTCTTTTCCCAGCTTTGAAATGATAATGATTCTGTGATTCTGATTCTTTTTAGTGACAGAATGCACGATCAGAGTTCCATGAGTCATAATAGCATTGTACCACAGAACACTGATGTAAACAATGTAAATGAGGTTTTTTATGTCCACTGGTATCACATACACAAGCCAAAAAAAAATTATCACTTAAGAAAGACAGAAGTATGGAACTATAGAGATAAGAAAGTTTAGATGTTACCAAGGTTTGAAGGATACATGACTCAAATGTTTTTGTTTTGTCCTTGGGTCTCAAAGTAACATCACTCAAATAATCAAGGACAGAAGGACGGAAACTTACTCCTGATAAACCAAACAATACTATCAGTAGGAAGGAAGGTTCAGGCCTACAGGGCAAGATTAGCAAAGTATAGTGATGCCTTGTTGGGAATAGTGGGCGTTAACATCTCTTTGGAACAATGTATGCAAAACTTTCATCTGTGATATAACAGTTCCTGGTTACTTGAAGGAACTCATGTGAAGATCATCCTAAAAGGACATTCATTTGGCATTGATTAGGGGGTATTCTACATTTAGATTGTCCAGCTAATGGGAAAAGTGCTCTCAAAACTTATCACAACAAGAAATAAATAGTTACTGAGTAGTATAGAATGTTTTAAAACTCAACACTAAATTCTACTTTTAGATTTTTTTTTTTCTTTTTGTCTTGCTTCTCTGGGCCAAGATGGTTCTGAAAGCCTTGACCAATTTGAAAGCAAGAATTAAGAATGGGGTGACTCCAAGAGCTTCCTCTAAATAGGAAGCAAGTTAGGGTTGAGGGCTCATGCCTAGTCTCCCTAGCCAGAGTCTCTCCTCTCTTTGCCACCCTTCAGCCTGCTGCATCACCCTGCTGTAATTTTTTGAGTGCAATGTTCTGATCACATTACTTCCCTACTTTTCAAATACTTCACTGGTTCCCTTTTGCCTCCTGAATAAAGCAGAAATTCTTTATTCTGGCATTCAAAACCCTCTGTAATCTGACTCTAGCCTATTTTTTCAAACTACTCTCATACTAGTTTTCTCTACATATTCCACCTAAATTGAACCCAAACACTGTATCCATTCTGATCTTTTCTTGTCCCACTTTCATACCTTTGTTCATATTGTCCCACCTGCCTGGAATAGACTCCATCTACTCTACCAATGACATCAATCACTTGATTGGGTTGGTTGAAATCCACATCTTCTTTCAAGGCTCAATTCAGGGGTTATCTTTTCCATGAGATCTTCCTTCCCCATTCTTCCAAATGAGAGGTCTCTCCATCTTAAAATTTCTCAAATGAGATAATGTATGTAAAGTGCAAATGTCAAAGCCCATAAAAATGTCAGCCACTGTTATTCCCTGTCTGTTCATGCAGATACCATATTTTCCCCAATTTGATGGTAAGATCCCTTAAGGTCTGACATGGTCTTTTTGATTGCACTTTTGTGCTCAAGCATCAAGAATACGGCCTTGTTCATAAGTAGGTACTCAATAAACATTTGTTGGATTTATTTTTAATTTTTGAGGCTCCCAGCTCAAACCCAATCAGTACCAATGACTAGGAGGGTCTCTTTGTAGTGATTCTTGTCACTTCATTTTATGGCTCAGAAGTATTAGGCAGCTCTTGGACTATTTGAAGATATCCTTGAAATTTGGTTCATAGAAGACTTACATGAATGGATGCAAAGTGAAATGAGCAGAACCAGGAGAACATTCTACACAGTAACAGCAATATCATACAATGAAAAACTATGAACGCCTTAGCTATTCTCAGGAATACAACGATCCAAAAGAATTCTGAAGGACTCAAGATGAAAAATGCTATCCTTCTCCTGAGAAAGAACTGATGAAGTCTCAATGCAGATTTAAGCATACTTTTTAAATTTTATCATTCTTGGTTTTTTTGGTTTGCATTTTCTTTTGCATAATGGGTAATATGGAAAAATTTGCATGACTTCACATATATAATCCATGTTAATGACTTGCCTTCTCAAGGAGGGAGGAAGGGAGGAAAGGAGGGAGAGAGTTTGGAACCCCAAATTTAAATGAATGTTAAACATTTTGTGTTTATGTGGAATTGAGAAAAAATGAAATAAAAAATAAATGTACAAAAAAAGAAAGTTCACCTGTAAGCTCTAGCCTTTCCTTGTCATTTGCCTAAGAACTGTGCATATTCTATAATTTATAGCTGCCTTCATCCACTACATACAGACTACACAATGCCAATAATAATAGCTCACATTTATGTAGGCTTTAAGGTTTGCAAAATGATTTACAAATATTATCTCATTTGATCCTCACAATGACCCTGAGGGGTGCTTCTATTATTACCTCCATATACAGATGAGGAAACTGAGGCATATAGCAGTTAAGTGACTTGCCCAGTCGTATAGCTAGTGTCTGATTCAGGACTTGAATTTGGGCCTTCCTGATACTCTATCCATTGTACTAATCCATCCACAACAGATGTATGTGTTTAGAGGAAAAGGAAAAAAAATGCTGAATGAACTGAATGAGACTTAAAAAATTATGTGGGCAAAGTGGCACAGAGAATTCAAAAGGCAGAAGTTGTGTAGCAGAGAAAATAAGCAGCATGGTGACAGGTTTCATTAAAAGTTGCACTGGAATATAAGCTCTTGTTTGACAGGCTTCTATAAGGATATAAGTTAATAATGAATACACTACAGTATTTACTAGTTTTAGCTGAGACACTGGGATGAATCCACAGACTTTGTTTAAGGGTCTACATTCCTAACACTGAAGATGTCTCCATCTCAACTGTTTTTCTATCTTACTGCCCAGGGCTAATGATGGAATAGGATCTAAAGGCTAATAGGCTTTCCCAGCAGAAACGGTTCATCCTGAAAAAGATCATAAGCAACTACACACAAAATGCACAAAAATAAAAGGTGAAATTAGTATACAATGCAGAAGCTGGACAGACAGACTAACAGAATAACAAGTAAATAAGGAGTTAAATGACTGAATACCTGACATAATCTTCACAGCAAAACTTGGCAAGAGAGCAGCAAGCCACCCTGTCCTGCCTAGAAGAGGCAGAAGGAAAAGAAGGAAAGAGGTTACTCCAGGGGAAAATGCTGCCAAAAGCCTGGCCCCTTCCAGTCATGCACCCCCCAGGTCATGATACTGACCCACAAACATTTTTATGAATCACTGGCACTTGGTCGTCTTTGCCCACATCTAAACTGGGTAATGATCTCCATCTGATTCCATATTAGGTGGCAAGGGGTGGGGGCGGGGAGAGATAGAAATGGAGCTTTCTCTCTAATCCATTTCTAGTAGGAGAGAAACTCTGCTTTAGTACAGTTAGGAACAACTGCCTGAACAGACATACCATCTTTACTCATACACACAACACAGATCGTCCTCACTGATACATACACTCTTCCCCATAAAACACAAAATCTAACTCATTCACACTCAAACGTCCAATCCGTATTTTCATGCCTTTGCCCATTCATACAGACATGCACACACTCCTAATTCTATGTCCACATAAAAGCAGATGCATTTACACGTTCATTTTAATCTTGGAGTTATCATATCACTAGATGATGCTATTTATGCTGTAAAGGCTGGATTCAGTGATTAAAATATTCAAATGCAGAGGGAGGTGAGAAGTAGATGAGTTGTAGACTTTTCCACCCTCCTTCTGCCTTCAGAAATATGTTACACACATGTATAGGCGACCGCTTTTCCATATGGCATGCCCAGCTGAGGCCATATGAACACAAGAGGTTTTGGTATAGTAGAGTATGCTGGTTGAAAAAATACAATATGCTATGGCAACCTTAACCTCCCCCCCTCCCACAGATCCTCTGTGATACACTTGTGTAGTAAGCAATACAAATACCATGGCAAAAAGATTTTGCCATTTCACATCTGGTGATGAAGACCAGAAGCTGCCTTCTAAATCTTTACTAGGTCAGACATGAGGTCATTATTTACCAATTACACTATCCTGTCATACATAGGGCAAAGGTCACTATAATACTAACTGGTGTCCTACCCCAGACCCAAAAAGGATTCTGCCTCATTTCTGTACTTAAAGCGTCTCCACATTTTTGTACATAGGCTGTGGAATGTTGCTGATGTGCTCTGTTCACTCAGAAGGCAAGTAGAAATAGGATATTCAGGTATAAATGTCTTTATAAAAATCATTGCAGTTGTGGCTTTCTTTATGTGTGAGTATACATTTTGGGATGAATGTACGTCGCTAATTTATGATTAGTCAACAATTAGGAAATCACTTAAGTATACTGATAGTAATACACATTTGTAAAGTGCTTTAAGGTTTACAAAATATTTTCTTCATAACAACTCCATGTAGCTGGTAATGCAAATATTTATCCTTATTTTACAGATTAGAGAATGGAGTCTCATAAAAATGCAGTGACTTACCCATATTCATCCAGCTATTCAATTGCCAGAGTTGGGCCAATCCAGCAATCTTTTCACCATACCACCCCTGTCTACAAAAAAACCTACAGATGTTTTCTGTCATCATTAGAGGATCTTAGTACATCAAAGCAGATGTTTATTATTTGTGTCAAAGAAATAGGTTGTGCTTGTGTTTACTTTTTAGTGGTCAAGGCAAAGTTTTATTAATGACCATAGTTCACATTTATGCCCCTTTTTGACACACTGACACTCCAAGGAGAAGGGTCACATAAACAAGTCAATATATTTAGAAAAGAGAATATCAAATATAATCTACTCATTTTGTTAACCTGGCAAGTAGTAGCTGGTTTTCAGGCATTAATTCTAGAATATAGAATGTAAACTCCTTGATGTCAGGACTCTCTTTTTGCTTGTATCTGTATACCCACTGCTCAGCACACAGAACTTGGCACATAGCAAGCTCTTAATAAATACTTGTTTCCTTCTGATGCGTGTATACATGCAGGCTCCTTTTACATACATGTTGCATGTTTGTGGGTATTTGTGTATCTATAATGGATAAGATGCATACTGGAAGCATCATGGTGAGGAAAGGAAGGAAACACACATTTATATATCATCTACTATGTTCCAGGGACTGTACTAAGCACTGTACAAATATTATTTCATTTGATTCTCACAACACTCCTGGGAGGCAGAGCCTATTATGATCCCCATTTTATACCATGTTTCCCCGATAAGACGACACTGTCTTATTTGGACAGAAAAACACCAGAGGGCTTATTTTCAGGGGAGGGCTTATTTTAATGAACATTGACAGCAATTTTAATAAACAGGTAAATGTGAACAAAAAAATGTACCTTTATTCAATAAGCAAATCACTGGGGAAGAACAGAATGACGCGCTCACTGCTGCAGCTCTGATTGGATGCAGCTCGGAGCACGGCGTGCGTTTCACGGGGGGGACGGTGCATACAGGGGGTGTAATGTAGCATGTAGCGCAGGGGATCACCTTCACTACAGTAGCAATCTCGATAGGGCTTATTTTCGGGGGAGGGCTTATTTTAGAGGAATCTTACAACAGTAAGGGGAGGGCTTATTTTCAGGATAGGTCTTATTATCGGGGAAACACGGTAGTTGAGGAGACTAAGGCAAACAAAGGTTAAATGACTTGTCCAGGACCACACAGCTAGTGTCTGGGGCTGGATTTGAAATCAGGTCTTCCTGACTCCAGGCAGCCCAGTGCTCCATCTGCTGGACCACCTCGCTGCCCCCGCAGATGGAAGAACTCTAGAAGGAGATTCAAGAATCCTGACTATCCTTTTATCTAGTCCAAGCTCTGACATCAACAAGGACTATGACCTCAAACAAATCAATGGACTTTTCTAAGCATGTCCTCATCTGTAAAAGGGAGGTGGGGGAGGAGTCAAACAAAACAGGACGTTCTCCTTCAGTTCTCATGATCTATAATCTATGTAAGTACATGGGTGTAGACTTCTCTCATGTACATAGGACAGCTCAGTACAAAAATATTTGCCCCCGGGTTGAACCCATGTTCATCCTGGTGATGCAGTGACTTTGTGCTGCTGAACACAGGATGATGCCAGATAGATGCTGTAGGCACCTGTGTTCAAATTAAAATTTGAAAGCAAAAATGTCAGAGATTCTTCATTTGTGTATATATATATAAACACTAATATGCATGCAACACATATATGTATATGCATTAATTGTATGTGTATATGGACACACACCTCCTGTGTGTATATTATCACACATGTATTCATTGTGTATGTATATATACACACATACACACAACTCCTATATATGTATATTATTATGTATGTATATGTGAATGTGTGTATATATTATATATGTGTACATACACACATAACTGTCGAATACACCCCCCCTTAGATACATAGCTATCCCTATGGGGGGTAGAGGAGGGAGCAAGGGTAGGAAGAAGCCAGCCTGGGGCTTGCCAGGACAGGCAGGTGATGGGGATGGCGAGCCTTCATCCCTCCTCCAGCCACAGCCAATCAAAGATGCTTCAGAAGGAAGTAAGAAATCTCCCATCATGCCCCCAGGCAGGGCAGTGCCACAGCTCTGCAGGAAGGGGGGCGGGGCCTGAGTGGCTTCAGAATCCTGACCTGCACAGGGCTCTGGGGAGAGCAGGCAGTCAGGCCCCACCCGGACCCCATCCTGCCCTGCCCACCGACTTAGAAAGATGAAAAGATCTGTAGGTGTCTCTGTCTCTGTCTGGCTCTAACTTTATCTCTCTAACTAGACAGGGGATACAGATATAAATAGATCCTGGGATCCCGGTGTGTGCGCACGCTAGCAGCATTCTTGGATCATGTCGTCTTTTACATAGCAATTTTTTAAGAGAATGAGGACAATATAGATATAACATGTAATAAATCATGTTATAGCTCTATAATGCATGCACATACATAATGCACAATGTATGATATATACCTCATTTATATACATAATGCATCACTGGTATAGCAATAGTAGCTAATATTTATATAGCACCTACTATGTATCCGGCGCGGTGCTAACCACGTCCCAGATATTACCTCGTGTGACCCTCACAACAGTCCTGGGAGGTGGGGGCTCTTCTTAACCTCATTTTGCAGACGAGGGAGCTGAGGCAAGCAGAGCTTACTTGACTTCACACTTGTGAGGCTCAGTTTTAACTCAGATCTTCCTGACTGCAGGCTGTCTATCCACTGAGCCACCTAGCTGCCTAAAACATGATAATAATCCCCTAGTACTAACTGAGCACTTCAAGGTTTGTAAATCACTTTACAAATATCTCATTTTATCTTCACAACAACCCTGGGAGGTGGGTGCTATTATCACCATCCCCATTTTACAGATGAGAAGACTGAGGCTGTTATTAAGTGACTTGCCCAGGGTCACACATCTATGCAATATATTATATACAGCATATTATAATATACAATAATTGTATAATAATAATAACATGAGTCTGAGACTAGATTTGATATCAAGCTATCCTGAGGTCCAGAGTTCTACCCACTGGGCCATCTAGCTGCACTATGTGTGCAAACACTTAACCACACATACATGCATGCAGTATACATGCATAAATATGTATATATGCACATATGCACATACTCACCATATATAGTAGCATGTATTATAGCTGCACATCTATGTGTTATACAGATATAATATGTAATTATTAAATAATAATAAAGCATATATTATATAATTAATAACTTTATATTATATATATAGACATATGCATCTAGGTAGGTCAGTGGAGAGATCTCAACTCTAAATCCAGTGCTCTTAATACAAAACCACCCTTTCTCTCTCTCACCAGAAGTACACTACATTTACATACATATTAAAGAATATATAAAATTATGTTATACATATATTTAACATTATATATTATGCTATACATAAAATGTAATTATATATAACTATATATTATAATTATATAATCATAACATTATATATAATATAGTATAGTATAATATGCTATATTATGTAATTATAATCTTTTAGTATATACCATATATTATGCTATACTATAATTATATTATATCATTATATAATATTCTAATATATACCATATATCATACTATACTATAATTATAACATTATATAATTATAGTATAGTATGTACCATTTTATACTATACAATAATCATATAATTATCACATTATATAATATATTCTATAATTATAACATTATACAATATTCTAACATACGCAATCTATTATACTATAATTATAACATATAGTATAGTATAATACTTAATACCTAATATCTTATTCATTCTTTTAAGAAATTATTGCATAAAATGATTCATGACAAAAAAATGCCACCAGCATATGCATGTACACATACAAGCGTTCACAGTCTTAGAGCTCATGGGTACCTTAAAGGTCATTAAGACTGACTCCCCCACTTTATAGAAGGGTTAATGGAAACCTAGGGCAGTTAAGTGATTTACCCAAGGTCATGCAAGTATTAAGGAGCAGAACTATTATTAGATTTGAATCCAAGTCTTTGACTCTAAACCCAGTTCTCTTCCTACAACACCCTGTTCTCCTCTCTCATACCGGAAGCACACATGGTTGTACATTCTTAGTTGCACAGTCACTATAGAAACATACTTTGCATATAGAACAAGCACAAAGTTTATATATTCTCTACAATTCCATGTTTAGCTTTCTATCTTAGTTGCTTCCTGCTAATTTACATGCTGGCTTGGAGTTTTACAAAGTTTCCCCAAATTTGACTGCTTTTATACATATATGAGGATCAGAATATTCAGGAACTTTCTCCAATTCATCATCTACTTCTCTACTCTGTCTACAAGATTACACTCACTAACGTCAGCAAAGACTTCGCAAATCCCAAATATGTTTCCCCATTCTTATCTTTCTCATTCCCATTTTTGACACTGGGTACCACTATATTTCATACATATTAACATACAGAGGAAGACACGCATTATTTGCCATTTATGTTCAACCTAATTGCCTACATATATGGATTTGCAAAGCAAAGATATATTTTGTTGTTTAGTTGGCCCAGTTGTGCTCAATTCTCTGTGACCCCATTTGGGGTTTTCTTGGCAGAGACACTGGAGTGGTTTGACATTTCCTTCTCCAGCTCATTTTACATATGAGGAAACTGAGGCAAATGGGGTTAAGTGACTTGCCCAGGATCACATAGCTAGTAAGTGCCTGAGGTTGGATTGGAATTCAGGTCTTCCTTACTAGCTCTATCCACTGTGCCATTTATTCATTCATTCATTCATTAATTTTTTTATACTTAACTAAAACTACTCTCTCCAAAGTTATCAATGACGGCTTAATTACCAAATCTAATAGCCTTTCTCAAGCCTCACCCTTCCTGAGCTCTCTGTGGGATCAGACATTGTTCTCCACACCCTCCTCACTGGGTTTTCAATCAATCAACAACTAAACCTCAAATATCTACAATGTTCCAAGTTCTCAGCTAAGTCCTGGAAATCCAAAGGCTCTACTTCCCTCTCTTGATTCTAACTACTCCTTCCCACTTTCTTTTGCTACATCATAATCCACAGCATGCTACTCAAAACGAGAGTCCCCCAGGGGTCTTTCTTCAGGCCTCTTCTCACCTGGCAACCTCTCACAGGATAACACAAAAGCTCCCATTGGTTCAGCTATCGTCTCTATGCCCATAACTCCCAGATACGCCCAATTCAAGCTGCAGTCTTACATCACAACGGCCTCTTGGACATTTCCTACTGGATGCCCTGTAGGCACCTCAAACTCAGTATGGACATAATAGAGTTCATTATCTTTCCCTCCAAACCTACCTCTCTCAGTTTTTCTCTTACTGGAGAGGATGCTGCTTTCCTTCCATTCACCCATGTTCATAACCTGGATGTCATTCTTTGTTCTCTCTCACCCCACATACCAATCGGTTGCCAACTCTCTGGTCGATTCTAACATCACAACATCTTTTGCAACAACTTCTTCTGTCTACTCATATTGCCTCTCCCCTGGTTCAGGTTCTTATAATCTTTTTCCTGGACTATTATAATAGCCTCTGTTTCAAGCCTCTCTCCTTTTCTACCCATTCTCCATAAATTCCACAAAACTTTATAACTTTTCTTAAAGCATGAGTCTGACCCTGTCACTCCTTGATAAACCCCAGTGGCTCCTTATTATGTCTAAGGCAGAGGGTGTTTCAAAAGTCTAAGTACAATTTTAAGCTTCAGTAGCCCAAAATTACACTAAGACTTTTGGGACATTCAATATAAACCACTATTTTGTCACATAAAATTGGTCCCATCAGACTCCTAGCCTTCTTACACATTACTCCCTTCCACACATGCTATGGTCTGGCCACACTGGCCTCTTTGCTATGCCTCACACATGATGTTCCATTTCCTAGCTTCATGCTTGGCATTAGCTCTCTCCCCATCCCTGGAAAGGTATCCCTCCCTTGTCACATCCACTTTGTGTAATCCCTGGATTTTTTCAAGATTCAGTTTCACCACTCTTCTACATGAAATGTTTCCTGGTTCCCCCAGCTGCTGGTGCCTTCCTTTTCAAGGATAATCTAGTGTCTGGCTTTGTATAGGTTTTACATATGCCTATATGTTATTTTTCCCAGTTAAAATGTAAGCATCTTGAGGGCGGGGGCTATTTTATTTTTGTCTCTGTATCCTCAGGACCAAACTCCATGCCTGACACATAATAGGTGCTTTTAAAATGCTGGCTAACTTGCTTAGTTAATTGTACTTAATAATCATTTATAACTTTTGATGATTGATTACTTTCATTCACATAGAATAATACAACATTGTAGCTGGAAAGGATCATTTAACCAAACCACAGAATCATAGATTTAAAGCTGGAAGGTTCCTCAGGGGTCCTCTTGTCCAAATCCCTCATATTTCAGATAGGGAAATGTTGCTTCAGAGAGTTTACATGATCTGCCTGTGGTCACAGAGGCAGAATACAGAAAAGTTGGAGTCCATGTCCTCTTACTCCGTATGGGGGGCTAGAACAAGAATCTAGTTTTCCTAACTCCCAATCCAGGGTTCTTTATACCATCCTAGTATAGGGGTTCTTAACCTGGGGTCTCTGAACTTAAAAATGTATATATATAATATTAAATTAAGTAATGTATTTATATAATATATGTATATATGTGTAGCTATATTTTAATATAACACTAGATTTCCTTTGTAACCCTGTGTATTTCATTTTATACATTAAAAAATATTATAAGAAGGGATCCATAGACTTAACCTATCCCAAAGGGGTTCGTCTCTCACTCTCTCTAATACACAAACACACACACAGATACACATGCGTGCACACAGTTCTATACCCTTGCACTACTGCCTTTCATTCCTTTGCTATTGTACCTGACCTTCTTTTAGTAATGGGAAGTGACTATTTTATTTTCTTATGTGCCACAAAAGCTATTTTTGCACTTATTTGTGTTTGCAGTATCATTACAGCACGTAGTGTAATTAAAGTATGATTTCTGAATGTAGGAAACATTTTAAATCATTGAGACCTTTTAAAAACCCAGCATCTTGTAATGTTCCAACCTGCTAAAGATTATTCAATCTATCATACCCAGCACGATCTCATTAAAAGGCATTCAATGTATCTCTATAAGTTAATAAACAATAAAAATTATTGCAAAGCACTTAGTTGCAAAGTATTAAGAGAAATTCCCCCTCAAGATACAAATATGTGCAAACATTATTAGCAAGACAGACCATTTGGCTATGTCTGTACCACAGGATGGAGGTAATACAGAAGTGGGAGGTTTAGCTCTAAAATTATGTGGAGGAGGGTGAGGTTCACTTCAAGGAGGTAACTGAGTTTCTGGTGCCCATTGGTATGATTTCCTGAGCTAGGTCTGCTTGTCCGGATAAGGCACCTTGTCTTGTAGACTGGCTTCTTCCCATAACCAGAAAAGCTGGGGAAGGCAGCTCTTGGAGGAATCCCACGATCATGGGAGGATATGACTTTGTCAAAGGGTTCTTGCCTAGATCTTCTCCCTCAACTCCCCATTTAACCAAAGGGCTTATTCGATGGAGACCTTCCCAGAGTCCTCCCTTTCATGAGAAGTCAGTTCAGCAAAATCCAGGGCACAGGTCACGTCGGAACCCAAACCTTCTCACTTGAATAGCAGCAGCTGGCTTTGGGGGGAGAGGGGGACAGGCAGGGAGCTCAATGGTTGTCCCCTGTCTAGCTTTCAAGAACTTCCATTCTTTCCTTCCAGGGACTGAGCCTATTTATGGTTACCCCCCCAGTCCTGCCCCAGTCCCCCATTCTGCCTCTCCTCTGCAGACCCAGTGCCCACCCCCCAGCCCTCCTCATTCTTAATACCCCATGAAAGTCGGCTACAATGAAATGCTGGGGCTGACCCAGCTGCTCCTGTTCATACCAGTGGTAACCACGGCAACGGCGGGGAGGGGGAGGCTGCGCAGGCCTGTCATGAATGCTCACTAATTGAAGGCCAAGCTTCCTCCCACAGAGCTGATCTACAAGTACAGCAAAAAATAGGGAGAGTGAGGAAGGGGGGAGGGGGCCGAGGAGAGGGAGAAAGGGAGGTTTGGTCAGGGAGGAGAGCCCTGAGGTTGCTTGTCGGCTTCTTCTCTGTGGCCCCTCTCAGCACAAGGCATTGTACTCCCTGGGCAGCCCCTGGGAAAGAGGGCCCACACACTGGCCTTTCCCACTGCCCGTCTGTGCAGGGGACATCCTGGTGGAGGAAGAGGTCTGAGCCAGAAGCCGCAATATATGATTTTAAGGTTTTAAAATGTGATTTTCAGACACATCCACAAGAACACAGGGGCTAAGGGACTTGCCCAGGGTCACACTAGGAGCTGGAGGCTGCATTTGGACTCAGGCCTCACTTCAAAAGGCTGCCTCTGTTAAGGGAACCTACATAGCTAATAATGGTTAACATTCATACTGCACGCTGTACATATGTTAATTCATCAAATATTCACAATATCCCTGTGAGGTAGATGCTATTATGATCCTTCTATTATAGATGAGGAAACTGAGGCAAACCAAGGTTAAATGACTTGTCCAGGGTCACTACACTCCTAGCTGCCAAAAATGATGATGATGGTGGTGGTGGTGATTGTGGTGCTAGTGCTGGTTGTGGTGGTGGTGGTGGTGTAAGGAAAGTGCTTTGAAAACCTTAAAATATTATTTAAATGTGAGTTGTTGCTGTTTCTGTCACTGTTGTTGTTGGGATTAGGGCAAAGAAAACTTCTGGTTATGGATTTTTAAAAAATCCATCCTTTAGAATTCTAGGGTGAGTCCTAGGCACTTGGCTCCCTTCAGGATGATTGATTCTCCCTTAGGCTTTTAGTAAAATTGGCAGTGATAGAAGGAAATTGGGGGGCATTAACAAAGGGCTTCAATGTTTACTCTTACTGTCCAGTCCCTTACCAGCTCTAAATTCACAGGCAGAAAAGAAAGCTCAGGCCATGTGGTACAAGGAACAGAGTCCTGGGCTTAAAGTCAGAGGATCTGGATTCAAATTCTGCCTCTGCCATTTGTTACCAGTATGACCTGGGGCAAATCTTTTACAATTTATTCATTTGCCTAATGAGATGGGGTCCCTTCTAGTTCTATAGGCCCTAAGGACAGAGATGCACAATAGGATCATTTTGTCATTGATGATGATTTTCTGTTCTGATGTACTAATTGGCAGGGACTGACTCTGATCAAGGACAAGTTTCCGTACCTCTGTGATCAGCCTGGTTTTCCAGATTTATAAAACATGGATAAAACTTGTACCACATACATCTCAAGACTTATAAAAAGTACTCTGTAGACCTTCAAGTGTTTTATAAATGAATGGCATAGATATACATCATATATGTATTTATGTGGATACATATACACACATATATACTGACATGCATTAAGAGTGGCAAAGGTATACATCATATTATACATATGTATGTGCATACAAACACGCACACACACATATATACACATATACTGACACATCTTACTTTTTAACTTCAAGAGCTTCATTGATGAATACCTCCTACTCCCTGACAAAGTCAGATCATAACCTTTCTATACCTTAGCAGATGGTATCATGAGCTATCTGAGCCAAAATCAATCGTTACCTGGTGGCTGGCCCTGCAGTGATAAGCCTGCTCACATGATAAGCCCCATGGATCACATGAGATTAGTCTTGAGACAAGAAAGGCATACCATGCGATGCAAAGCTCTTTTTTTTTTTTTGGCTTGGCATAATTTTTCAAGACCCCATGGTTACCTCTAAAACGGGATGAAATATTAGAGTGGAAATTTAGTCGAGGGTGAGGGTATGTGTGTGTGTGTTCACACCTATACATACACACATATATACATATGCATACATGTACACGAGACACACAGAGTTAATTATATACATACCAACATGTAGAGAAACAGAATTTTTAAAAGATGAAGGACATAAAGGATAAAAATCAGGCCATGGAGAAGTTTAGGATCCTATATATATTCTGTGGGTTCATCTGCCATCAGTTAATTCATTTGCCTAGTATCTGCAAATACACTTCTTTGTATCAGGCTGAAAGACTAACTGGCAAAGCATACTGAAAGGTTTTTTCATGAACTCCATCACATGTCATTTCATCAGCAATAACTTGGAGCTACCATCTACATTTTTCATCCTGGTCCTTTACCCTTGGGTCTCTCACGGCATATCTCCTAAGCAGTTATCAGCTGCTATTTTGTATCATATATTATATTTGTATATATGTTACAACCTCCCACTAAATGGTTGCCTCTGTGAGGACAAGGAAAAAGTCTGACCTAAATGTATTTCCTCTAGAACCAAATCCAGTGCTTTGCCCATGGTGTCTTTCATCCAGGAATAGCAAGAATTCTATCTTGTCTTATTCTCTAACGGTTTCATTAGAAGGTATAGAGGGGCCGCAATCTGTACATATGGAAAGACCTCAACAAGACCATAGATTCAGTAAAATACTGGAGAGGTGAGTCTCCCTCACAAAAACTGTGATGTAATTCATCAAGTGACAGACCATGTCATAGTCTTATTTTGCGTCATCACTGGGCTCCAAAGGAGTCTTTCAATATGCATTTATTGACTTTAATTTAATTGTATCTTAAGACAAAATCTCCCAAACTAATTTGCTAAAAGAATAGTTTTTAGATGTGAAATGTTTTGGTCAAACCATGAATGTTCATCTGAGGATAAAGTTGAGTTGAGGAAATGTTGGCCCAAAACAGATGATATGTAAGATTGTTGTGATGAAAGAGGGTGGTGCACATTAGTACCAGGCACTGGATGAAAGGAGGTGGCAAAAATGCTCATGCCAAATATTGGGCATTTGAGGGCATGGGTGTATAGGTCAGACACTGGGTGTGAAGGGAGTCGATGGTGCGTATCAGACAAAGGGCATAAAGGGGTGGGGATGGGAACTGTCAGGCCCAGGGAATGAATGGGAAGACTGTGGGTACACATTAAACACAAAGTGTGAGGTGAATCTATACTGTGTATGGCTATTTGTATGGATATGACCAAGATATGAACAAAGAGGAGTGGGGGGAGAGGAGAGAGGAAGAGGAAGAGGGAGAGAGGGAGGGAGAGACAGAGAGACAGAGAGAGAGAGAGAGAAATAGATGGTGACCATATACTGGTGTGAAAAGGGAAACATACTCTTGTCTCCAGAGGCAAGATGAGGAAAACTCAGGGCCATGGAGTTAGCCAAGGCAGATTTGTTTTGGTTCCCAGGTGATTACTCTCTACTAGTCTTTGTCAGCATGAAACATTTTTCATGAAATCCCCTAATCATATGTACAGTTTGGTTATTAATGTCTCAAGTATACTATAGTATATATGAAGACAGGATGAAGACACTATTTTTTTTCATGACACCAAGTTATTGCCTTAAGAAAACCTGGAATCGTAGACTGTTGCAAAAGACAAAATGGGTGATTTGCTGCCAGTGGCCCCTGGACCTGATGTTTGGCAGAAAGGGGAGAGATGGGAAAACCACATAGGGCACCCATGACTGTATAAGGCCTACCATTGATGAGAATGTTCTGACTTCACTGAGGCCTGGTTATAGATTCTAAACCCCCTCAACTTACAATTCTTCCCTTTAGTATAACAAAGCATGGTAGCTTGAGAAAGATAGAGGTAGTATGGGCCAGGGCTGGGAGGGCACAGGTCACTACTTACTATTTTCTCTCTTTCTCTTGAGGGCTGCAATTTGCACATATGGAAAGACCTCAACAAGGATTATTTCACCAGTCCTGGAAAATCTGAGGGAAGAAGTGGCCACTTTAGACGCACAAGTGAAGGTAGAAGGTGGAGGGGAAGAGCATTTTCTTGCTTCCATCTACTCTGATCTGATCAATATGTCTGTATTGGAGTCAGAGAGACAAGGCCCTTCTGGAGCTCAGGACTCCAAATCCCAAATCCGATGTTCAGAAAGAGTAATAAGACTTATTTGGAGAGTGTGGCCCTATAATTAATTCCTTCTCTCTCCTCTGCCAGCAGTAAACTTTCGCTTTCTTCTCCCCCAGTCTCTTCCCCCTCCTCCTCTCGGTTTGTCAATCTGAGCGAGAACCAGCATCAGCCACTCTCCAAGATCAAAGTTTGAGCAGGCAACAAAGACCTCTGAGGAGGCTGTTGCCATGGGAACCCTCCTAGCCGAGGCCTTTTAAATCTGCAAATCTCTTTTGTTTGCATCAGTAGGGTTGAGGCTGGCAAATAAAAAGAGAAGGGGGCACCTTGGCAACAAGTCCCCTTTCTAAACAGTAGGAAATAGAGTAATGGGGGTGGGAGGTGGGGACAGGGATTCATGGGGAGGTAGCAGCAGCCCATGGGTGGTGGGGAAGGAGTATCTGGCAGGACTTGGCAGAGCTACAGGAAAGAAGCGCTCCGATGGGAGTCACGGGGCCAAGCAGGACCGCGCAGAGCTTCCCCCTTGCCAAATGTTCTTCATTGATTGCTTATGGTGTCCCTTGATGGCTTTTAATACTAATGGGCGGAAAGGTTTACTTTAGCCCAGAAAAGCACTTCCTAAAATTACAAACGGCTCAAATTTGGAGGAAAGAAAAAAAGAAAAGGAGTGGGCAAGCCCCACATGATTCACCAGACCTTTCCAACAGTCCTTATCCAGGTTATTCAGCACCGCCCCCCCCCCCCCCAGGTTTCACCTGAGTTGTAATGGAAGGAGGGGGAGGGGACAGGGGAGTTGGAGAGGGAAAGGAAGAGAGAGGGAAGAAGGGAGGAAGAGAGAGACAGAGAGGGAGGGAGAGCAAGAGAAGGAAGCTGTAACAAACACAGAAATACCCCTCCACTACTGTATTCATGTGGTACAGTCTGTTCTAGGATAGTTTCTGGTTATACGATTTAAATTGTTCATGCTTAATCCAGTTTATGGGATAGGATTGAAATGACCTACATAGATGCTGTATTCTAAGTCAGTCAGTCAGTCAATAAACATTGATTAAACACCTACTATGTGCTAGGTTCCATGCTAAATGCCAGGGATGCAAGATAAGGCAAAAGACAGTTCCTGACCTCAAGGAGTTCACACCTAATGGGGGAAGACAACATATAAAAATAAACTGAGAAGTAGGGAGTGAGGGAGGGGAAGGTAGGGGCCAGCCTACAGCGGATGTGATGAACTCCAGAGTTCAGTGGGGTGTAAAATGAAGCCACAGCTGACCTGGACACTATCCTTATATGAAGGATCTGGAAGGAGTGCTCTACCCTCTCCAATAAGAGGGAGGGAGGGGCCCTGGGGGTAAGGGCTACTGTAGAGGTATGAGTTTGGGGGGCTGATATGATCTTGCAGGGTGTTGAGTTTTTGGAAGGTGTGATAATGTCCCAAGGATTGTACCAGCTGGGAAACAATGAATAAGGACCATATTGGCCCAATGGGGAACTGTATTTGCCTTCTGTAGGGATTCATTTTTGTGATCTGGGGGATTTTTTCACAGGAGGCATAGAACTGCTGGCTTGAAAGAGTTCTTGAGAGCTGTCTAAAATGGAATGGGTGGTGGGTTCCCCTTCACAACAAGTGTCCAGTAGAGGCTGAACAACTACTTCTTGGAGATGGGATTCATCCTTTGAGTAAGAATGTAAGCTCCTTGAAGTCAGGGAGTGTCCTTCAGGTAGGCCTAGAGCTTAGTTTAACATCTGCCACAGGTGATTAATCAATGTTTGTCGATTGATTGAGGCCTCTTCTAACTCTTGAATTCCATGATTCTGGGTCATCTAGTCCATCCTTCAGACTTTCCTGTTTTTTGTTGAGAGCATTGCTATCCTCCCAATAGCCCCAGGCTTATAACCTTGGAATCTTCCTTGACTCTTCCTTTTCTCTTATCTCCCATTTTCAATAAGTTGCCAAGTACTGTTAATTCTAATTTCAGCACTTAGAGTACCTGGCACATAGTTAGCACTTAATAATTGTTTCCTGAATTGAACTGAATAATGTCTCTGGCATCAGTTTCTTCTGGACATTCTACACTCATACAGAGGCCATAAAAATTCACACCTTCATTCCATACCTCTCTCCTGGAATACTACAACAGCTTTCAAATTGGCCTCCCTGCTTCCAGTCTCCTCCATCTTCAAAACATCTTCCAGACAGCTGCTGAAATAATCTTTCTAAGGTACAGGTCTAATTTCATCCCTCTCATGACCAAAAACCTTCAGCCACTTAAGCACAAGCACATTTCTCAGCCTGGTATGGGGATCACAATCTGGTTCCCACTAAGCTCTAGCCTGAACTCACATCACTACCCGTCCTGTGTTCTCTCTCCACATTCCAGCTGAACTTTTCTGCTCTTCTCTGAATTTGAAGTCGGTTACTGGATCTGTGTGCATTTGCTCACGTCACACCCTCTGCCCATGGGGCACTCCTTCCTCTTCTCCTTGTCTTCTTTTAAGACTCAGTTTGTGTTCCAGCTCCCCCATGAAGCTTCTCTGATCTCCCAGTTTGACTTGGTGACCTTTTTCTCCTTGAACTACCTTGTGTTTATATCTATTCCCTCCTTAGTGTAACATGAGCTCATAGAAGGGCAAGGACTATCTTGCCTTCATACTTATGCATAGTAGAGGCTTCATCATTACCATCCCCAAACATAACATGTATTTAAAAGCAACAGTATTCTTGCATCTTCATGGATCTTCTAAAGGATATGGTGATTGCTGAAGACTTGTGGTCAGTAATCGTTACCTAATGTTGGATGAGTTTAAGTGAGTCTTGGACGGTGGTTAATCTGTCAGTTGACCAATTAACAAGAAATTTTTTAAGCACGTTGCCAGGTCCTCCAAAAGGGGCAATTGTATTCTTTGTTTTAGTCACCACTCCAATTAGAAAGTTTTTCGTCTTTTTAATGTAAATTTTTCTTGCCCCATTTTATCTTTCTCTGTCTTCAACCCAAGAAGCCACGGTGATAGAAAGGGCATTATCCTTCTGACGAAACTTCAACAGCCCCTTGGCAGCACTGATAACCTCCTCCTGAATATTCTCTCCTACCTGGATTGTCATGACACTATTCTCTTTCTCTCCACACTTTCTTTCTTAGTGATTTCCTAACTTCCCATGGATTTAACAATCATTTCCATGAAGATGACGCCCACATCTATCTATCCAGCCCTAGTTTCTAGTCCCATATTGGGACTAGAGGTAATCTAGCAGCCTCCTAATTGTTCTTGCCTCAAGTCTTTCCCCTTTCTGGTCTATCCTGAGGCACAGGTCTGATCACACCCCTCCCCTGCTCAGTAAACTCCATTGGTGACTCCCTATTACCTCTAGGATCAACTACAAACCCTTCTCTTTGACATTTCCAGCCCTTCATAGCCTGGCTTCCAACCTGCCATTCCAATCTCATCATCTATTGCTCCCCATCACATGCATTATGGTCCATCCAAATTGCCCTTTTTGCTATTCCTTCTTATGATGTTGCATTTCCCATTTCTGTGCCTTTGTCCTGGCTGTGATACACTTCCTCCTCACCTTTACCTCTTAGGAACCTGTAATGGGAATGTAAATTTTAAAGATCTTCCCTGCCCCTAGGCTAAAGTGCACCTGGAGCCTGGGGTGGGAGGCTTGTTTTTTCAGTAGATACTTTGTGATTGGCCAGTGGGTCAAGAAAATTGTTACATTCTCTGAGCCAGGAGAAGGCTATATAAGCCCTGATGTGAGGCTTTGTTTTGGGGCTCACTTTGAGAAGTGTTTTGTGATTTGGTCTGGATTCTGGGAAGCCGTTGTTGAGAGCCCCGCCTCGGCTTTGAAAAACCCAGATGTTGAAACCCAGATGTTGATTTGGTATGGATGTAATGGTTGGACAGTTTGGAAATCTGTCTACTTGATCTGTTTCTGTCTTGATAATTCTGTCTGTATATTCTGAAGTTTGGGGTGCTGACCTTTTTCCCCTGAACTATGTAAATGATACATATTTGACTGATTAAAGTAAGCTTGTTAACCCATTTTGAGTTGCTTTCCTTCAACAAAGCAGATCCAAGAACCTGTATGGGCAGCCACCCTGGGGATGCTGGGGTGCTTGCTGCTACAGAACCCTAATTTTCTTCAACATGGAGCTCAAACATCACTTCCTACCTGAGGTCTTTCCTGATTCCCCAGCCGCTACCATGTTTCCCCGATAAGAAGACACTGTCTTATTATTTTTTTGGACAGAAAAACACCAGAGGGCTTATTTTCAGGGGAGGGCTTATTTTAATGAACATTGACAGCAATTTTAATAAAGAGGTAAATGTGAACAAAAAAATGTACCTTTATTCAATAAGCAAATCACTGGCGAAGAACAGGATGACGCACTCACTGCTGCAGCTCTGATTGGATGCAGCTCGGAGCGCGGCGTGCGTTTCACGGGGGGGGGGACGGTGCATACAGAGGATACCATAATGTAGCGTGTAGCGCAGGGGATCACCTTCACTACAGTAGCAATCTCAATAGGGCTTATTTTCGGGGGAGGGCTTATTTTAGAGGAATCTTACACAGTAAGGGGAGGGCTTATTTTCGGGATAGGTCTTATTATCGGGGAAACACGGTAGTACCTCCCCTCAAAAATTTACCTGCATTTATTTTGTGTATATTTATTTATGTACATGTGGTTTTCCCACATAGAATGTAAACTTCCTGAAGGAAAGTACTTTTCATTTTTGTCTTTAGCTCCCCAGTGCCTGGCACATAGGAACATTTAACAAATGTTCTTCAGTTAACTGATAACCCTTTTATTCAATATCCACCTTCTTAAACGTCAGCTTAGTTTGAAAGTCCCTTAAAAAATCCAACCCCATGGGGTATTCAAAGAGAGAAGGTGAGGTTCATTGAATGCAGTGAAAATACATATATATATATATATATATATATATATATATATATATATATGTCTAAAGGATTTCTCTGAAGTTTAAAAATAAAAATTACAGCTTGAGCCTAAAATGGTGAAGTCCTTTGTTGTGCCAGCTGGAGCCGTCCCAGAGAACTTTATTTCTAACCAAACAGTGGCACAATTCCAGGATATAAAGTCAAGTCCCTGCCCACTGATTCCCAACCTCCATGTCTGATCCCAGAAAAGCAGACCGCTGCTGACATGACCCTATGATCTCAAATGCCTGTCTAAATATTGCAAAGGCACCTTTCATTTCAAAGTACCCTCAATATCATGCACTTCCCACCAAAGAGGACCTTCCCTCTCATTTATTCCTTTATTAGTTTGTTTCTGGCTCCCCCCCACCAAAGAAACATCCATAGCAATTTGGGGTGAGACAGGGACTTAAGTCTGGAGTTTATTAATGAGGTCAGGAGGAACAGAACAAGAACAAATATATTTTATTACCTTTGCAGTAAGTGCTGAAGCCAATAGCTACAGGTAGTTTGTTAAGAAAGGAAATAAAGCCTAAAAGCTTTCATAAGTTTTCAGCAGTGACCTTATCCTTGATAAGTTCTACAAAGAAGCAAGAACACTGGGGATCTTTAATACAAGTTGTTGTTGCTGATGCTGATGAAAGATTACAGTCTCAAAGTTGGAACACATCTCAGCAGTCATCTTTTCCAATCTGTATCTGAATAAGAATTCCTTCTTTTAATGTACTGAAAAGCATACTAGGTTTAGAGTCAGAGACTCAAATCTAAAATCCAGTCTCTGTCACCTGTGTAATCATGGACCAATCACTTGACATAAGTGTGCCTCAGTTTCTCCATCTTTGTAATAAGGGTGTTGAATTCAGTGACCTCTGGGGTCCCTTCCAATTCTATATTGATGATCTCTATTACATAATCATAGAGTCTATTACATGGATGAGAAACTCACTGTCTTACAAGGAAACCCAGTCCATTTCAGGACAGCTCTCATCCCTAGGAAAGAGGTTCTTATATAAAGTCAAACTTCACCCCTCTACAGATTCTTGTAGTCCTTGTGGGACTGCAGGGCTTGTATCCCTGCTTTGTGGGACTAAGAAAAGCAAATCTGATCCCTTTTCCATGTGAGAACTGCCTTCACATGCAGTTATTTCCTTCTCAAGTCTTCTCCTCACCAGGCCAAATATGCCCACTCCCAGCAATTTGTCTTTTCATTACATAATCTCTAGGCTCTTAACAGTTTTGGTCACATCCCTACTGAAATCTTTTCAGAAGCTGATTCTGGAATCAAATATATTTGTGATTCCTCCCAGCTTTGTATCAACTATAATTTTTTAAATAATGCCTTTTGTTTTTATATCATATTCATTTCCTAATACATCTACTTTCCTCCCTTAACCAGGTAGCCATCCCTTATAACAAAGATTTCTTAAGAAGACATGGGGGGGGGAGCAGTTTAGCAAAACCAACAACATATCAACCACATCTAGCAATATATGCAATATTCCAATCCACATCCCCTCATGTCTGCAGTAAAGGGAGACTTTCCATTTTCCTTTATTAGAAGTGGGAAGAGGTATCTGAAGTGCAGAAGGTTGGCTGAAATGCATAAAATGGGTAGGTCTATTTCCTTAACCCTTCTCTGGGCCCAAATCTGAACATTAAAAATAAGGTTCAGTTTTTTTTTATTGTTACTTCCACTTATATTGTTGTAGTCAACGTTTATACTATTTTCCTGCTTCTATTTACTGCCATACTTTATCATTTCATATAAATCTTGTCATGTTTCCCTAAATCCTTCAGATTCATTCTTTCTTGCAATGCAATAATATTCCATTATATTCAGGTACCACAGCTTAACCATTTCCCAATCAAGAAGAATATACTGTATCTCCAATTCTTTGTGATCACAGAGTAGAGCCATGAATATTTTGGTATATTTGTGGGGAGAAGGAAACAGGCATTTATTAGGTGCCTACTATATGCTAAACACTTTACAAAAATTATCTCATCTAATCCTCACTACAGCATTGGGAAGCAGGCACTATTATGATCATTATTTCACAGATGAGGAAACTGAGGCAGACAAAATTAAAAGCACACAGCTAGTAAGTATTTGAGGTTGGGTTTGAACTTATATCTTCCAGACTCTGGACTAAGTACTCCATACATTATGCCACCTAGATTTTTCTTTCTGTTTTTGACCTTGTTGTGCTGTGTGCCCAAGCAGTGGGATCTCTCGGTCAAAGTGCACAATTTCAAATTGCTTTCCAGAATGATTAGAACAATACACAACTCTACCAACATTGTATTAGTGTGTCTGTCTTGCCACAGCCTATCCAATATTGACTATTTCTATATTTTTTCTTCCTTGCCAGTTTGCTGGATTTAAGGTGAAATTTTACTTGTTTCCATTTGAATTTTTCTTATCATGAGTGATTTGGAACAATCTTTCACATATAATCAGCAAATACAATGAGTATACCATGTCTTTCTTCATCTAAGTCATTAAATAAATAGATCCAAAGACCAATACCTGTGGCACTCCAATGACACAGTATGTGGACATTAATACACCAATCTGGGGGTCTGGTCATTCAACCAAGTCTTGTAATATTATCCAGTCCACATTCTTCCAGCTTGTTCACTAGAATGTCATGAGAAATTCTTTCAAAGGTCTCAATGAAATTAAATTATAGTATGTTTACAATATTCTCCCAATTTATTACTCTAGTAACCTTATCCAAAAGGTTAGTCTGGTGTGATCCTTTCCTAATCAATATGACAGTTCTTATTGATCACTATTTATCTAGTTGAGTAATACTCTAAGTTTTTTAAAAGTAGAAAAAGTAAGATTGTATTGTTTCATATACATATTTCAACTCTGGACCCAGCTCTTTGTTGAATTGTAGGGTCAATCCAAGACATATTTCCCTATGAGTTAACAACTGCCTATCACAGTATAGTTAATAAAAAGGCATTCTTCATCAGTTTTTTTTTCCCAGTATGGATTTTTAAGACAACCTCTTGAGTTATTGTAGCTATAAATCATTTTAAAATAGCTTCATTAAGTTTAGTAACTTAAATCCAGGACTATTTTAGATTTGCAGTTTCAAAGTTAGAAGAGATATTAGAAGACACCTAATCCAATGAGATTTTTTAAGGGTAGCTTGGTAACTCAGTCAGGGCCTAGAGTCAGGAGAACTTGAGTTCAAATCAGGCTTCAGACACCTACTAACTGTGTGACCATGGACAAATTTACGCCTGTCTGCCTCAGTCTCTCATATATAAAAATGAACTGGAGAAAGAAATGGCAAACCACTCCAATATCTTTGCCAAATGGGGTCATGCAGAGTCCGACATGAGTGAAATGACTGAACAACCACACAACAGCAATGGTTCAGTACTTTAGATCTCCAGGTGATGAAACAAGCCCAGAGACTATAATTTGCCTTATTTGTCCTGACTAGCAAGAGAGAGAACTAGGATTCAAACCGAGGAAATGTATAATATACTGTATTATACTGTATTGTACTGAATATACTGTATTCCAAATCTATCTTTCCTTCAATTGCATCATAAGTTAACCACCTTGCAAAAGTAATTACACACAAGTTTTAAAATTGCTAAATAATCTAGCAACATAGTCTTGAATATGCTGAGCCCAAAGAATCATCTACAATTATGGTAAGCAGCTCAGAAAAAGCAGATCACACTGTGGTGGGCCTAGAAAAACCTGTGCCAGCAGGCAGCAGACCCATGAGCTGTATCCCCCTCATAACTGTAATGAGTCAGACCAATCTTACGTTATTAACCCTCTACCTTAATCCACCTCACCCACTCACTATATGCATTTCAACCAGTTCCCTTTATTCAACTACTTTTTTCTTACCTACCAAAAAAATAAAGATAATATTAACTAATTCAAGCCACTGAAACCTCTCTCTTTAGTCTGGTGAGACCTAAGGGTTACTCTTGCTGTTACTGAAACCTTGTAAAAGCCCACTGTTTGTTTCTCCATGATTCCCTTGTGAGTGTGAATGGTTATAACATGGCCCCAGGTGGTCAGGTGATCCACCGGCTGATGTCCCCATGGCCCACTTTATTCTTAGCATGGAGGTCAAATCCCTTTTCCACTTGGCAAAGCCTTCAGGTAGCCTGAATGGGAAGTAAGAATTGTTCTAGGACCATCTACTTTTTTTTTGGTATATATATCTAAACATTTGATTTTAAAACTTTGAATTCCAGATTCATTCCCTTCCTCCCTTGTCACCCACCCTTACCGGGAAGATAAGCAATTTAGTATAGGTTGTACATGTGTAGCTATGCAAAACATTACCATAGTAGATATATTGTAAAAGACTTACTATATTTCCCTCCCTCCTATCCCACCTCCTACCTGTTCTATTCTCTACTTTGATCCTGTCCCTTTTCAAAAGTGGGTGCTTCCAACTTCCCTCCCCCCTAACCTGTCCTCCCTTCCATCAACCCCCCTCTCATCCCCTTCCCCCCTACTCTCCTGTAGGGTGAGATACCCTATTTAGTGTGTATGTCATTCCCTCCCTAAGCCAAATTCAATGAGAATAAGGTTGACCCAATCCCTCTTGTCTTCATGTTCTTCGCCTCCATAGTAACCATTTTCCCTTGCCTCTTCTATATGAGATAGTTTACCCCATTCTGTCTCTCCCCATCTCCTCTCATTATATTCCTCTGTCATCTCTTAATTTCACCTTTAAGTATCATCCTTCCTTTTCAATTGATACTGTGCCTTCTGTCTATATATACCTGTACACACATATACACATATTCACATATGTATTCATATACCCTCCTATATAGACATATATGTATGAATGTATATATACATATATATATATATATAAACACATACATTTCTATTCCCTTCAAGTATTCTTATATTGAGAAAAGTTTCATAAGTTACGATTATTGTTTTTCCATGTAGAAATGTAAATTGTTCAACTTTGATAAGTTCCTTATGATTTCTTTTCCCTGTTTACCTTCTCATGCTTCTCTCGCTTCTTGTATCTGAGTGTCAAATTTTCTATTCAACTCTGGTTTTTTCATGAAGAATGCTGGAAAGTCCTCTATTCCACTGAATGACCATATTTTCCCCTGAAACATGATACTGTTTTGCTGGGTAGGTGATTCTTGGTTTTAATCCCAGCTCCTTTGACCTCCAGAATATCATATTCCAAGCCCTTTGATCCTTCAGTGTAGAAGGTGCCAGGTCCTGAGTTATCCTGATTGTGTTTCCACAATATGAAATTGTTTCTTCCTGGATGCTTGTAATATTTTCTCCTTGATCTGGGAACTCTAGAACCTGGCAAAATATTCCTAGGAGTTTTCTTTTTGGGATCTCTTTCAGGAGGTAATCAGTGGAGTCTTTCAACCTCTATTTTGCCCTCTGATTCTCAAACATCAGAGCAATTTTTCTTGAGAATTTCTTGAAGGATGATTTCTGGGTTCTTTTTCTGATCATGGCTTTCAGGTAGTCCAATAATTTTTAAATTATCTCTCCTGGATCTATTTTCCAGGTCAGTGGTTTTCCCAATGAGATATTTCACATTGCCTTCTATTTTTTCATTTGGATCTGTTTAATAGTATCTTGATTTCTCATAAAGTCACTAGCTTCCATTTGCTCCAATCTAATTTTGAAGGAATGATTCTCTTCAGTGAGCTTTTGACATTCTTTTTCCATCTGGCAAATTCAACTTTTTAAGGCATTCTTCTCCTCATTGCCTTTTTGAGCCTCTTTTGCCATTTGAGTCAGTCTGTTTTTTAAGGTGTTATTTTCCTCAGTCAAGTTGTTGACTCTCATTTCATAATTTTCTTGTATTGTTCTCATTTCTCTTCCCAATTTTTCCTCTACTCTTATTTGATTTTCAAAATCCTTCTTAAGGTCCTCTATGGCCTGTAACCAGCTCGTATTTTTCTTGGAAGCTTTTGGTGCAGGAGATCTGACTTCACTATATTCCTCCTGTTCCATGCTTCTTTGATCCTTTTTGTCCCCAAAATAGGAGGGTAAAGTTGGATTGCTCTGTTTTCTTTGCTTCCTTTGCCTGCTCTTGTTGCCACTCAATTACTTGACTTTTGGGCTTTTTGACACAGTAGGACTCTGCTACCAGACAGGGAAGCTTCATACCAAATGGTGGGGTTTTCTCAGCTGCCAAAGGTATTAGTTGGGTGCCCTCTCTGAAGCCTCCACACACGCTGGCAAGCTGGTCACATACCCCAGGACCTTCACCCTAGACCACAATCCAGATCCAAGCAGGTTAAAGCAAGAGCGATTACCCCTCAGACTGGTCACTTGGTCCCCCTATACTCTGCTGGCCAAGAGCTGAAGCAGCCATGTGGTGGCAGCTGTACAGCCACTGCCTCAGCCACTTCTCGCACCAGGGCAAAGGCTGACAGCACTCCCAACTACTGGATCCCAAAGTCCATACTGCACCGACCTCTCACTTTGTCCTTAGCATGTATGGGTTGATAATTCTGGAAACTACCACAGCTGCTGGTGATCTGAAGTACCTCCAAGCAGCAGCTGGTTGTGGCTGTCCTGAGGCTAAAACCTCGGGCTGGGGAGGGCGGTGGGTGGGTGGGGCCTGGGGTTGGCTCCCAGAGTGCTGAGCTGGCCACTTCCTGCCAGCCTGTCTTCAGCAGGAGATAAGCTTCTCTGTATCATTTTGTGGGTTCTGCAGCTCCAAAGTTTGTTCAGAGTCACCTTTTACATGAATTGGAGGAGGTAGAAACTGGAGCCGTGCGGAAGTCCTGTTTGTACTCCACCATCTTGACTCTGCCCTTCCAAGGACCATCTACTTTCTGATTCTAGTTTTCCATGGAAACAAAATATTTCAGATTTATCTGTTAGGTTTAAGATTTAATGTCAACTCTCAATTTACAGATAAAGAAATTGAGACTCAGAAAGCTTAGGTGACTTGTGAATAGCAAATGCTACATCTGAACACAGATCTTTTGATTCTAAATTACATTGTCACCATGCCACACCAATACCTCTTGATTAAATCTATCAGTCAGTCAGTAAGCATTATTAAACACCTACTGTATGCCAAGGTAGGGACTGGGGTTACAAAGACAAAAAATGAAACGATACCAACTCTCAAGAAGCTGTAGCTATGTAGTCCTACAGTCTTTGGGCCTGGAAAAAACATTCCAATACATCTGAAGGAGAGGCATTGGGCCTAAGGGACCTCCACAGACCTGGAGAATCCCTACTTGCTAAATTCTGACCTTTTACGAAAGCAACTGGTATTTTCTTTTCTTTGAAAAGTTCACAGGTGCAGTTTTTAACCCTCTTTCCTTAAATGTCCAGGCAGAACCAGGATGAAGTATGAAGAATCCAAGTAACCTTGGATTATACTATCTACCAGAAGCTTTGAGTCTTCACTGCAAAACATGCAACCTGACTGATCACATAATCAATAACTACATTACAGAGAATAGTAGCAAGAATCATGGCAGTACCCTTCTATAGAACAGGGCCTAGAACATAAGAACTGTTTAATAAATGTGTATTGACTTTAAAGCTTACAAAACATTTTCTTCACACCCAGACTCTAACGTAGGGAGTACACCATCATTGCCACTATTACCATTACCATCCTTACTGAAGTATAAATTGTCCCAGTCTTAAAGTCATCAGAGGCTCAGGTTTAGCCCTCACCCTTGACCCTCCCTTGCCATGTAACTGTGGGACAGTCACTTAACCTCTTGAAGACACTGGTCCTCATTTGTAAAATGCAGTTAATTAGAGAATCTTCCTTCCTGAGGTTGTTGTAGGGATCAACATGAAAGAATGCATGGAAATAGCTGTGTAAACTTGAAAGTGCTTTGTAAATGTCAACTACTGTTATTATTATTCCTCTTGTAATTATTAGTATTAAAATTCCAGTTTTATGGGTGTGGAAACTGAGGCTCAGGAGAATTGAGTATTTGCCCAGAGTAATACAACTATTTGGGGCAGATAGGTGACACAGGCCTGTCACCTTCCTGAATTCAAATCTGGTCTCAGACACTTACTAGCTGTATGACTCTGGGCAAGTCCCTTAGCCCTGTTTGCTTCAGCCTCCTCATCTATAAAATGAGCTGGAGAAGGTAGTGGCAAACTGCTCCAACATCTTTGCCAAGAAAATCTCAAATAGGATCACGAAAAATCAGACAAGACTGAAGAACTACTGAACAGCAAATACAGCTAAGTCAGAATTTGAACCCAGCTCCCCCCCCCATCATATTCTAATATAGTGCTCTTAGCCCCAGGGAAGGGAAATGTCTAATTTACCCCAAGTCACTTGGGTATTATTAGGTGTCAGAGTTAGGACTGAAACTCAGGTCTTCTGACTATAAATCCAGCGCCCAATGAAGATTAGAATGTTCAGGGTTTAAAAACACGTATTTTATAACAGGGCATTTTTAAGGTACCCTTGATTCTACTAACCCTCCCTCCCTACTTACTCCATGCAAGGTGGAGTACCCTGCCGACCCTTATTCCAAATGCTCATCTGACTATGGCTACAACGCATATCCTTCTCTCACGTGGCTGCTGAGATGCTCAATATGGTATGTGCTTCCTTTCGGTTATTACTTAGAGTCACAGACCAGCAGAACCTTCATAAGGGCCTTTGGAAGTCACCCAGTCTCAGCCTTTCATATATAAGCTCAGAGCGTGCAGCTAACAAGCATGGCAGCACTGGGCTTGGACTGCATTCTCCTACTTAGAATTCAGTGCTCTTTCCTCCCTCCACTTGGCATGTTCCTTTACAGTTGAATCAAGACTGACTGTTTTCAGCTGCACCTTTTTTTTCTCCCATCCTCTACTGATCACTGCATCCAAGCCTTCCTTTCTCCCACCTCTCAGATGCTGACACCATTTCCCTCCCGTTTGTTGGAGCCACACTGAGAATAGTATCTTCCCACAAGTTGCTTTTTATATGTTTTGATCCAGAGAAGTGTCCTTCATGGACTTCAGTACATCCTTAGATGACATGGCTTCTCATGGTATGCATTTATTTCTCAAGAGTTTGCAGGGCACCTGGGTCCAAATTATTTAAAGTGGCCTCTACCTTACCTCCTGTTCCTATGTAGGCAATTACTTTTCTGCAAATAAACTGGACTGGACAAATAACTGTCCACAATTAGCTAATTGCCAGCTCGATGAGCCACTTATCCTTTCAAAGTTGGCTTTTATGGTTGTATGATTAAGCAGAAATCCACCTTTCTTTCCTCTTCTGGTTTAGAGATTCATAGCCCTTCCCCACTCTCGGGTCCCTGGGGTTTGTTACAGTACCAGCATAAGACTTCCACCTTTGTCTTTCCCTTTAAATACATTGTATTTTTATTCATGCAAATAGTGGCAACTAGAGTTTGCAATTCTTGAGAACCTTTCATTCTCCTGTCTTTAAGCATTATAAATGCAAACTAATTCAACCTTCTAGGAAAATCAACCATTATCACCATTATTCCACTTGACAGATGGAAAAGTGTAAGGAAAAAGGGACCAGAATCCCAGAACAAATCATAGAACACTGAACATCAACAGTGGCCTCTTCCTCCAGCAATGTCTTTTTTTTTCAATTTCAACAAACATTTGCTAACAGGTCTATTATGCACGAGGCACTTTGCTGAAAACTGGGGATGAAAAGACAACACTGAAACAGTTCCTGCTCACAAGGGGCTTACAGTCTATGAAGGAAACAAACATATGGATATATATTTTAAAAATAGATATCAGGTAAACTGGAGGAGGGGAGGCTCTATAATCTGGGGGCATCAAGAGGCCTCAGGTAGAGAAGGTGCTCCTTTAACCAAGACTTAAAGGAAATTCAGTATGATAAAAAGGAGAAGTGGGGAAGCAGGTTCCAACATGGGGATAGCCAGTAAAAAATGCTCAAAGACAGGAAATGGAGTGCCTATAAAAATAATAGAATAGAATAGAAAATAAGAATAAGAGTTTTGGCTGGATATTAGGAACAGCAGCTGTGCCTTTTTCCAGCAGTGAATATCACCTTTCCCAAACACATCTACTTTCAAGACTGTATGCACTTCAGAAAATTGACTATCAACTGATTTTTCCTTTTAATTTTTCTTAAATAATTAAAGTCAACTAAAATGTCATTTATCTTGTAGCATCCCTCCTCCAGTTCATGTACTGATTACTGATTTTGTTTCCAACATTAAAGTAATTTACTTTAAAAAAAAAAACAACCAACTTTTAAAAATTTCCTTATTTGTAATTTCAGAAGACATACCCCTAACCCATGTATTAAGGGATAAAAAAGATAAAAGTAATACATTTATATTCACGAAAATAATTCAATGTATTTGTTCTGAAGGGAAGTCAAGCCCTCCTAGGCAGCATCAGTCAGTTTCACATATCACCTTTTTCCTTGGGGAATTGGAAAGTTGAATACCAAGCACCCAAAAAAACAATCAACTAATTATTAGCTGCCTCTAATAGCCAAGCACTGCAACCTTTTTTACCTTTGGGATTCTCTTAGATGGAAATGAACTAGATGGGGGAAACATCCCTCATGTCTCAGGAGAGACTGAAATACCAATTTTGTTTTCATTCCAGCAGTCTCTGCCTTCCTTCAAAGGCCTTTCTCTCCTGTTTTCTTAACACATCAGCATAAAAAAAAGACAATATAGAACAAGAGAAGAGGGGGTTAAAGAGGAAAATAAAGGGAAAAATTAAGCTAGAAAGCAGGAGAAACACCTGTATTAACAGTGAAAGCAGGCAAGAACCTCAGAGCAGTGAGGGTATCTGGTGCATGAAGCATGTGTACATCCTCAGGTGGGTTTGTCTGGACAGAGAGTAAACAAAATACACAGATCTAAACTCATGTGTCTGTGAAGAAAGAGGAGACCCAGCAATGGCCTGTCCAAGCCAGGTCAGAGTGTGGGAAATGGTTTCCACTCACCCAGCACAAGGAGTTCCACCGAGTCCTCATTTTTGCCCTCCACATCGTCAGGGGTGGTGACAATACAGTAGTAGAGGCCGCTGTCTCCCCACATGACTTTCCCAATCTTGAGCTCTGCACCTGTCACACAAAAACAAGAAGAGCCATAGGATCATAGAAGTCCTTCAAGATCGAGGGCAGCCCCTTCATGTTGCAAGTAATGAGACTGAGGTCCAGAAAGATGGCGTCTTAGTGGCAAGGCAGAGATTCCTGACTTGTTGACCCTGTGCTCTTACACTTTACCCCCTGATATACCCAGGGACCCCCTGGGCCCCTGAGCCCAGGCCTAAAAACTGTGGGGACAAACCAAATGATGACAAGACAGGAAAGAGATCTTGGAAAGACCTAGAAATTGTTCTTTCCCCCAACCCTCATTATTTCCTTCCTCTCCCCTAAGTATTATCTTAGCTTCCCCATAATTAAAAAAAGATCTGCAGAAAATTGGGATAGTATACCTCCAGTAGAAGTACTATGCTCTGAGACACAATTACCTCCCATCTCTTTCTCTTCCTTGCACTGATGTCTCTCCCCTCTCCTTCCATTTTTTCCTCTCCCCATTTGACACACAGCATTGTTTATCCCATGTTAGTAAGCCCCTAGGCTAAGTGGGTTACCATCTCATAGTACAATGCTACAGAAAAGAGATAATATCAGATTTGGGGTTAATTCTAGTCTAGTTTCAGAGGTGGGTGTATTCCTTGGAGAATGTTGAAGCCTGGGATAATCTCCCAGAAAAATCTTAGAATAAACCCAACTCCCCAGAAATGAAACAGATTTGCAAGGATTTTCCAACCAAGAATAATCCCAGGTCACCCCTGATTCTCCAGAATCAGTCTTGTATAAGAAATTACAATCAAGGAGAAGGGGGAGATAAGGCTATTTATAAGAGCTTAGATTCAGGGCTGAAAAGGGTCTTGGGGATATTTAGGACCTTAGAAAATTTTGAACAAACTGCCCCCTCCCTCGTTTTGTCGAAGAAGAATCTGGGGTTCAGAGAAGTTGAAACTTGAAGAAAGTCACACATTAGTGCTTTGAACTTCTTTTCTCCTTGGGTCAGAAATAAGTGAGCAAAACCTGCCATGTGAAAGAAGGAACACCAGGGTATATTAGTACAGTTTGATGTCTAGAAAAAGAGTGAAGTCAAGTCTGCATCCAGGACCTGTTATCAACATGATGCTGAAACGATGTCTGCCCAGGACTTGGCTCTGTCTTGTCTCTAGACAATTCTTTGTGGTCTAACATCAGAGAGGGACAGAGCACCGGGTTTGTGATCTAAATACTAGGCTCAAATCTTAGCTCTATCCCCAAATATCTGTGTGACCCTGGACATGTCTCTGAGCTTCAGTTTTCTCATTTGTAAAATAAAGATGAAATGGCATAGGGAAAGAAAGCATTACCCTAAACCTGAGGTGTCAAATATAGTTACTGTTCCATCCATCTAAGTAGCTGCTAAATCTGTTGGTATGCCTTTGTCCCACACATTCAAATATCTGTAGAATTAGAAAAGCCATCAGAACAGACACCTTCAAGACCTAATTACCTTCACCAAAGGAGATGTCTCTTCCCCGGTAGAATTCTCCAAGGGTGACAACAGCTCCTTGCTTTGAGGCCACAACTCGCACTGTCCTCCTGCTGTCTACACAATCCAGATAGGGGTCCCACTCTAGGTTCCTCTTGCTGAGGGGCTGGGCCCCGGCAGTGGCCATGCCCAAGGCTTCCTTCATTCGATCCTGGCAGTAGGACTTGAATTTCCACTGGATAACGGCTGGCTGCTGTGAGGACGTGCTGAAGCGGCAGCTTAGCACAACCGGCTGGAACAGCATGGCTTTCTTCGACCTTTCAGGTACTATGACCTGCAAGCCTTCGGTTATTACTGTGAAAGAGAAAAACCACAAACCTGATGTTATATCTACATATGAAAGGCGGGGGGGGGGGGTCTCATCCCTTGGGACTTAAAATGTGAGAATGACTTGATGCTAGGAAAGTTGAGTCTCATTTCTGGGGCTTCTTTAATAGGTTCAGACTTAGGTGGAACTGGAGTCAGGAAGACCTGAATTCAAATCTGACCTTAGACACTTAAGAGCAGCATGAATCCAGGCAAATAGCATACCCTCTCTCAAATTCAGTTTCCTTATCTGTAAGATGGGGATATAATCATACCTACCTCAAAGAGCTGTTTCAAGGGCTTCAGTGAAACAAAATATAAAGCACTGTGCAAACGTTAAGAAGGTAGCTATCATCATTTTTATCATTATCATCTCAATGTAGCATTGGGCTCAAGCCTAGACATTTGCATAAGACTCATAATTAGTGGAGAGTATGATTATTTTCGGGAAGCTAGGTGGTACAGCCAGACCTGGAGTCAGGAAGACTCAACTTCCTGAGTTCAAATCTGGCCTTAGATACTTACAATATTACAACCTATTTGCCTGAATATAGATTTATCAAATGTAAAAGGCTCTTTATAAGGTACTAATTGTATGATTTGGATAGACTTGGATGGACAAGAAGACAGAATCACAGAATCCTATCAGTTTGACCTTCACACAACCTCTCTGACCAGTGGCTATGTGAGCTAAAGGGAGGTCCCTTGAGTTATATTATTTCATATCCTTGCTTCCATTATTTCCTCTTGCCAATCCATCCTCCACAATCCTACCCAAATCGCTATATGTCACAAGTCTGACCATATCACTAGACTAATTAAAAACCATTAGTGATTTTCAATACTAACCCCTTTGCCTAGAATTGAAGCTCTTGTCTGGCTCTCACTTACTTTTCCAGTCTTGTTTCATTATATTCCCCTTTATAAACTGTATATTCCAGCCAAATTGGGCAACTTGTCTTTCTCCAAGTTTAATACTCCTATCATGCATTCAAAAAGGCCAACCTAACCCTTCCCTTCCATGACTGAAATGCATTGCTTCCTCATTTTAGCCCCTCAAAATCATTGTCTCATACTCTAAAAACCCTTTAATGCTCAGCTCAGGGATCATTTTCTCTGTGAAACCTTTCCTGATCCCTCTTTACGTTTCGTTCCATTATATCAATTTAGAAATTTGTTATCTTCACAAAATCCTATTTTATTGCCTCACTGTGGTATGGTGGTGACCCTAGGTTTTCAAAGGTTATCCCAATAGAGATTAGGTTCTGGTAGGTTCTACCATGTTTGGAAAGCTTCTAATATAGCTTTAGCAACAGATCAAGTCTATTTTCTGAGGATCAATCCAACTAATTATGGAAAGGCTCAATGCCAGGGGGATGGCCACCTAATGATGAATTTTTTGGTCATATCAAGCCACGAAACTAAGAAAAATAGAAAATGTTTCTCTTTCCTGTGTAGTTCCTTTCTACTTCTGCAGTGGAATGGCATAGGTCAGGAAAGGAAAGAGAGAATGGTAAGAATCATTTAATATTTTGACCATCTAGAAGCATTAATTTGACTTAGTACTAAATATGAGATGTCCAATGACAGGACAAACTATCAGAGGAGATGAATCATATCAAGCTTAACATTCTTTGCTATAAATAAAAACAGAAGAAAAAAGGAAGTTGCAACTAAATGTAAAGATGGTTCACAGATACTAAACAGAGAGGCAAAGAAAGGAGTTGGCAGCAACAAGAAACATTATTTCATGGGATTTGGAACATTTCATATTGCAGTGTTGATAAGCATTTGCAAAAATATGAAAATAATGGCACCACCATGAAAATAATAACTGCTTATATACAACCATTTGTTGCTAGGGATGAAGTTGTAGACAAATTCCATGAGGAACTCATTTAAGACCCTCTAAATTTAATTAATCTATACTCACACTCAATAATATCAATGTAAAAGTGAAAAAGATAAGGATGACAAAAGGTATATGGGAATGTGTGGTTCAGGAATAAGAGAAGCCAAAGACCTATAGACTACGTGGAAGCTTAACACCTTTCTTTCATGAACATATTCTTCAAAAAAAGAACTGGTAGGTGTGGGACATGGCAAGCACCACAAATAATAATGCCACAAAATGAAATAAACTTTATTCTAGAGCTAGGAAAACTACTGGCATTATATGTGGCGATTATCCTTGAATCAGTTATTTTTGTAAAGTTAAACCACTGACTTTGTTGGGGCAAAGATCAGAATTAGTGAAAAGTAAGAAGAACAATGAGAAAAAAGATATGGCATACAATGTAAACAGATCAATCCTAAATTACTTAAACAAGTAATCAACAATGACAAATGGGACATGTACATAAGAAGTGTCCATCATGCAGATCACAATAATTTTATAAAGAGTTTTAATCACTGCAAATCTACTGCCACAAGAAGACCAAAAGAACTCAGGAAGCATATTAGTCAGCAAACATTTAACCTACTTGCCAACTGAAGGGAAATGGATGCTTAAGGCAACTTCAATTTAGAATATAGACTCATTTGAGAAGTCTTATAAAGAAAGATAGAGGAAATTATGAGTAGTGTCATGAAATAGAGAGAAGTAGTAGAGAGGAAAATTAGTTTTAAAAAAAGCTTGGCAAAAGATACGATTAAGCAAAGTTACCCCAAGGGCATTTAAGGATGAAAATGGAAGAATAACAAATAGATGAAAAGTGAAAAAAGATCTGCAAATAGCCTATAACAGACTTTTTTCGCCATCAAGTACAGAAGAACCACCAACCCGGAACCGAGTATCCAAGTCTTAACTTGTGCTAATAGTTGAAGTAGAAATGGGCACTAAATAAAACAAAGCAGAGAAGAACAAGGGGGTTGGATCAAAGATATATATCTATATATCTATATCTATATATATATATATATATAAGAGATCTATGCTGGAGGAAACAGGATTGTGAAAGCACTATACCAAAGGCATAGACCACATAACAGACCTTATTAATACCAAGAGACTGACCAAAGAAACATCAACAACTTTGGATGTCTTTGTCTACTATGTACACAAAATTTTCATGAGTCAATGATACACAAATTGAGAACATCCTCAGTGAGGGAACAAGTGAGTTTTCACAATTGATATTCAACAATAGACCACATCTTTATCATTTATCAATACACAATTAATTGAAAAGTGTAGAGAATACATGACCCTATTTTACTTGTTAATTACAGAAAAGCATTTGAATCTGTAGAGCAAAACTCCACCTTACTAGTTCTTTTCCAAAAGTCACTCCAACCCATAGATCAAAATCATTCAATATTCCTTTAAAAACATAATAGAAGTAACCTTAGACCAATGATTCTCTGATCATAAATATCATATGGGGCATTAAAAGAGGAAGATACAAGCTCTCCAAAGGTACTGGTCATTGAGTTAGAAGAGATCCAGGAAAAGTCCAAGTTGAAGAGGTTTTCTTCTATGAATGGCGAGGATTTCCAAATAAAATCAGATAATGCAAGTGCTTGGCAAACATCAAAGTCCTTTACAAATGCTAGCTATGATGATGATCCTATTTGTGGATGACTGGTTTGTTTAATCAAGCTCTGGAACACTACAGAGCCTTCTAGAATAGATTCATCAATTCTAAAGGATTTGCCCTGACCACCACACAGGAAAGACCAATCAGACAAAGAATGTCTATTGCAAAGGACAGAAAACATATTAGTATGTACACAGACAGTATAGATGAACATGAGTTGGACCTGAAATTGAACAGGAGGAAGAATGTGGGCTGGAATACCTTCAGGAAATTCCACAGCTCCTTTAATTCTACCTTCCCTATGAAAACAAAGATCCATCTTTATAAGACCAACATTCTACCAGTGTTGCAGTAAGGCAACAAAACATGGAATACAACAATCTCCAAAGAATTTTAAATGACTAACATGCAGACAGTAATGGCAAGGCATCAAGTGAGTATAAGCAGGCCACAACATATTACCAATGAGGAACTCTGAAGTAAAATAGAAATAAAAGATGTTGTCTAGGAAATGCATGATGGGAGTAGAAAATTAACTCGTCACATGGCAAGGGTGGATAATAAGAATGTTTCACTGGTATTCTCACAATGTCACATAGAGTTAAAATGATGTTAATTAATAAGAGTATCTAGAAATAACTTATTAGAATTTGCTTAAGTAGGATTTAAATATTAGCATGATAATTCAAAGCCATTTGAAATGCTAGAAACAGCTTTGAGTATTTATATATACTTACATGTCTGCATACACATGCATGTGTGTGTGTATACAGCCACACACACACACACACACACACTCATATCTCTGTGAGAGCTTTGGTTCTAAGACTAATCACTCACTTTGCAACATCTCTATCCTACCAGGAATTTTAGAAGAGTCTATATCTTCTGGAAATGTACAAAAAATGAAACGCATAAAGTTTCATTTTTCTCTTTATAACTCTTAATTAACATTTCATATTTTCTTATTTTTCAATAATATCTTATGATACATCACCAATATTTTATTTCTTAGTGTTGTTCCTTTAACTAAGAATCTTCTGTGAGATTATTTGCCTTGTTAAACACTACTACCTAAGCATGTTACATCTGGATTATTCATATCAACCTTATTAATAGGTATAGTAAATCAATCAGCAGTAATACTTAAATATTCAAATAATCAAAATTACATCACAGAAAGTTATAAAAAAAGGTACTTAAAAGAGGAAAAATACTGTGGAAAACTATTTTTAAAAAAAAACTCAATAATTTGTCATTTTTTTCCCCAGTGGATTCCTCTGACACTAGGGTATCTGATGAATTCTGGATGGAGAATCTCCCCAGTGGTATCTCTGCAAACAGAAAGGGTCACCACAGTAAATCCTGCATTAGTCCTTTCTATGTAAAGCTTGTGTTGTGTGGACTCCTTCAGTGTGGCCCTTTCATATGAAGCTAGGCCAGCCACTCTGGACTGGCTCACTCACCCCAACCTGCCCTTGTGCTGGCAGGTCTGGTTTGTTAGAGAAGGACCACCACCACAGAACTCTAACTCAAACTTTATCAGGGATTTGGAGGGGGTAACCCTATTGAGAGGGGAATATACTTTCCCTACTTTTTACTTAAGGAAGCCCCCACTGGAGTCCTTTCCATCTACACAAAACCAATCAGTCACAATGATAACATCATTAATTCTTTTTTTGTTTTGTTTTGTTTTTTTGGTTTTTGCTTTTTTTGGAGGGCAATTGGTGTTAAGTGACTTGCCCAAAGTCACATGGCTAGTAAGTCTGTCAAGTGTCTGAGTTCAGATTTGAATTCAGGTCCTCCTGACTCCAGGGTTGGTGCTCAATTCACTACGCCACCTAGCCTCCCCAACATCATTAATTCTTAAACTTAAAACAATTACTTAATGATAAGGTAACATCAATAATAATCAACACATTATAGTTACTCTGTATAAAACCAATATAGGAATAATTGATACATCACATTCCATACTGTCCCACCAATGCATATAGTAAGAGAAAGTGGCACATACTTACAGAAACTTAGCAGAGGACAGTTCATGTACTCAGGGCACCTTACAATTCTAGACTGTAGGCCTTGATATCCTTGTTCCCTTTACAACCTGTACCACATGAATCTGCTGCTGTGTGTTATCCTTCTAATCCTCATGGCTCTTTTCCTGAGCAATCACCCTCCTTCTAACCTTCAGAATGATGAAGCAACAGCAAACCTTTTAAACTTGGCCATGAAAAGGGCACTGAAATAGTATCTCTTTATCATAATGACAAGCAGTTCCCATAAACTAGAAAACTACCAAGCTCCTCAGATTGGCTCTCTAGACAATGCAGAAAAGACCTAGACAGATTCTCACTCAACAGGATACTGTGTTGTCAAATCAGCTTCAACCTATGATTATAGCAAAGCATCTGTAAAACCTGTTTTCCCTCTCAAACTAGAGATAAGAAGCAAAGAGTAACCAGGCACTTCTAAGAGGCTTCACCTCTTAAACTGCAGATGGTACTAGGCAAAATGTAACTGTCTTCCAATGGGCCTTTGTTGCTGCTGATCTGCAGCCTCCGTAGTTCAGCAGATGAAGCCTCCCTAAAAGATGCCTGTACCTGATAGCTCCTGCTTCTGCTAAGTGATTGAATACTCAAACTGGCCTAAATCAGACCTTCCTGGTATTTAGGAACTCGTCTTTCTCTTAAAAGATAAAACATACAAAATCCATCTTTCTATTGGTTATGAAACCAACAGTCTTTATTTAATCATCCCATAGTCTCCAAAAAGTTACCTGATTTACCATTTTGTGTTACCCCCTCAAACTCTAAAAAGTCACATGTAAATGAGCCAAGGGACCACAATGCCTTGCAGCTTTAGTCTTTTTCTGTCCTCAAACAGGCCCTTTAGTTTCTTTATTTTATTAGATATTTCCCAATTACATTTTAATCTGGTTTGAGCCATACTCAAGTGTTGTAGAAAGCATGCAGCCTATTGGCTTAGTGTTTGAAACCTCTGTCTTACTATTTATTTATATTTTATTGTATCAAATTATTTTAACATCGTAATTCATCCTCAAATCCTTGTGACTTCATTAGAGAATAAATGAGCACTGACAGGTGAAGTAATGTGCTCCCTCTTATCTAGAATGCCTTCAGAATAGCTAGAGCTGGCTGACTCATTATGAACATTGTTACCCCACACGCTACCCTCTACTTGACCACACCACCTTTCTATTAGGCTGACTGTTCAGATGCTGTACTCAGGAAATCTTAGCAGATAAAGTAGGAGCTATACTGAAACATTGGGTTTTTTTTGGAGAGTTAAAGCACTGGGCTTTGTCATCTAGGTGATTACTAATAATAACCTACCTCCTAGGTCTGTTCTGTTACTAAGATTAGTCACTTGTATACGACATGGTATTCTCTTAAACAATTATTACCAGAGGTTTACTCAATTCTCAGTTCCCAATACTACATACATTTGTTTGTTCAGGCCAAATCAGCATATGTATAACCCATATACTAATTTTCATAGAGCTAACTCGAAATGATTATGTGACTTCAACTGGCCTGGATATTTTACTGGTTTAGGCGAGGTTAGGAATCTAGGCATATAGATCCAAAGAACATAATAACAGTAATGATTTTCAATTACATAGCATATAAATGCTTAGAATTTTTCTAAGTCATTAAATGACTAATGATTTAGAAAGCACTTTTCTCACACAAACTCAATGACCTACGGCACTTAGATACATGGAGTGTTCAGGGAGGATTCCACCTCCAGCATAAGGGTTCACCGAGCCCTTTTCAGACTGCTTGTCCACCCCTGGTGTCCACCTCCCACCCAACTCTTGCCTATGGCTCCAAGAAGCTGTAGCGTGCACCACAGCCATACTAGAGTAAAGCTATCTCAGCAGATGGGCTCAACCAGGTTGAGGGTTACTGATAGGTCTCCAACTTGTTGGTGAATCGGGGGGCTGTCTACACCAGGCATGTTAAGACTCCCCCCAGAAGAATGCATGGATGAGAACAATTTGTTCCAACAGTCATGAAGACAGCTGAAGAAGTTTCTGTGGGGCTCTTAGAACTTGGTCAGACATCAAAGATACCAAAGTCTCCCACTGCATCCCGGCCATCACCAGACATCCTGACTTCGTCTTACCACTGGACTTTGGTGATGCTGGAAGAAAGAGTAAGGCAGAAGACTGTGTGCAATTCTGCCTCACTCAAATCCAATTTGCCTGAGAGTCAAAACATCACACAGTGAAGTCACTGGCCGTCTTTGAAAACAAAGGATAGACAGATGAAAACTTGAGTCTGAAAACAATTCAATAACTTGACTCATCAGTAAAGGGACTGGAAAGTAGTCTTCTGATTACTTTAGCACCCAAAATCAACAACTGGCTACAGGGAGGGGAAAGATGGAACCCTTTTGGGAAGAGATTTTCAGATGAAAGGGAAGAAGGAGAGTGGAAAGGGAATGGTGAAATCAAGGCTCCAGAGCTCCTCACATACATACATATATGTCTACATGCAAACACACACACAACACAAACTCAGGAGGGTATGGAAGGATGAAAAGCATACCATACAGGTGAGTGAGAAGGTTCAATTCTAGCTCTTCTACTTATATGTTGTGTGAGTTTCTGAGCCCCTTTGTCCCCATCTGTTAAATGGAAACCCTACCCTTCCAAAGCAGTTGCCAGCAACGTGCTTGATGAATGTTAAAATGTTACAGAAATATGAGTTATTACTTCCTTTTCAGACAGTTAGTTTTTATTGGTTGATGTTGTTAAGTTATACTGCCTACAAAAGCAATACACTGATTATTTAACTCGCTTTTCACAAGACCCAGCACAGTGCCAGTGTGAAGAGCCTCTCAATGAGTGGTTTTTTGACGATGACAACATTCAAAAGCTCAAACCCAGATGTACTAATTTTATTCCTCTCTATTTCTCCTTTTTATTGAGACTATACTTGTATCTCTTGTGTTACTAAAATCTGAGCTAATTCCCTTTAGAAAGAAAAAAGTTACTAAAACTGAGAAATTTGGAAGTAAGAAATTAACACAGCTGGATGATATAAACTATTATTCAAAGCATTCCCTAAGTAATAGATTCCTCCATGTGTGGCTAGCTGTCCTTAACCTTTTGTATCAAGAATCCCTTCAGTACTCTGATAAAGGTTATCAGTCCCTGCTTGGAATGTCTTTAAATGAATATAATAAAATATATAGGATTATAAAGGAAACAAATTATACTGAAATAGTTACCAAAACATTAAGGCACTGAGATCATAAATCCCAGGCTAAGAACCTGGTGGGGCACACAGATTCACTATGATTTAGAGCAGAGCACTCCAAAGTTAGGAGTTACTCAATTCCAAAGTTAGAAACCAGTTACTTGGACAAGTATCATTTTATGCCTAAAGTGATGATGAGTCAAACAATGATTATTGAGTTAGAGGGTAATATTGGCATAGAGCTAAGCTCAGGCAAAATGGTGGTCAAGTTGGTCTTTGGTGATGTCTTCCTATCCTCTTCTGCTATTTTTAAAAAACCTTTCATTCATTTCTTGTTGGTACTACACCAGACCCAGATATATCTTCCTTGTCCCTGCTCCCTACCTTTATTTTAACTTTTTTTTTTTGCTTTTTGGAGGGCAGTTGGGTTTAAGTGACTTGCCCAAGGTCACACGGCTAGTAAATGTTAAGTGTCTGAGACCGGATTTGAACTCAGGTCCTTCTGACTCCAGGGCCAGTGCTCTATTCACTTTGCCACCTAGCCACCCCTCCCTACCTTTATTTTAAAGGAGGAAAATAGTTTATAAAGGCTTCACTAATGTTCTAGGCCTAGGATCAAACATAAACTATTCCATTTGGCCTATCCAACCCTGGGCCTTTCCAGACACATTATACAATTCTCTCCTCCATTCTCTATAAGTTCCTTGCTCACACATGACACCTCCCATCTGTGTCTCTCATGCCTGATATGCTCTTCCTCCTCACCTCTACCTCTGAGAATGCCTTCTTACCTTCAAAACACAACTAAAGAGCTCTCTTCTGCCTGAAGGTTTTCTGGATTCCCGCCAGCTGCTAACCCTCTTCCTCAAAATTACCTCATCTTTGTTTTATTTTGCATAGACTAGATATACTATAGATATATGTGTACATTACATATGCATATAAATATATAGTATATCTACACACAGTATATATACAGCACATAGTATATACACTGTATGTTTACAGATAGATAGATAGATAGATAGATAGATAGATAGATAGACAGACAGACAGATAGGAACATAGTAGGCACTCACAAATGCTAGTTTACTGACTGGATTTCCAGCTTCTGAGAACAAGATTTCTGGATAATAGACTTAAAGAGGCAAACCTCAAGGAAGGAGGTAGCTTGGACTAGATGATGTTAATAAACTCACTTGAGACATATATTAAGCATTTATTTTGTACCTGCTATGTGCCTGACACTGATGATACCAAGACAAATTTGAAATAACGTCTTCCCTCAAGGAGCTTATATACTTTAGGTGAGAAATAACAAGTAAAAATCAATCACCAAACATTTGTTAAAGACCTAATATGTGCCAGACATTGAGCTAAAAGCTGGGGATACTAAAAAGAGAAAAAAGACCAGTCCCTGCCCAGTATATACAAAATAATTTTACCTTAGCAGCTGGGAGATCAGAAAAGTCTCCCTGCTTAGGAAGGGGAGAAATGTTATTGCCATTGTGCTCCCTCTGCCATTCTCCTGGCTTGGCTTGGCCTGTGTCAGGGGAAGGGAGAGGAACACCTGGCTTCCCCAACTTGTCCACTCACTTGAGTTGCCCAATACCCAGACCAAACACCTCAGGAAAATGGATACAATGCAGTGATAAGCAAACTTCAGCGTGGTCATGCCTTCCCCATCGGTGATTCAGAACCCTGACCAAACACCATTCTCTGCCTCACACTGACTACTCCTTATTCCCATCTTCCTCAATCCAGCTTCCTGAATGTCTCAATCTAAGGCTGCCCACTTGAGCTCTCTGTAATATTTGTACCATATGCAATGAATTCGCTTTCATCTTAAATTTTTTTCCTTTCCCGCTCCCATCTTCTGGTCCTCACTGAGACCTGGCTCTCTCCAGATGATACAGCCTTGTCGGCCTCCCTTTCCTGCACTGGCTGCATTTTCATTCATTCTTCCTGATCTCCTGGTTGAGATGGGTGAGTTGGAATATTTCTTGCTCCCCTTTGTCACTTCCAAGCTCTTCTTCCACCATCACTCAGCAAGCTCTCCTTCTTTGAAGTTCACCCAATCCATATTCACCAGCGATTCAAAATCTTGGTAGCTGTTATCTATAGTACCCTAGGACACTCCCCTTCTTTCCTCAATGAATTCAGTGCCTGGCTCAAAGTCTTTCTGTTCTCCCAAATCCTGTCCTCCTACCAGGTGACTTCAACATACATAGTGATACCCCTCAAACAACCTATCCCCCACAGTCCCTCAACTAACTCATTTCCCATAACCTACTGCTGATGCCTCAAACCACTTCAGCTATACAGAAATATTGTTGATGTTGCCATCCCCTCATGAGCTCTGAAATTCCTTTAAGTAATCATGATCTGTTGTATTCTTCCATTCCCTCTACCTTGCAACTCCTGTTCTTTGTTCTGACCTCTTAATCCTCAAACCCTCAACCTCTCTGTTCTTTCTCAGGCTACAGCTACATTCTCCTCTTCTCCCCATTTTGAGCCCTGGGTAAACCAGTTCAACTCTATGCCATTCACTTCTCTTGGGTCCTTTCCTCCTTTGTCCTCTCAGAGATCTTGCCCTGCCAAGCGTCAGCTTGGAATTACTCCCACTGCCCTCATGCCCTCATTCCTACTCACGTGCTAATGAATCAAACTAGAGAAAATCATGAAACCGTGTTGATGCTACAAATTTATGTTACATAATCTCAAATGGGCCCTCATTATGGCAAGGCAATCTTTTTATACCTTCTTAACTGACTCAGTATACCACTCACCACAGCAATTTCCCCCCCAAATTTTAAAAAATTAAGTATTTTCTTTTCCCCCCAATTACATATAAAAACAATTTTAACATTTTTTAGAAAAATTTTGAGTTCCATATTCTCTCTCCCTCCCTCCTTCCCCTGCCCCCCATTGAGAAGTCAAGCAATTTGATATAGATTATATATGTGCAGTCATGCAAAACATATTTCTTCCTTCCTTCTTCTCCTTTCTTTCTTTCCATTCCCTCTGTCCACATAGAGTTTCATGCCCTTAGCTTCCTGTACGCTGCCTAAAGGAATGTAAATTTTGATCCCTGAAACCTTTTTTTTCCTTCTTAAGGACCATGCCTTAAAGCCAAATTCCCCTAATTCTCATTTATTGGCCAACAATAGGGCCCAGGCCAAGCCGTATTGGGTCAATTCACTTGCATGTCATGACATCACCTCCCTGATGTCACAGTCTTCTTCAAGAATGAAGGACAAACAACAATAATTTCCATGTTAGTCATATCATTGAAAGAGAATATGGACCAAAAAAAAAAAAGTACGCTTTGATCTACATAGAGACTCCATCAGTTCTCACAGCACTTTTTCCAAACCTTTCATCCTTCTTCACACTTCCAATAACTTTCCTTCCCCATACTCTCTCAGCTGAGAATCCTGCATCATATTTTACTGAAAAAAATTGATACCATTTACAGAGCTCTCCCTTCCCTGTTCTTCATCTCATATCATGTAGACACATTCTACCACTATCTCCTCCTTTACCCCATCTTACCTGAAGAGGTGGCCCTTCTTGCCAAGGCAAACATCTCTCTATATGCACAAGGGATCCCATTCCATCCCATCTTCTCTACAGTCACCCTTCTACCATCCTCCCCCCACTGTCCTCTCTTTCTCTTATCCTCAATCTCTCTCTAGAATTGGTTGCTATTACCTAAAAACATGTCTATGTCTTCCCCATCCTCAAATAACCCTCACTTGATCCATCCATCCCCACTATTTATGGTCCCATCTCTCTCCTCCCTTTTGTGGCTAAACTCCTTAAGAAATAGCTGTTTCCACTTCCTTTCCTCTCACTGTCTACAATCTGGCTTCCAAATTCATGATTCAAGTGAAATTGCTCTTTCAAAAGTTACCAATAATTTCTGAATTGTAAATCTAATGGCCTTTTCTCAGTTCGCATCTTTGATTTCTTTACAGCTGCTGACACTGTCAATCATCCTCTTCTGCTTGATACTCTTGTCTCTCTGGGTTGTTGTGACACTTTTTTCTCTTGTCTCTCCTCCCACCATCTCTCCTCTGACACTGCCACCCTCCTAGTATAGACCCTCATTACCCCATGCCTAGACTATTGCAATAGCCTGTTCTTCCTGGTTCCAGTCTCTGCGATCTCTAGTCTGTCCTCCACTGAGATGTTAAAAGTGACCTTCCTAAAGCACAAGTCTGACCATGTTCCCCTCTTCCAACCCAATAAACTCCTGTGGCTCCCTATCATCTCCAGGATTAAATTTAAAATTTCCTCTGTCATTCAAAGTCCTTCATAACCTGGCCCCCTCCTATCTTTCCAGTCATTTTGCAGCTTATTTACCCCACCTGTTCCTCTAACAAAATCCCACTTTTTACAAGAAGCCTTTTCTCAATCCCCCATTAGTGTCTTCTCTCCAATGATTATTTCCAATTTATCATGAATAGTTATTTGCATATGCTCTCCTCCATCAAATTGTGACCTCCTTGAGAGTCTTTTTTTGGTCTTTCTTTGTATCTTAAGCACTTAGCACAATGTCTGACACATAATAGGTGCTTAATAAATGCTTGTTGACTGGCACTTAAGCTGAGCTGTTAAGGAAGCTAGTGATTCTATGAGGCAGAGATGAGGAAGTGCATTTTAGGTATGCAAGCCAACCTATACAAAGGCACAAGGATGAGAAGTAGATGTCATGTATAGGGAAAGAGTCAGCAGGCCAATTTGGTTGGAAAAATAATATTCAATCATCCTATAACGATGGAGCTAGATTGTTACAGGCTAAAAAGCCAAACCAAGGAATATATACTTTATCCTAGTGTCAAAAAGTAACTTCTTGGGGGAGGCTAGGTGGCACGGTGAGTAAGAGTGCTGGCCCCAGAGTCAGGAGGACCCGTGATCAGTTCTGGCCTCAGATACTTAATGCTCACACACACAAAAAAATGGCCGTGTAACCTTGGGTAAGTTACTTAACCCCAAATGCTTAAAAAAAAAAAACAACTTCTTGGCAGGATACTGCCAAACCTGTAGTTTCGGAACATCAGTTTGGTGGCTGTGTGGACTATGTATCTGTGAAGGGAAAGACTGAAGGCAATGAGACTGCTTGGGAGGCAATTGTGAAAGGCTATGAGACAAGGTGGCCATTCAAGGAGAGAGAAAGGAAAGGATAAAGGAGATATGGCGGAGATAGAATCCACAAGACTTCCCCTTCACTTGTTCTCCCTACTCTCCAGCTTACCAACCCCATTGTCACTCTAGAGGAACCTTCCCCCTGGGGCTCCCTTGCCTCCCTGGTGATTGTGTCTCAGATCTCTATTTCAAGAAAGCCCCAGATATGAGGATTTACTTTATTATTCTTAGTCTCTAGGCATCAACTCCTCACCAACCTCCTTGTTACTACATGAATCTCTTACCTCCACTCTCAAACTTAGTTCAGGAACCATTAACCATGATCACATTAACTCTACCATTATTCCTCTGTGGAGTGTGGCAACCTATCTGCCAATCTTACAAAGTGCCTTTCCCTGGCCACTACTATCTTTTGTGAGTTGGATCTCTGATTAGAATGTAAGCTCCTTGCGAACAAAGATTATCTTTATTTTTTTATTTGAAGCCCGAGTAATACAATACCTAATAAATGCTTTGTTTTTTTATTCATTTATTTACTTATTGCACATGTGGAGTGAGAATGTGGAATAGATAATGACAGCAAGGTTGCAAATGGGTGACTAGAAAGATGATGGGATCCTTAATTAAAACAGGGAATTTCATAAGGGAGAAGGCTGTTGAGGGGAAATGCTTCTTGAGTCTGAGACAGCTATAGAACATCCAGTTAGAAACACCCAGAAGGCAGTGGATGACAAAGAACTGGAGCTCAGGAGAGAGACAAGAGACAAGAATTTCATGGCAGCTAATGAGGTCCCTGAGAGTACAGAGGGAGAAGAGGGACCCTGGTCTACACTCACACAAAGCAGGTGGGGAAAAGGTGATGATCCCTCAATTAAGAATGAGAAGAAACTGATAGGAGGCAAACCATAGGAGAGAAGAGTTTCAAACACCCAGAGAGGAGATGATTTCTAGAGGGGGTGGACAATGGTGTCAAACACAGCAGGAAGGTCATAACATCATTGGGGCCCTTCAAAAAACAGAAGTGACCTCAGAAAGTCCTCTTCATGCAGGCAGGCTAAGGAGCAGTCTGGTACATTGTAATGGCACTGTACTTAGAGGCAGAAGGCCTGGGGTCCTCTGAGCAGCACTTAGACTGCAAGCCATTGTTCTTTCCAATACTTATTTATATCCCCTGCAAAATGACGATAATATTTGTTACTAATAACCGACCCCCCCCCACCCCCTTTAGAGAAAACACTTTGTATACCAGAAATCACTGTATCAATGTGAACTTTCATTAAATACCATCTGATAGGCATTAAAACACAGACTTAGGTTTTGGTTACTCCCTAGAGTGCTAGCTTTGTCTAGACCTCAAGGCAGTTTAGTGATATAGCAACAAATACAGCATCTGTGCTAAGAATTAGAAACACAGGACACACCCTGCTGATTTCCCTTCCTGAAGGAAGAAGTCCCAGCTGAGTATAACAATACACACAAGGGAAAATGTCCCCAAGGTCTCAGAACCAACACAGCCACACTGCCTCATTGCATCCAAAACTGTACCTAATTCCTTCCTTTTTCACCCTGTATTTCTTTATACCTACATATATGTTTCTCTCATATGTCAGCAATAATTACATTCTCTTTACTACTTAAATATTTTGACTACAAACTGTCCCCAACGTTGTGTTTCAAGCAGACACACAAATACATGTTGTATTTGCATGTGTGTACCTATACACATATGTACACACATATATGTGCATACATATGTACAATATAAATTTATACATATATGTATGTGTATATAAATATAAACAAAGTATACATCTCTTTGAATTTGTCAATGGATACACCTGCTTTCCTTCTACGTTTACACTTTGGTCCTGCTGCCTTCCTTGCTGTGCTAACATACCCATACAAACAAGTCCTTTATCTATTTAACACAAACTTAGGCTGCCTGCATTGCTCTGTTACGACTCCTATTCCAATTCAAGTCTGTCTTTATGTTCATTCTAACCTGATTTCATTTTATAAAAGTATAATCTATCCCAGCCAATAATCTCCAGGAAATAGCCCTAAGCCTATCATCACTGGGTCTTAGGAACTGAAAAGAAAGTCAAGTGAAACCTGACCTGCAGTGCCCCAAGACAGAGAACATTCCTTTTTCTAATATTTTCCTTAGAAATGACGGAAGTGATAAAAGTAAAATTTCTAAGCTCTTTATTTGCTTACTCAATTCAAATATCCTACTGCCCCAACATGCTTCCTCTTTACTCCCCCTCAACAACCAAGAATATAGTGAAAGAAAACCAGGAAAATAACAAAGTTGTAAAGTTGATGGTTTGTTTCCATATTTGTCCTGTCTCTGTTACAGTGCAAGGTCCTGTAGGGTAGTGGTTATTTCTAGCTTTCTTCTGTGTGCTGAAATGCTTATTTCACTGGAATGAAAGGACAAGGTAAGAGGATATTCTTTCAATTTTAAAAATTTCCTTCACTGAATAAACTTCTTCAGGGTTAAGATATTTAAAAGACAATTTGCAGGAGGCTAGCTTCACTATGTTTTAAATATGACAGCCCAATCCTTTGAGAACAGCCATGGCAGAAGTGTACTCCAGCCTGATCTAAGCTAGCAATACCTTGGAAACCAGCAAACACTACAAATCCTGGCTTGATTTATTGTTTTGTTGATCATCTAGACTTAAGAAAATGATGGGAAAAATTTGAATAATGAATATCAAACTTAAAAGTGTGTCATATATATATATACATATATGTATATGTGTCTGTGTGTTTCTCCCAGAGAGTCAGCTGTTAAAACATTTACTAGCTCACCCTTGGCAATTATGTCTCTTTTCTCCAAATTGAAGAGGAAAGGAGATGGGGGGAGAGAATAAAAGCAATTAATTGACAAATGTCTGACTACCTATTATGTATAATACATTGTGCTAAGCACTTTAGGGGTTATGAAGACGTCTACATGACTGGACCCTGCTGGGAAGTACCTTACAATCTAGTTAGAACAATATGAAATAAATACACGAATAGCTATATAGCAATACAACAGAAATGGGCAGCTAGGTGGGGTGATAGAATGCAGGCCTGGAGTCAGGAAGACAACTTCCTGAGTTCAAATCTGGTCTCAGACACTTACTAGCTGTGGACCCTGGGCAAGTAACTTAACTTTGTTTTCCTGAGTTTCTTCATTTGTAAAATGAGCTGGAGAAAGAAATGGCAAACTACATCACCATCTTCACCAAGAAAACCCCAAATGGGATCATGAAGGGCTGGACATGACTGAAAACTATGGAGTAACAACAGAAATAGTTCAGTAGAATGATAACAGACTCACAAGGCTCGTATTACTAAATGAATTGTACAGATAATGAGAAGTCAAAGAGTTAGAGAAACCAGAAATCTTGGGAAGCTGAAATGTTGTAGACTTTTAAAAAGAGGTAGGATTTATACAGATGAAGAGTCCAGAGGCAGCATCGCAAGTGAGTGAATGACGTGACCAAAAGCATGAGGAGGAAGGCAAGTAAATGAGTTTGGCAAGATTAGAAGATCTGAGAATGTGAAGGGTCTCAAAGGCTGGAAAGGCGATGGGGCCCAAATTTAGAATTTTTATTTTTTACTCAGTTTTGAAGAGTAGAAGCTAACAACAATAGTAACAGCTAACTTTATACATCACTTACTATATGCCAGGGCACTGTACTAAACACTTTAAGATCCTAGGGAAAGGAGCAAAGCTAGCGATGGCGTAGCTTCTGCTTTATATTCCTGAGGCCTAGTCATACTCCACAGGCCACAAGTAAGCCTGTCTCACCACCCTCTCCCCTCTCTGACCTGTGGCTTCTCATATCCTATCTTCTGGCACTCATTGGTTCTGCATCCCATTAGAAGTCAGAGCACTAAAAATTAAGTATGTAACAGGAATTCTGAGTGAGCCCTGGGCCCAGGAAACTGTCCTTGAGCATCAAAATCCTTATGAGGAAAAGCAGAGAGATGAAGACAGTCATATGTCAGACCATCAAGTATGTAAGGTGTCCTGGCAAAATGGGAAAAGGACAGTGGAGAGAGAGGATCTTTAGAGAGGATGTTAAGGGGACTGTAAGAATTGGCATGTCGGAGTGAATAAGGTGCTAGACTTGAGATCAAGAGACCTGGGTTAAAAGCCTACCTCATTTACTTACTAAGGAACAAGGCACAATGTTTCATAATCTCAGTTTCTTTATCTATAAAACATGATCATCATGCTACCTCACAAGTTTGCTATGAGGAAAGTACTCTACAAACCTAAAAGCACTCTATAAATGTGAAATTGATTCAGGCTATTTGCTGGAAGATCAAATACTGAAAGCTAAAGCACAAAATGAGAATATGGGACTCCTTGGAAAAGACTGTGATTTTGGGAAAGATTGAAGGCAAAAGGAAAAGAGAAAGGCAGAGGATGAGATGGATGGATGGATGGATGTCATGGGAGCAAAGAACACATACTTGGACAGACTTTGAGAGATAGTGGAGGAGAGAAGGGCCTGGCATAATAGTACATGGGATCATGAAGAGTCAGACATGACTGAATGACCAAATGACAAAAGTTTTAAAAATAAAGACTTATATAATTACAATAGTATAATTGTTGTTGTTAATTACAATGTAATTACAGTTAATTATAATGTTATTACTTATAATGGTATAATTATACTGTGTAGGACCCATTAGAGTAGAGCACAAATTACTAAAATGTCCCTTATAGAAATTCTTGATTTACAAAAATAGTTGATTGGAAATGAATGGTTTGCTCCTTAGTTTTGCAGTGGAGTGAGATAGCTCACAGAATGTGGAGAGTTAAGGGCCCTTCAAGATCCTCTGTCTAGTTCTTTGTTTCCTTACCTAAAAGTATACTGAAGACTGATAAAATATCTAAAATCTCTACCTCCAACCACTCCACTTTCCCCAGTCCTAGAAAATAGCTCCCAGTGGTTCAGAGATTGGATGTAGTGGGGGAGAAGTAGAGAGCCAGGAGGCAGAGCCATGATTAGGGTAGAGCAAGAAAGGCTCTCTCCAAGGGTGTTGACATTTAGAGGGAAACTCTTTGTACTACTTTAGCAAGTAGAAACAACTGAATTTAGCTGTAAGTTAGCAAGAATAATTAGTTCTGGTAGCCACTTCCCAGATTTTGGACTTTTCTACCACTCACTCAGCTTCTGTCTCCTCTCCCTTCAGATCTGTGTTCTAGGGTCTCTGTCTCTCTTGCCACACAAGACAATGTCCACACAGGGCTTTGTGTCCAGAGATCCAAGGTCTCTACTGATGGACTTCCCCAAGCCCCAATGCTAAATTTGTCTTTGTCTCCAAAGACACACTCCAGCCATCTCTGATCAAATAAGATATTTGCAAAGTGCTTAGCAACTGGTACTAAATAAATGCCCCTTCCCTCCATCTTCCAGTCATACTGCCTTGTCACTATGCTGGGGCCACTCCATCCTCTGCCCAAGACCTCCACTTTCAGCCCTCATAGGGCTATACTTGCCAGCAGGTCTTAGTGAGCTGGACCCAGCCCTAAAAAAGAGCCTTATTGCTGAGCTGCTCTGCAGGAAGCCAACCCTCCCTCTCACATATATACTTTTTATCAAAATAGCCCCCCAAATTGAAGCTTTTCTGTAAACTAGTCACCAGGCAGGTTAGGGCTTGGGCAGCAAGGTCAGGTCTAGCAAAGTAAGATATTGCATTATTACCATGAAAAGGAAAACTATTCTAGATGTGAGGCACCCTGCCCTTGGGAGAAAAAAAAATAAAGGCTGTATCTATAGAAATGCTGTTCTTATTTTTAGCACTTTCATATTTTGAAAGTGAGTTTCTTTTTTTTTATCAAGTCCTAGCTATTCCTCTCATCACTAAGAGGAAGATCTGTAAGCAGAGTCCCATTTTAGAGAAACAGAGATTGCCTTGCTAAAGGTCACAGCCCAATCTTGCAAGTTCTTGGAGTTAGTACTGCCTTGCCTTAATCATTTAAGTCTCAAAGGTAAGAATAGTTCTCAGAGCAGCAAATTCCCAGGTCTGTCCTTAAAATAGGATTTTTCTTCTAGTCAATATATCTTTAATGACTTCTTTGTCTGCTAAATACCTCCCTTTCAAGAAAGTCATCCTTTTGCTTTAGTTTTCTGATATTTCATCCCAGTTTCCTTAGAAGTCTTTTAGAAACAAATGGTTCTTGGCCTTTTTCTAAATGTAGGTATAGGAACAGTCCAACCTTTCTTCTATGATTGGTCCATAAGTCTGGGTTAAACAAACTAAAAAAACCACTACCTTTTCTGTTACTAACAGGACTTTCAGGGTAGGAGCAAAGCTTTCTGGGAACCGTTCTACAGGATTACAGCAAAATATTTTAAAAAGAGCTGAAACTTGGCTTGAATTCCTTCAGGTTCAGGAAATATTATTCTGCCTGCTGTTCCCTTAAAAATGAGTGAAGAGGAGCTATTCAGTGTTTAAGAGTATCCTGTTTAATTCAAGCATTTCCCAGGTTTTTCCTCTGAGTCTCCTCAATTAGGGTGACTAGTTAATTACCATTTTAATAAAGAGTTCTGTTCTACAGCACTATTGGCTGTTGTCTGAAAGATTTCAAATACATGTAGCGATATTTGTAAATCTAGTCATCTCATTCATACTTCATTGGCCCAAATGTCCTTGTTCATTGTCTGCTAAGGGAAAGAGATGGAAATAGGGACTGGACCTATGATTTCATGGGACAGATAGTTCCTAAGAGAGGAAATTCCCTCTATCAAAGCAGGTCAGATCCTCCTCTACAACTTAAAGGCTTAGAGAGTTTGCCTAGGGCCCCAAGATATGAAGCGCCCAAGATTCCACAGCCAGTTTGTCCAAGGGGCTCTTGAACCCAGATCTTCCTGGCTTTGAGGTTAGTTTTCCATCTACTACCAGAGGCAGCAAATATGTGGCCATACTTACAAGTGGCCCCAAACCAGATTAAAATGCAATTGGGGAATATTTGACTAAATAAATAAAAATACAATAAAGCATAGATATCTATATATAAGGATCCCTAAATATAATGTCACCTATGCTTTATTGAACTACACTGTGTTCCTTCTTGGTCAGTTCACCTGACATTTTTGCTATAAAAATCTAAATCTGCCCTTTGTTGTTGTTGTTGTTTTTTGCCAATAAGTGTATGGAACAACTTACCATTTCTTAAACTTGCATGCTATCATTCCCAACTATGTCATGCATAATGCCATCCTAACCCTCTATCATCAGTGTACAAATGAAAGTCAGATATCTATTTTCCTTATGCCTGATATGCCTGTCCTGCTGCATAACTAAAATTAGCTCAACTTGAAGTCCAACTGGCTCATTTCCAATTCCAAAATGAACAAGATGGTGCCAGCAGAGTCCAACCTGCCATCAAGAGATTGATTTGGAAGAAATCTCAAAACAGGTAGTCAGACTTCTGCTAGGGAGATGTGAGGTTCCATAATCCAGACAGGGAAAATACCTAGAAGCTATAACTTTTTATCAGTCTGTAGAAACATCTGCCTGTGCTTCCCAGGGAACCAAAGGCATGAAGAGAGTGACCAAGAGGGATGTTAGTTAACTAGGAAGGCAGAGTCCCTTCTCCATGAAAACACACCACTTCAGACAAACATCTAGAAAGTGAAGGATGCAGAAAGGATGTAGAGTGTTTTGACTAATACATCATTGTTCCTTGACCTAGTCACCCACAGTGCCTTCTTTCACTTCCAAATAGATGAGACTAAAATCCAAGCATACATACATTTGTTGCAATCATCCTGGACTCAATTTCTTGGGCTCAAACTCCCCCAGTGCCACATCATTTACTTTTCTTCCCTGAATCACATGCTTTTCTTTTAATGTTTTGCCTCTGCACCACTCATGTGATGTTTCCATACATCTCAAGACTTATTAGAGGCACTAATGGATTTCCCTACTTTTTATAGTACTCAGAATAAGGTGAGCATGAACAGGCTAAAACACAAAACAGAAGGAACCTCAAAGAAGAACCCAAAGGGTCATCAAATAATTGTATAATTAAGATAGAAGATGGGATGGTCATGTAGCAATAACCAATAAAGAAAAAGTGGTTCTGCCCACTGGTATGATGATGTCAAGGGAAAATAAAGCACACTCCCAGAATATTGGGTAGATGTGCAATAGCAAATATGGGAGGATGTGGCTAAAGGTTCCATAGAATTGGCAGAGAAGGATAGGTTGATAACTGTATCACTGGAGGGAAAATCCACATTGATGATACAACAGGATTGTTTAAGTATTTCAGTGGTCTGCACTTTTAAAAAAGCTGATCTCCCTGAACTTTATGCTGTTTCCTCCATGTCCCAACTAGGGTACCTCAACAGAATGCCATGACTATAAATTTAAAATAAGGAGTTCTTGTGTGATCCAGCCTTGCCAAAAAACATGTTACCTTCTCTTTAGATCCAAGCACTTAAAAGAGGTTACTACCTAAATATCACCTAAATTCCAGGCCCAGAACACTGCCCCCCATGGTCTACCCCAAATAATGCCTGCCCTGCCTAACTCATAAGGATTCTTGTGAGGACAAACTAAATAATTTATATGAAAAAATTTTGACAAAAGTAATATGCCATTATTGCTTTTTGTTAAAATATGGTTTCTTCATAGTACTTACTGGGGAGTGAGAGGAACTAGAAAAGAAAAGGAGATAACAGAAGGAGTGAAAGACAAAAAGAGAGAGGCCTTGGGGCAGGGAGAAAGGAAGTTAAGATTGGCAAGAGTCCCAGATAACTGGTGGTCATACAAGATATTTGTTATTTTTTTCTTCCCGTAGGGCATAAATTTTGTTTCCGATGCCCTTGTCACACTTCACAACTCCCCAACAGCACCTAATTTAATCCTCCAGAACTGATACTACTTTCTATACCAGATCATCAGACTGTTATTCCATTTGTTGTCTAACAAGAAATTTCATTCCCTTGCTTGCGATGTTCAGTTTTCACATGGACCAGACTGGAAGAGACTGAAAGGCCTGGGTGCCACCTGATGGTTATTCACTTTGAAGTAAACCTAGGACAACTGCTTTCAGGCTCTGGTTTCTAGGTCAGTGATCACCATAACAAGTAATCAACAGCATTGACATTATTCATAATAACCAAAGTTAACATAACTAACCATCCAGTAGAGGTATCTTGGCTGTGTGACTCTGGGCAAGTCACTTAACCCTGTTTGCCTCAATTTTCTCATCTGTAAAATGAGCTGGAGGAGGAAATGGCAAACCACTTTGGTATCTCTGTCAAGAAAACCCCAAATGGGGTCATGAAGAGTTGGACAGGACTGAAAAACTGAACGACAGAATAGCAATATCTTGGTCAAGATTGAAGGGGGCACTACAAGTAGCCTGTACTTTTGGCTCCACTGTGATAGATCCGTATCAGAGGCAGGGATGGGGAGAAGAAATGCTGCTACAAGCAGCCCTTTGGGAAAAACAGGTCAGGAGAGAGAGAAGTTGAAATGAGCAAGAAGAGGGAGGAGACCAGGTATATGGCAAATGAAAACTGAGATTAGCAGCAAAATCCCAGGAAATTGTGTTATTCCCTGGGACCAATGACAATCCTCAGCCCAGAGTGAATCTACAAGAAATGCTGGAAATGCTAACATAGCAATCAAGCAAATACCCAAGAGAATTTAAAGGGCCACATAACAAGAACAAAACATCTGCCTGCTCCCAGGGTGTCAGCACTGCTCCTGGATTTCTAACATGCTCTACCTTCAGGAAAGGGTGAAATGCCACCACATTAGGGAACAAGGACATTGAACCCTCCCTCCTCCTATTATTGACTGATTAACACCTGTTGCTATAATAGCAGCTGGTGATCATTTTGTTTTGTTTTGTTTTAAAAAAAGATGCAACACAGGAAGCATCACAATTACAATGATAAATCACGAGACCAAACACATATCAGGAACAATGATTTACACAATTAAAGAAAGAGGAATTAGCTGCTGAAGCCTGAGGAAAAAACTGGGGTACTGATGTGAAATTTCTCGGCTTACCTCAGAGGGAAGTGAGAAGAGAGGGAGAGAGAGGGGGAGGGGCTGGAGAAGTAGGGAGAAAGGGAGAGAGGGAATGAGGGAGAGAGAGAGAGAGAGAGAGAGAGAGAGAGAGAGAGAGAGAGAGAATATTTCTGGCTCTCTGTTTCATTTTAAAAATCTATCCTTTCCCCTTTCCTTCCCATTCTACCACCCCCTCAAGAGAAAATGCATTGATTCAACTGGACCAAAATTCCTCACCTTTCCTCTCTTGGTTTCTAAATGAGAAGAATTAGAGTCTGAATCAATATCATACTCTACCCACTCTTTCTCTCCTCCTCCCAAACCCTATTCTAGTCATCTCTGCTTTCCTTAGCTTATGAGACAGCTCATGGACCTCATGCACAGATACCCAGTGACAGGGGAGTGAAAAGATGAGGTGATGCAGGAGAATGGAGAGAATAAAGGTGGATGATAAATTGGTTTGTGATTAGTAACCAAAGATACCTCCAGACACATCTGGCAGCTGACACAGGCCTGCTAACCTGTTGCTCACTTCATGCTAAAATTACCTATTTTCTAACTGTTGAATCAATAACACCCCCCTCCCCCAACACACACACACACACACACACACACACACACACACACCCAAAGTAGTAGGATTCAGTAGAAATAACATTGGCCTGGTAGTCACACCTGTATTATAGTCCAGCCTCTGCTATTCATTAGCATTCACAAGATTTTATATAAGCCACTCAGCCTCATAGAGTGTCTCTAAAATCTTTCCCAACTCTGAAGTTGTGTTTGGTGAATTTCTGTTCTATGGAAACTTACTGAATACTCACAAGCTCTACAAATACTCCTACTCCTGACCTATTGCAGTCCTTCTTCTTCTCACAAATAGGAATATTCCATTTTATGGGGCTGTTCCCCTCAAGTGATTCATGGACCCCAGTGCCACCAGGCTGAGAGATCATTCCTCAGAGCCTTCTCCTAGAGGCCTTAAGTAACACTGTGGCTACCTGCAGTGAGAGTCTGAGCGGAAGAAAAGTGACAGATTCAGCCTGGGGGTGGACCAGAGGAGGTAAAGGCTGTAGGTGGTGGGGAAGGGGAAGGGGGTGCTCTTAATCAGCAAGACCCTGATTAGACGAAGAGTGTAGGCAACCCCTGGAATCGTAGATGATTCATTTTTAAGTGATGTGGGAGGAAGGGTAAAGAGGAAAAGCCAAAAGAAGAGGCAAACTCTGCTAATGAGGCTGGCATACCCCGGGGCAGCCAAAAAGAGTAAGTGGAGGGACTCGATTGGGAAAAAAAAAAGTTTTAGAGATCTGCTTTCTGAAGTTGAAAGGGCACATTTTCTTTCTTTCTTCTCCTACTGTTTCCTTCTTTTTACTTAGCTTTGAATTTAACCTGTACTTAAAATGTATTTCTATTTTCCTAGTCTTGATTCTCCTAATCCTCTGGCATACCCCCAACGTCTTTAGAGAAAGGAGCTCCTGCATATGACCAAAAGACTCCCATTCCTCAAATAAGACAGAATCTACTGTTGAGTTACTCTTGCTGTTTTCTTTCTTGGCCTTTCCTTGTGGCCCTCTTGGCTTCCTGTGTATATACATCAACTTTCTCAACTTTGCTTCTACTTACTCCCTCACTTAACTGGTACTTCAGCCTACTTCTTCTTGCCAATCCTTCTGAGTTTGACCACACAAACCTGACTTAGCAACCCTCCTCTGACAGTGACCTGATCTTAGCAGACAACCCTTATGGTATGACTGGACTTAATCTCACCAAGAAGTGCCAAACTTTGGATGCCCCCCCTTCCCCCGCTTTTGATGAACTCTTATCCCCCTTTTGCTGACAGGACAGGATGAAGAGGAAAATGTATTCACCATGTGTAATACTATTGCTTGTTAGGGAAAGATCCCTTCCTAAACTGAGCAGAGAGTTGGGGGCAACCCACTGGCCCAAGAAGCTAAAACAGATGAATGCTCCAGTGAAAAGAAAAGAACCAATCTTTGCCAACCAACTTCATTATCATCATCATCATCATCAACCACCACCGATTTAGAGCTGGTGAGGGCCCTTAGAGATCAACTTCTTTAATCCCTCTCCGTTTTATGGATAAGGAATTTGGGCTCAGAGCACTGAATTTCCTTGCCCAATGCTTTTCCATATATATAATTATATATCTTATTCTGAATCCCTCTGTATAATCTTTGTTGAGGAGAGGTGAAAGGATGAAGACAGAAAAGAATAAAAGTGGGGAACTTGAATATGAAGGATAATATACATTATCTGGGGCCCTTTCTTCTATGATATTGTGGCCCCTCCCTCACATGAACCAAGAGTTAGAGAAAACCAGTGCTAAACTCCATTCTCATTCCCCCTTTACATTCCTTACTTCTTCCCAGTCAGAGATAATAAGGAAAATACCCTGAGTCTCAATATTTCTTTAGGGAGAGAATTAAAGATTGCTTTTTCTTTAAGAATTCAATCCCCCTAATTTCTGTCTCTTCTGAGTCCTCCTTTTCCAGCTGAGTTCATACCAGGACTCAAGGCATTATAAACTCACATTAAGAAAGATCTGCTATGAGGAGGAAGGAGAGAAATGAGGGAATACAGATTCTAAAGAAGAATGCATCATCCATGAGACAAACACCTTCAGATTTCATTTGGCATCTCCCTCTGTCTCACTCATAATACAGCTTCTTACCTCCCCCTTCTTCCCCTCCTCCATTTAATAACCGAGTATCTAATACATTCAAACATAGG
>NW_027185876.1:19904772-19954356 GCF_028583685.1 Petaurus breviceps papuanus
TAAGGAGCTGGTCCTCTCAATCACCTGGCACCAAGCAGTCCCCTTCTCCTGCTCTCCGCTTGGCTCAGTAGTCACCCAGTGTATGAATCAGCCAGACTTCTGAATGGGAGCTACCACTCTGCTCCCTGAGAAAGGAACAATACTTTTACCCTGCCTTCAGTCTTTCTCAATTTCAGCCCCTTCACAGCCTCCAGATTAACCTAAACTCAGATTTAATGCATCTGCTGGGGGAGCTACATCTCAGCAGCCGAGCAGCCAGGAAAAAGTAAAGCTGAGGATTTCGTCTAGCTGGCTCCACTCCTCCCCTTCCTCCCCCTCTCCCAATCTCCTGTGGTAACCGAAGTTTCTAAATCACATGTCTATCCATTGAAACTGCCCATGAGCCTGAGAGAGTTCATCGTTAAGTAACCAAGTCCACGAGAGGAATGGGGGGCCAAAGGGGCAGTGAGGACACTGAATGACCGTGGACAATCAGGAGGCAGGCAGCAAATCAGAAGGCTGTCTGCAGAGGCACTAGTGGCACTCACCCCGAGGGGGATTAATGAGGGTGTGTGTGTGTGTGTGTGTGTGTGTGTGTGTGTGTGTGTGTGTGTGTGTGTGTGTGTGACTACAGACAGAGCATGTAGGCAACTAGCCTGAACTGAGTGGCCTCAAAACAGAGGGAAATTGGCTGAGATGATCTAGCTGGACTTTGTCTCTAGAGCTTGACTTAAATTGAGCAAGGTCCTTCGTGCTCCCTGCTCTAGGGTGCTTAAGAGCTCCTGTGGCAGAAACATAATCATCTGAAAGCCTTGTGAAGGAGAATTTGTGCATAGAACTTGTTTTCTGGGATTGGATGAAATGAGGACTTTTTTAGCCTCCTGTGTGAGATTCAAAATTTAGGTCTGGAGAGAGTGAGAGATGAAGCTGCTGGGCAAGGTGGGGAGAATTCTGTTACGAGAGATTTTCAAGTGCAACCTGCATGACCACTTGTTTGGGGTAATATAGAAGCAGCTCATATATTGGATACAAAGTAGGAGATCTTGAATTCCCTTTCAGCTCTCAAAGTATTTCAATGAGAGGGCAAGATCATCTGTAAGTGGAACTGGTGAAACTGACTGCACATGCCATTTCTGTGCAAATATACATGTGAAACAATGTTGACAGAGCAGAGCAATAGACAACCTCAGCGGGAAAGACCCAGCTGCAAGGGTTGCTTCTGATAGGTACTTTGCCCTGTGGCCCTCAGCAGGTCACTTAAATTCTCCAGTGGGTGCCCCAAGCAACCCTACAAGTACAGATGCAACAATAACACTTTAAGATAGATAATCTGTTTACAAGTATTCTCTTAGTAGGTCCCAACAATAATCCTGGGAGGTAGGTACTATTATCCCTAGTTTTACAGAGGAGGAAACTGAGGCAAACAGAGGTTAAGTGACTTATCCAAGATCACATGGCTAATAAATGTCTGAAGCAGCATTTGAACACAGATCTTTTTGACTCCAAGTCCTAGATTCTATCACCTGTGGAATCAAGCTGACTTTAAGACTCCAATTTGTGAACAGTTGCTAAATTCCAATAGTAAGAGTGAATTTCTTCACTGGGAGTCCTCTATAACAATAAAATCTCAAATCCAGATCCTTTCTCAAACTGATTCCTCTCCTACCCCACCCCCCAAAAAAGAGATGTATGTACTTGAGAAGCTGCTCATGTGAGTGTATGTGTCTATGTAAAAGGTGAAGAATCTATGAATAGAACTTTACATGTGAGTGAGAATCACTGAATCACACAGCTGGAATGGCAGAATCCATGAGAAATGGATTGGAGATATACTTGGAGACCTCTAGGGAAAGGGAACCAGCTATCTGTCTAGGCAGCCCACTCCACTTCTGAATCACTCTCTTGGGTAACTTTTCATTACAGGCAGCCTATATCTGCTCTCTGACACATCCACAAATTCCTTGTTACTCTACCCTCTGTGGAAGAGCGGAACAAGTCTAGTACCTTCTCCTCAGGAGGACCCTTAAAAAACTTGACGACAACTTATCGTGTAAACCCAACCACCCCAAGTTTTCTCTTTTCCATGCTAAATAACCCTAGTTCCTTCCAACAATCCTCATGTGACTTGAACATCACCATCCTGGTTACCCTCCTTCAAATGCCCTTTGCTTTATCAGTCCTTCCTAAAATGTGGTGCCCAGAACTGACGTTGTCTTGATGTTGTCTTGCCAAGGCAAAATACAGTAGGGCTGTCATTGCCCTAGACCTGGATTGGGTTCCTTTCTGATTGCAGTTGAAGTTGGCCACTGTGTCACATTGTGGACTCATCTTGGATTTGCATTACACACACACATACACATATATACATACATACACAATCATTTTCAAACTATCAAGCCACACTTTCCCATCTTATACTGAAGATATCTATTTTTTAAAACTCTAATGTAAGGCTTTACATTTCTTCCTATTAAGTTTCATCTTAGGGATGGCTAGAGCACCGGCCCCAGTGTCGGGATGACCTGGGGATCGAATCTGGGCTCAGATACTTAGCACCACACCTAAATAATTGGCTGTGTAACCTTGAGCAAGTTATTTAACCCCAATTGCTTAAAAAAAATTTTCATCTTAGGTTCATACATTCAGAGCTAGAAGGAAACTTTGAGTTCCCATAGTCTAATCTCATTAGATTTGGCTCAGTGTAATAGTCTGTCAAGATCTTTTTGTGTGAACACCCCCTTGTAGCTTTGTGTTGGTTTCTAGTTGTATGTCATGTAAAAATATGATAGGCTTGTCATCTATGACTATCCAAGTCATTGATAAAAATGTTAAATAGCATCGGGCCCGTTGCAGTGGGACACTCCACTAGAAACTGCCTTCCAAATTGACATAAATCACTAATTCTTTGGGTCTGGCTGCTTAGCAAGTTCCAAATTCAACAATCTAGCAGCCCAGTCAAAAAAGATAGTAATGGTTAGTTCCGTATGATCTGTTTTATGAAATCATAGTTGTTTGTTATCACTGCTTACTTTTCTAGGTATTCAGCAATTTTTTTTTATAGTTTACATATTCTATTCTTTCCTGTTTTGAAAACAGCACATTGGGCTTTCTTTCCCCCCCCCCACCTCCTCCCATGACACCTATCCTCTTCTTCACAATCACTCAAAGACCATCAACAGTGGCTCAGTGATGTAGCAAAAGAGAAAGCTTGAAATATAGTAAATAAACAAATGAATTAGTAGTCAAAACAACCATAAAGGGCTTTGAGAGTGATAGAGAGAGACCTTTTTGTGAAGTCAGGCAGGAATAGAAAGAGAGGCAAATGTATACATGGACAAAAGACCAAGAAGAGTAGAGATAAAAATAATGGAGATGTATGATGGGATGAAATTGAGTGGAGAAATGGGGTAGTACATGACTACCTGGAACCTAGTAACATATCTGGGTACTTAGTGTATAACCTGTAGAAATGAGGCATTCTGTTTGAGGGAGAAAATGATTGAAGAACAGAAGCCCTCACAGGCTTAGGAAAGCCAGACTTCAAAAATGAGTATGACCACCTGTATTTGGTTGAACTTAGAAATGAAAGTCAAGACATAGAAATGGAACTGTCATTCACCTATGTTAATCATAGAATCAAGAATGTGTTTTGTCCTGGGAATTTTCCTGCCTCCCATATGCTAGAAGTATCATAATTCACTTTACATAGACAGGATCAAACTAGGGGGAGACTGAATCTAAATACAGTGTGGGTGAGCACCCCAATTCCTCCTATTCCACCTCAAAATAGCTCAGTTTAAAATGTGACAAAGTATACTACATATTGGATAAACAGGAGAAGACCTGAAGGGGGAAAAAGAGGTCTCGAAGCATCAAAGTAGGAGGTGGGGGCATTTCTACCATCTCTTTGGTGACAGTGGTGCAGATTGTGGCCTTATTCTCTCTATTCAAGACTTTGCAATTTCAGTCAGTAAGAAAGACCTTCTTTCTCTCCCTCCCTTGGTCATTGCCCATTATGGTTGATTCAAGGGAGAAGGACTCTTGAATCTACACAGAACACCAACTTAAGGCTAAGCCCAGAGAAGAACATGTAAACATGGCAGGAGGAGATCTAACCTTGTTTCAGCAAGATTCCCAGCAGGCCCCATGATGGGGGGGATGGGGGAGAGTAGAGAAGGACTTGAAGGAGTGAGGGGCTAGGGAATAAAGGATAAGTTAATAAGAATATTAAGTTAAAGGTGAACATTAAGAGAGAATTAGGACACAGAGATGGAGAGGCTGAACAATTCAAGCAGAGATTTGCTGGTAGCTGTTAGCAACAACACTGTTACAAAAATAATATAGCTGAGTCCTCTTAAAATCATGATTTCATTACATACACACAGACATGCATGTACATGAATATGGTAACACTTACTGAGTCTTTTTTTTTAGAGATAACTTTATCCTTAGTCTAGCCCTCTCTTCTTCCAACATTGTGTTCTAACAAGAATATGTGACAGTCAGGAGAAGGGATTCGAAAATAGATTTTGTTCACTTGCTTTCCCTTGTACTTTTAAGCCTGTTATCCTTTCTATTCCTTGTATCTAAATGTTAGTTAAAATACATATAAATTAATTCCAGTTCATATCAGGGAGTGCACAGAAAAAGATGCTTTCAGAAACCTGAGTCTAGAAACTGAAGCATGCTCATAGCCTGAAGTCTTTCCCCCTTGGACAATAAATTGCTTTATTAAGAAAGGGTTTAAAGAAGAAAAATGCAAATGTGAGGTAATCTCCCCCCCCCCCAACAAAAAGAAAATTCAAGCTGCAGAGAACAATGGTTGATATATAAGGAAAAAGATTAATTCGACGTGCTGAAAATTACAAGGAGCTTATTTAACCCTAGAGCCTGCTGTCTCAGAGTTTTAATACAAACCGATTTGTTATGTTCTGAATTGGATACTGCCGTCTGCTTATCACTCGCCATGCCAGATCTGACTTGTGAGCAAGACACTCTGTATATCTAAATTAGGCACTCCAGCAGTTGCTGTAACCCACAAAGATCCACCCAAACAATAATTCACTCAGTAGTTCCCAGGATTTTGACAAGGAAGGAAAGGAAAAGGAAGGAAAAAATGAAACAGGTGTCTTTTTATGCTTGTTTTTTAAGCAAGACATATTTCTTCCTTTTACACACCTGTTCTCATTCTGTTTGTATAAACAGGTTAAGTTCCAGTAGCCAGTGGATATAAGTCAAAATCTTCTCAGTGCCTAATCTTACAACTGTTTTCCACATAGGCTACAGACATACATGTATATAGACACAGGGTTACAAAGAAAGGCTGGTTCTGTTCTATTTCTGAGTTTTACCCTTTCTGAATACCAGTATTAATAGTACACATTGTACCCAATGATCAAATCACCTCATTCAACCCAATAAAACAGAAAAAGACCACTGGCTGCCTGTACCTGACCCAGGCCTTGGGCATCTGGATTTTTGAGAATCATGCTACAAGTTTGCTTGACATAGCCCTAAGCATGCTCATAGCTTCCTCCAGAGCTAGCAGGAATCAAAATGGAAAAGCCCAAGGTAGGGGAATCATTCAGAAAACAAAATGCTTCTCATTCTATGACCTCATCCCCAGAGAATGAATAAGGTAGGGGAGCTAGAATGAGAAAATTAGGCAACTGAGTGGCATGGAAGGAAACTGGCTAATTGGAGATGTCATTGGTAGGTTCTTGATGTCTAGAGTGAGGGGACAAAGCAGAGGATATTTTCAGTTATCTCAAAATCTGAGATAACAGAAACACAGGCCTTTTTAAAGGGCAGTTGGGCAGCACTGGGGTTACAACAGCTCAATTTCCTATACCCAAGAAATTTAAAATTCAGCACAAGATAGAATATGGTAGATGCCATCAGACAGGCACAAAGCTGGGAGAGGGGACATTCAGAGGAAAGGATGAGAGTCTACTTGGAATGATCAAGGAAGGATTCTTAAAGAAGGTGGGGTTTGCACTGGGTCTTCAAAGATGAGTAGGATTTCAGCAAATGAGAATGGCAAAGGGTTGGCTCAGCATTTCAATTACCAAGTAGAAAGACCATTATAATTAGTTATGTGATAGAAAGCCTTGTACATGTTCAGGGAGCTCTAAATAATCCAATTTAGCTACAGCATAACATAAAGTATATGCTGGAGAGTAATGGGTTGGTACCAAAAGATGAAGCATCATAAATACCAGCCTAAGGAATTTGGACTTTATCCTGAAAGCTAGATTCAAAGTTTCTCAGCACAGGATTTTTGAGCAATGTGAAGTCACTTAAGGTCCCTCAGTCTGTTTCCTCATCTGTAAAATGGGGATAGTAAAAATACCTATTTCATAAAGTTGTTGTAAAGATCAAATGAGATTAACAAATATGTAAAGCATTTTGCAAACCTTAAAGTACCATATAAATGTTAGCTATTTCAGAAGGAATAGTCATATTAATGAAATAATGGCTCTTTTGAAACAATAAAATGAAATTTAATCTGACAGTGGCACATAAGGATAGATTAGAAATGAGTCAGAAGAGCATTAAAATAGGATGGCTAAGGTAATGAGGACCTGAATAACAGTGATTATTTAGCGCTATGTTCCAGGTCCTGCACTAAGCTCTTTACAAATACTATCTCATTTGATTTTTGAATGTGTATTTGGTGGTAAGAAAGAATAAAAGGGTTCAAATCTTTGCTACTTAACCAGTGGGATTCCCTATCCGGCAATCATTTACTCTGTGTCCATTTGTTAATCAGTAAAATAAGAGAGCTGAAGATCTCTAAGGAACCTTCCAGTTCTAAATGTGTCACTATGATAAGACTTTGCAGAGGTAGCCTTCATAGGACTTCTAGATGTGGAGGAGTTGGAAGGAGGCACCCTTATAAGGAAGTCTAGAGTTTGAGCCACAGAGAAAATGGTGTAACAATAGGAGAAACAAGTAACTGTTTCAACAGAAGAAACTGATTGGGAAGGAAATTGATAAACTTGGTTGATTGATACCCACAGTACTATATGCCTGGGATTTAAAGAAAGGCAAAAGACAGTCCTTGAAGAACTCAATATCTAATGATTATTAACTATTTTTCTTAGTAACATATTGAGCATGTGATACCAACAGTATAGCCAGTTCACATCCAAAAGAATTTTGGAATTATGGGCTCCTGGTTATTTTGCAAAAGGACCATTTTTGATGGATGAGGGGATGGTCAATTGGATGGATGATTTTCTCTGACACAGATCCTTCCTACTCCATCAGCCAAAGGATTTCATTAATTGCTTTGGCCCCCAAAACTTGTTACTTAGAGGCAGGAAGATGATAGTTAGTGACCATTTACAGCTGTGAATTGGCAAGTTTTCTCATGCTTTTTTGTTTTGTTGATTCTCTAGACTTAAAAGTGATGAACAAATTGTCAATACTACGGGTTGTCCTGTGTACTTTTTTTCTTCCCCTCAGAAAGGTGGTTATTAAACCTTCACCAGCACCCGGCAGCCTGTATGGGTGGTCCTCGGGTGCAGGCTGGTTCTTGGACTAAAATCTGTGGGGAGTACTGCGGAGCCTTGCCATCTGAGCCGGTCTTAACAACCCGGGTGTTCCGCTGGTCCTGCGCTTGAAGGAGCACTCGGGTACCCTGAACATCAGGGCCCCAGGCGGCCAATTAATTAGGCGGCGGACCTTGTTCCAGCATGGACACAGCAGCCGCTCTAGGGTTCTGTGGAGCTGAACCTCCGGCCGGGCACCACTGGACAGGAGGCCGCCGCACGTTTCTCCGTTCATGGCTCAGCAGGGAGCCTCCCTACAAAGGTCCCGGAACAGCCGGGGCGCGCCTTTCCGGCCTCCGCCCCGGTCAACGCGCACCAAAATTAACTCGCCAGGCCACGTGCCTCCCAGCGGCCAGGGGCCGGCCTTTTTCATCCCTCACGCCCCGCCTCCGCCCCGTCCCCGACTCTCTCGCAGCCAATTGGAACGCCTTCCTCGGGCCGCGGGCCCGCGTGCGCACAGCTTCCACGGCGCACACGATGCCCTTCTAGGCGGGCTGCGCGCCGCCGCCTTCCCATTGGCCGAGAGGGGCGGCCGGCCCGGCGTTCTGCTGTTACTAAGGGCGGGAGCCCGGGAGTGGCGCCTGGTGGCCCGTGGTGTCGCTGGCTCGAGGCTGCGCTGGTCAGCTGCCTTCTGCCCTGCTCGGCCGCCCGCCTCACCGCCCGCCCGCCCTCCTGCCATGCCGAAACGCAGGGCCAGCCGGAACGCCTACTACTTCTTCGTGCTGGAGAAGATACCGGAGCTGCGGCGTCGGGGCCTGCCCGTCACCCGTGTGGCGGACGCCATCCCCTTCTGCTCCTCCGAGTGGGGGGTGAGAGGGCGGCGGGGGGAAGGGGATGTCCGTGAGCCGGGGCGGAGGTTAGGGGGCTCCGGGCGGGGCGCGCAGGGGTTGGCGGGCTGCGCCCCCACCCCCACCCCAAGCCGGCCTGGGGGCGGGGGGAGGGGGAGGCCCGCCGTGCTTGCTTGTTGGTTTGGGGTAATTGTCCGTTTTCTTGCCTTCTCCCCTCCCGCCCTCTCCCCGCTCTCTCCCGTCGATTCCCCCGCCCCCCAGTTTCTGCGGGAAGAGGAGAAAAAGAAATATGCAGAAATGGCTCGGGAGTGGAAAGCAACTCAGGGGAAGGCCCCTTCGCCACCTGGGAAGCAGGTAAAACGGTGGGGTAAAGGAGCAGCCCCCTGTCAGGGCGGGGGGTGGCAGGGGGCTTTGCCTCGAGGAAAGCATGGCCGTTTCACGGCCGGTCTCCTGATTTTTCGTTTTAAAAATCAACAAGCCCGTCCACGTTACCCATGTTTGTCTGGTGATAGTCACTGACCTGAGGTTATTTTTAGGATGCTGCAGTTAAGAAACCCTCCATGGTCAGTAAGGGAAAGAGCTTGACCGGACTAAGGGTGGTTTCTTGGGTCCTTAAAGGCAAACTGAACTCTGAGGTTTGGGCTCTTAATTTCTAAACTGGAACGCGTTGGTTTCATTTTTAATTATGCAAGTAGGGCTAGTTGCAAGAGATGATGATAGCAAATAAAGTAATAAGCCTAGGAGGCTTGAGTGTGTGGTTTGTAAGTCGGTAAGCCTGGAAGTTGGAGGCATTTAATAATACTAAGTAAAAATTGTGCTACAGCTTTATGTCAAGAACTTTGGGATTTTTTCGATGTTAATTTCTGTTTTCTTTCTGTCCTCCAGTCATAACATTTCTGCCTGTATCTCTTAAAAGACTTTTAACTTTTGGGTTTTGCTGTCCTCTGACTGGTCATTACAGATTCTTTGTCAGTTCAATCAATGTTGTTTCATAGCTGTCGATATAGAGTAAGTTTTAGTAATGTTTTGGCTAGGCTTTTGATATTATTCCTACACCTAGCACAGGACTTGTTGCATAGTGGAGCTGGGTGAATATATATATATATATATATTAATTTGAATTCTTGTCTCTTCTTACCTAGAAACCTGTTCCTACAACACTTCTCGAATCAGTGAACCAGCTTCCCCCTGTACAGACTGCGAATGTTTCACTTCCAGATGTCTCAAGCCTGTCTTTGAAGAGTGATCAGGGTACAGTCATGCTAATGTATTTTGGGTACTTCAGGAGAAGATATCTAGACCAGTGGATAAATTAGTAAAAATATTTTAAAAGTACTTTGAAGAAGGATGTTGAGCAAATACAGACTGGGTATGCATTGACAACTCCATAGTTTTTTCCAGCGAAAAGTGATAATGAACAAGAATAATGGGCTTTCTTCCTGTTAACCTTAGGTGATATAGACTGTTTATGTTGTTGGTCAGTCATGTCTGACTCAGTGGTTGGGGTTTTCTTGACAAGGAGTGGTTTGCCATTTCCTTCCCCAGTGGATTAAGGCAGACAAAGGTTAAGTGACTTGTGCAGGTCACACAACTAGTGTCTGAGGTCAGATTTGAACTTAGGTCTTCCTATTTATAGTTATACTTTAAATACATTCAAGCTGGATGGATACTTGAAATAGCACAACAAGTATTATAGCTATATTTTCTTTCTTAGGATCACAGAGCAAGAAGAGCCTTAGAGATTAGCTAGTTCAATCCCCTTGTTTTACAGATGAGGAAACTGAGGCCCAGAGAGATTAAGCGACTTGTCCAAAGTCACCTAGGCATGAGAGTAGCACAGGCAGGATTTGTACTCTGGTCTGCTGACAACCGTGTGTGTCCCCCTTTTCACTGGTCATCTCTGTCCAGGGCAGTATCAGGGTCCAGGCTTTGGCTTTCAGGAATTGTTTTACTTGAACAGGGGTATGACTGATGTGATAAATAAGGGTACAGCAGGTGTGTTTTCCACCCTTTGCCACCTCAAGATTTGCAGATCAATGGGGAGGAGAGGGTAAGGACCCAAGCAGGAAAGTGGGTGTAAAGTTGAGAAGCAGTATGGTCGGAGAGATCTGTTTCTAACACTTAACCACCTGTGTTTCTAAACAAGCTACTTAAACTTCAGTTTCCTCATTTGTGAAACAGGAATAATGATTACAGTACTTGGACCTCATAAAGTGGTCATGACGTACAAGTGAGACTTTATAAGCCTGAAAGCTCTGTATAAAATGTCAGCTGTCTTTAAAAGCTTTTACAGTGTACTTACTCTTTGCTGGTTCTAGCCTGATGAGGCCTTGTTTCCATAACGAATCTCTTCTCTTTCATTGAATGTAGCTTATAACCTGGCACAAGTTTTAGACAGCTGAGAAAGTGACATCTTTCAAAAGCAAGATTCTGGCATTTTATGAGCTCAGCTTGTGTAAATTTGAACCCCTATTTCATGTCTAACTGGCTTTCCAGTTGTTGAATTACTGTTATCTCCAGCAGCAAGACTAATCATCTTGGGAATCTTTGAAACCCATCAAATATTTAGCTTGTTAAATTTATCATTTATATGGAAATGATAAGCTGAGATCTAGAGAACTGGGGTTTCGTTAGTTGTTAGAAGGAAAGGAAAAAGACAAGTGAGGTGTTCAACACTTGAATCAAGACCTAGAGTGGTAGCTTTGGAGAAAGGGCATACTTGAGGTACTTATCTACTAATTTAAACTTTTTGGCTCATATTATTCTTTCAGCTGTACTTGGAAGTTTTTTTTACTTTTTGAACATATTTAGCCATGGAGAGCTACCTCCTCATTGTGAACAGCGCTTCCTCCCTTGTGAAATTGGCTGTATCAGATATTCACTTCAGGAAGGAATTGTGGCTGAATTTCACCGGTTTATAGACCCAGGTGAGTAACTGTATGGAATAGGTAAGAGAGAGGAGGTACTCTGTCTTAAATGTATATTTTTAGGTTCAGATGACAATCCTCTGAAATGTAGCACAGTGTATGTGTGTGTGTTGTTTAGCCTGATTGTGATAATGATGAAATTTGCCTTTTTCTTTGCGAAGGTCAACCTATCTGTTTATACCCTTGATTCCAAACTTCACCCCTTTGATGATCCCTCCTCATCTTCAGTCCTCCCTTAGCTGGGCCTTTGTTGCTGCCTACAAACATTTTCAGGTCTCTCCAGTTCTTTAAAAAAGAAAACTTTTCACTTGACCCTGAAATCCCCTCAAACTTTTGTCCCATGTGATTTTTTTCCCTTTCCTGTCTAAACAAGAGAAATTACTTCACCTCATATCTAGTTCTCAGATCCTCCAAACTTGACTTCCCATTCCACTGAGTTGCAATTGTTTTCTTGCAGGCTGACAGTGATCTCTGGCCCTAAATCCAAGGACCAGAAAGGTCTGTAGCTTGTAAGACTACTTCCCTATATTAGTCACTTTCCTCCCTTTTGTTCATGACATTTTAGACTAGTTATCCTCCTCCATATTTGGCCTTTTTCGTTAGCTCATTTTCCATGTCTTTCCCTCCACTAAATGTGGATCCCTTGGCTTCTGTCCTGGGCCCTCTTTATGGTCTCCTTAGTTCTAAGAGTTGTGACTTTCAGGAAGCTGATGTTCCAATCCCATATCAAGGTGCCTGTTCATCATCTTTCCCAGAGTGACCCACAGGCATTTCAAGTCCCACGTCCTGATGGGGAGCCTCCTTTGCATACACTGAGATCAGTCCCACCCCCAGACTTCTCTCATTTCTCCTAGAACCGTTATCCTTATAGTCATACAGCTTCATAGCCCCTGAGGTACCTAGAGTTCTTCCCTTGGTTGCCAGTTCTTCCCACGTGATATTTTTTGTTATCCCTCCCCTTTTCCCACTTACATGGCTACTACCATCATTGTAGTTTTTATCTCTTTTTATCTCTTCTTTCCTGGACTGTTGCAATAGTCTCCTAATTGGTTTCTATACTTTTTGTCTGTCTCTCCATACTATTCTCTATGTGGCTACCAAAATTATCTGATCTGTACGTTGCCACTGGACCCAGATGGCTCCAGAGGATTGATTCAGGCTGTTGCCTTTCCATAGCCCTCTCTCACTTGAATCCAATTTACTTGCAAGTCATGCCATCACCTCCCTGATTTCATGATCCTCTTCAGGAATGAAGGGCAAACAGCAGCAATGAAAATTATCTAACGCAAAGACCTGACCATATTATTGCCCTGTTCAAGAATTTTAAGTGGCTCCCTACTGCTGTAAAGGCTGGCCACTCTGGGTGTTTTGTAGAGTGGTTTCTAATTCGCATATTGGCTTAAATAAATGTGTTAGCTGGGTGACCTTGGCAGTCTCTTTCAACCCTGAGATTCTACCTTCAAGAAGAAATAACATTTTCCAACTTGGTATTTAAGGCCATTTAAAACTTGGTCTTTTCCAGACATATTTCACATCATTCCTCTTCATGGACTCAATATACAAGCCAAATTAGGCAGCTTGGTTCTCAAATTTCCTTCTCTTGTTAGCAGTCCTTTGAACAGGCTGTCTCCCACACATAGAATGAACTCTCCCCTTGCCTCTTGGAATGTTGAGCTTTTTAAGCCTCAACTCAGGTGCTGATTTCAGAGGAAAGGTTTTCTAATCCTCTAAGTAATTAGTGCTTTCTCTCTTCAAATTTTCTTTACTTGCCCATTTATATATTATAGCTCCCAGCAGAATGAGAGTCAGACTTATTTTTCATGTTCTTTGTTTCCACAGTAGCTAGCCCAGTGCCTTGTGTAGGGTAGATACTTAATAAATTGAGTGATGACATGCTTTCTTGAATGAAAGGTAGAGTTGACAAGTCTATACATTTTCATTGACTTAAAAGCTGAGAACTTTTTTTTGTTAATGTTTGATAGCAGTTGAAAAAAGGAAATGGTTAGGAGTTTGGAGTTAGGTGGTGACATCTGGATCTTGGAGTACTAGACCTCTAAGAGCTCGGCTAGCCCAGGGGCAGTGTCTTAGCTTCAGATTCAGGCTGTACAGTAACAAAGCCAGAGGAAACAGCAAGTGCCAAGCAACGTTGCTGTGATGTCTGTGCCTTCCTTGAGGCCTTACATGTAAAACTTTTGTGTGACCTCAAGCCTTTTTTTTGCTGCTGCTTCAAGCTGCTTAACTAGATATAGTGAGAGACAGATGAATGAGACAGACTGGAGAGAAGCAACTAAGGGAATGGGGTTTTGGGGAGGACTAGGGAGACATAAGTAAAGTCAAAGGAGAAAAATATGTAGAATAGAAATATAGAAAAATAGGTAGAAATGCAAAATAGAAAAATAGGTAGAAATGTGCACATGCACAGACAGTTGCCTGAAGATATCAGTTTTCCCCTTGAATCATGATGACAACTCTCTTCAAGACTTCAAAGTGTGAAAGAAGGATGACTTGTCCTTTTTAGCCTGGAAGAGCAAAGGATAGAAGTGGCCTTGAAGTGAGCTTAGTAAGCTTGACATGAGGAAAGAAATTCTGACAATTAGGACTGTGTAAAATGATTTGTCTTGGGATATAGAAAGTCCCTTATTCACTAGAGGTCTGCAAGCAGAGGCTAGGCAGCCACTTGTTGGGATGTCCCAGAGGGATTTGGGGTTCATGTATTGGTCAGGGTACATGACCTCAGTGATGCCTTCAACTCTTAAAATTCTGTGTGATCTCTTGCTAAGAGAGCCACAAAAAAAGACAATAAGGCTAGCTTTAGTTTTCAGAAAGCTCTCTAAGTCTATACCGTGTGCTGTGTAAAGTCATAGGGTGATTCTCACAAAGAAGTTTCTGTCCTCAGGGAGCTTACGGTGTATGGAATGGGGAAGCAACATGTGAGCATAAGTAAATATGTAATTTGAGGTACTGCTAAACAGAGCGGTGAGACGTGGGAGGATTTGGAGCAGTTCTTGACGGACCATAGGGATTTCAAAAGGCAGAGGTCAGAAGGTGACTGTTCTAGGCAGGAGGAAGTAAGGGTGAGAAACGAGAGAGTGAAGAGGGGAAATTGACCATTACATAGAATAAGAAATCATCTAATTTTCTTGGAATGGAGGTTATGAGGGAGACCAATGTGCTCCCAGTCTAAGTTGAAACCAAACACTTTAAGTCTGTGCTAGGAGTTTGTCTCTTTATCTAGGGACAATAAGAAGCCATGGAAGCCTTTGGAGCATGTGAGTAACCTGGCTAGACTACTGCTTTAGGAATGTTAACTTAGCAGCTCTGTGGAGGGTAGATGGAAGGGAGACCAATTAGGAGGCTCTTGCAGAAGTGATCAGGGCCTGAACTTGGGGAAAGAAGAGCCTGTAGGTGGAAAGAAGGGGTCTTATGGAAGAGACACTGTAGAGAGGGCAGACAGAATTTAGCGACTGATCTGGCTATGGGATGGGCTGGATGTGAAGAGTCGGGATGACTGTGACCTTGTAAGCCAAGATGGTACCAACCCTGCTTGTTGTTCCTTCATTCTCAAAGAGGACCAGGGACATCAAGAAGGTGATGTCTTGATTTGCAAGTGAATGGGATTTAAGCCAGGCAGGGCCGAGCAAAGTCCCCAACCTTAGTCTGTCTTCTGGAGCCATCTGGGTCCAGTCACCTGAACAGAGATAGGCATGGTAAAGTGATCTTAGGGGAGAAAGAGAGTTTAACATGTCTGTGGGATGCTTAGGTAGAGAAGTTTAGAAGGCAGTAATACAGGATTAACACTCAGGAGAAAGATTAAGGATTGTATCTGGAGTGGACAGTAGAAGACCTGGCACAGAGCCCTAGAGAAAAACACTATATAATGGGTGGGAGGAAGATGATGATGATTCAGCAAAAGGAAACAGAAGTGGGAAGGTAGGTGGGAAGAGGAGTTAGAGTCCAAGGGAGGATAGTACATTAGAAGAATGGGGATGGGTATCAGATTAGTCTTAGAACATGGAGGAACGGAGGGCTGTTCTCAGGCTTAATTGGGCATGTTGGTTAAGCACGAGTGGGTAACTCTTGTTTGGTGACCTATTCTCTTTTCCTCCCTCAAAAGTTTCCCTGTGACTGTTTTCTGTAAAAGAAACATATATATATATATATGTGTGTGTGTGTGTGTGTGTATTATATATAAAATAGCACTAGACTACATGCTGAAGTAAAAGGGTTTTATATCCTACATAACTGAATCTTGTTAGATTATGAAACAAGAGTTTTCAATAGATATAATAGTGAAGATTGCCCAGTTTTAATAATATCACATTATAATTTAGTTATTTTTAGCATCCCTACAGTGTGTTGATTTCTGTTAATTGAATACTTTGTTTCTCTGATTTATTGTAGGTGAGGTGCCACGAGGCTTCCGGTTTCATTGTCAGGCTGCAAGTAAGTATAAGGGTCTGGGAAGGAATGTGGGAACTGACTTGGAATTCTTCTCATGAAGACTATATTGTGTCTGGAAGACTTGAGTTTGAGTGAATCTTGTTTTTCATCATTGGGAACTACACTGGAACTGCAAGTTGAAGGAGAGCTGGGGTTTATTGTTGTAGGGTTGTAACAAATAGACATACATTGTTACATTGTCTGCTTTGGGGGAATGCTGAAGTAAAATATGCTGTGTGATAAATAGGGGGCTGCATCATGTCTGCATCAAGGCTTACATCCTTTAGACGTAATAGGACCAACTGTTATCTTTGTGGCCAATGTTGAAGGATTCTTAAGCTTTCATATCTAGGCAGTGAGCAGGGCTTTCTGTGGAAAAGAAGAAAAAAGCAAGACTATTGTATTGCTTAAGTGCAAGAAGATACTAGTATTTTTTTAATCCGCATTTATAGTTTAAAAAGCATAGAGTCTTTAAAGAATCTTTGCCAGGAATGGGGAAAAAGTTGTTGGAACTGAAATTACTATGTAATTATTTTTTTTAAAAGAGTAAAATGAAGGGTAGAGGTAGTGCCTGGTAGCATAGGTAATTATGTGGTTTATCAGACTTAGATGGGTTTTTTTGTTTGAGAAAAAGAATTCTAGTAGAATGTAGACATTTCCTTACCCTTCTGTTAGGTTAAAAAAAAATAAAATCAGCTACATTAAACTACTTGATTTCTTTTATACTTTATTTTCAGATTAGCTAGGTTTTATACTCTGAGTTTAAGATTTGTCTTGAAGAAGAGAAACTTAAATTCTGTTTTTGAAAAGCAAAAATCTATAACTATACTATCATAAACTACCTTATTTGGGAGAAGCAATTTCTAATATTTCGTAGACAATATTTGGCATTTTGAGAGTGTGCTGTAAAATTGCCAGCAGTTTAGAATATATTGGATGTGGACAACCTTGTTAAATTAGTCTCTGGCTCACCTCTGAGAACTGTTTCATTGGTTATCACAGATTTATATATAGGTAAATTTACCATGTTAATAGGTCACAAAAATAAAATTTAATACAGACTCCTGTGACTGTACTATTATATATATATACACACATATATATGCATATATATATTTAAATTTACTTACTTTTAATTTACAACATTCAATTCCACAATCCCTTGAGTTTCAAATTTTCTCCCCCTACCCCTGCCCCCCACCCATGGCAGCATGCAATCAAATATAGGATCTGTAAATACCTTTACATTAAACATTAGTCAGGTTGTAAAGAAGGATTATAACCAATGGAGTGAACAATGAGAAAGAGGAAGCAAAACCAAAAAAGAGAGAGCAAGTAGTTTGCTTCAGTCTGCATTCAGACTCTAGTTCTTTCTCTGAATGCGGATATTATACTATTATATTTTAACAACTTATATGTAGGCCTGCCACCTACTGAAGTCCCAACTGTCCTCTCTGCACACTTAAAATTAACATGAATTAGCTTTATGATGTCTACATGCTTTTATGGAAATCCCTATGTGATACATTGTAACAACGACTGTAAAGTTGTCTCTTAGCATAGCTTCCTATCCTGTGCTAAATTGATTTTGTTTGCTTTTATGCAGGCCTTATATTTCATTTCCAACTATATAATAACTACACATTTGTATCCTTAAACAGAAAATCACATATTTCATAGTGCCTGTAGATTGCATGTAGTAGTGGACAGGTATAAATGCACCCACATTTTCTGTGTTTAAGGGTCAACTCTAAAGTGCTGTTTCTAAACCATAACATTCAATATAATTTGTACTTGTCATGTTCTGTTGTCTCTGAATTAAGCAAGGAATTCTTTTGGCACAGCTTGATGTAGATTAAGAGAGTCAGTCTAATGTATTTGAAATATGCCAGTTTAACTTAGTAATTTTAGCAATGTAAGTCTGTCTAGAGATCCACTTAATAGATTTTTTACTTGAATTCTGAAATTTAAATTAATTGGATAATGAAATGAAATGAAAACTGTTATAACACACTTAAAGTATATTCTTGAGTATGAAAATGTTCAATTTAATCACATTGCTTTTTAAAAATAGAGTATCTTATGAAATCTAGATATCTTATGGAACTAAGACTTCCTTAGCATTAATTACATCCAAATATTGGCTAACTTAGCAAAATTTTGGTCCTTCTGACCAATTAATTTGACTTAATCCTTTGATTATAAAGAAGTCCATATAGAAATACGAAATTTTCTTTTGATGGATTTTTAAATTGGCAGGCTTGTGAATTTGAATTTGAATTCATCTGGAGCACTGGTTTCACTTCTAAATCAGCTTAGAAATGGGCAAAGTAGTAGTCACAAGGCCCCATACACTATGTTCTGAGGGAGAATGTTGAATTTAAGCACAGACTTGGCTTGGGATTATATGTCAGCTAAGGTCTAATCTAACAAGCGAGGACAAGACAGTGAAGAGAGCCAGGGCTTTGGAGTCAGAACCCAACTCTTCTGCTTCTTGGCTTTTAGATCTGGGGCAAGTGGCTTCACCTTTACATAAATGAAAGGCTTAGTAGCCTCCAAGGTCCCTTCTGATTCCAGATCCTGCCTCAGTCCAACTTAATAAATGCTATCTTGTCTCTATCTAAATCTTATTTTTAATAGGCTAAAAATTTATTTGTTTCAATTATTTGTCATATGATAATGCCTACTAGACAACGTTTAGCCCATTGGGTTTGAGGTCAGCTGAAACACTCAGGTCAGTTAAGGGGTTTTACTCTCCTCAGCCCAAGTATCCCTTCCCTTCCTAGATTTGTTGCGGGGGGGGGGGGAGGAGAAGAGATTTGGCTGTTAGTATTCCAGATGTTAGGGTGGGAATATAGCCGTAAGTTTCTGATTTACCTTGAGTAAGAGGAAGAAAGGAAAGGTTGTTAAAGAGGAATTATGAAGCATAAAATAAGAGTAGAAAAGGTAGTTTATTGGATGGCCCCTATTGTCTCAGTAAACTAGTAATTATTGGAATGTAGCATCCATTTTCAGAATTGTCTTTTTTCATTATTCTGTCGTATTTTATCTGGTAAGAAATCTTAAATACTGATATTACACTGCCTTCATCAGTTCTTTTTATAATTCAGTATTCTCTTTTTCCTACTTTTTTCTATTTGAGTGTTAGTAAGTATAGCTTCATCTAGTAATATGAAGTAGTCCATCATTATTGATGGTGCATTATGATGCTGCATTAAATCTATAAGTGCATTTGAATAGTAGTAATAATTTTTATTTCCTTTTTTCAACCTGACCTTGTGTAGGGGACATTTGGCTATTTGGTTCTTCCTTAATTTCTGTCACAGTCACTTTGAACTTGTCTTGCACTTAATAAGTTTAAAAATTATAAGTTAGACTCCCTTTCATTTTTTCCCATTGCAGATTTTTCTCCTCTATTACTTTGATCAAATAACTTATCACCTCACTTGTTTTTGCTTGAATTTCGATGGTCAATCAGTGCAGTTGGATAGGAGATTCTTGCCACAGACAGAGCTAGAGGTTGTGAGACAGAAGTAGTTGCTTGTCCTCCAAGGAACGATGATCTGACTTGACTGAGAAAGGTGAGGGCAAACCTGCTTATGGGTAGGTGTCTACAAAGCTCAAACCTTAGACAGTAACTGTAATTAGGAAGAGTGACAGCAAACATGACCAGAGACAGAAGACAAAATCCAAGAAAGACATTAGCGATAGACTCCACGGGTTCAACTTTACACATGCTTTGTGCGTTTGTGTGTGTATATAACAAGCAGAATGAACTAAGGATCCTTACACTGAGGAGATAGATTTGTTCACCATTAGTGTACTGTGGTGATAAGAACTCAGAACTACAGTAAGTATGGCTGTGGGAGGAAGGAGACATGAAATTCAGAAGAAACAGGGTAAGTAAAGGAGAGCTAATTGGATAGTATATTTATGTGAGGAAATCCAGAAATAGGAATCTGGGGAAGGTTGGTAAAGATTAATTGAGATAGAAGCAATAATATCATTACAGTGGACAGCAAACCACCTGGACAAAAGAGGAAACTGAGAAGGTGTTTAGGAAACTCTTGGTGAGCATGGCTATGTAGTAGGAATGGAGGGCTTTAATTGCCCAGCTAGCTGCTGGAGCACTCTCTCTCTGCCAGAAAAATGGAAAGCTAAGACTTTACTGGTTTGCTTTATTTTCATCTTTGCAAAGGTGGAGCGACTGATCTAAATCTGTTCACCTGAGTTTTTCCCAGATTCTCAGAAACTGGGCAAAAAATTAAAAAAAAAATCAAAATCACTCACTTAAAATGTTTATTTTATGCTAGCTATTGTGCTGAATACAGGGGATACAAAGAATGGAAAAAACACTGTTCCTGTCCCCACAGATCCCATAGTCTATGGAGGAGAAACAACACAAATGAATAGAGACATGCAAGACGAATACAGAGTAGATGGCAGGGAGTCTTGGAAGGCCTTAGCAGTGGGAGTAGAGGGAAGATGGGAGGGGTTTGGTAAAGGGCTCCCATCTAGGGAAAGGTAAGAGTTGGAGGTGAGAAGGCAAGACCTTCAAGATGTGGGAAACAACTGGTGAAGAGGCATGACAAGGAGGAACTCATTGGTTGAGTAGAAATGTTGAGAAATTTGGGGGAGAAGTGGCCAATTCCATTTTATAGCTTATGTTAGAGTTAAACTGGGTATAGTTTGATAAGCATCTGTAAGTTTTTGGAGAACATATCCCAGAGGGTTCAGAAATCACATGGGGAAAGGTAGTCCTGGTAGTCTGGGAATTTCTTAAGAATCAGATCCAGGGGGCGGCCAGGTAGCACAGCGAGTAAGAGCACCGGCTCCAGTGTTGGGATGACCTGGGGATCGAATCCCAGGCTCAGACACTCAGCACCACACCCAGAAATAACTGGCCGTGTAACCTTGAGCAAGTTACTTAACCCCAATTGCTAAAAAAAAAAAATTTTTTTTAAAAAGAATGAGATCCAGGAGACACTGAGGGAGTTGTGAGCTGTCTAAAGACAATTGTGGATGCACCAGGATCTCGCTAACCAGCTTGTATTTTTAAAAAACTTAGGCAGATAATGGGAACAGGTAAAGAATAGTGAATGTAGGGGCGGCCAGGTAGCACAGCGAGTAAGAGCACCGGCTCCAGTGTTGAGAAGACCTGGAGATCGAATCCCGGGCTCAGACACTTAGCACCCACCCAGAAACACCTGGCCGTGTAACCTTGAGCAAACTTAACCCCAATTGCTTAGGGGCGGCCAGGTGGTTCAGCGAGTAAGAGCACCGGCTCCAGTGTTGGGACGACCTGGAGATTGAATCCCGGGCTCAGACACTCAGCACCACACCCAGAAATAACTGGCCGTGTAACCTTGAGCAAGTTACTTAACCCCGATTGCTTATTAAAAAAAAAAAAAAACAGTGAATGTAGAAGCATGACTGTAAGAACAACATCAGAAAAAATGTTAATGCTCAGAATGAATTGAGGTTGGCAAGGAAGCCTGGGCATGGTGAAGAAGATTTTAATTCTTCTGTGCTCAAAGGAAAGGATCAGAAAAAGGACCAGAACTTGCCAGAGTAGATGGGAGCCTCCTAATGGACAAGAGCAGAAAAAGTCAGCTCTTAATTTGCTTTTTGTTTTTCCTGTAAGGTAGATTAATCATTAGATCATGGAGGATAGAACAAAAATTGAGAAAAGTAAGTTAAAACCCAAGACCAGTGGGGAGACTAAACAAACGGTAGTCATCCTTGAGTTTAAGTACAGATGAAGTACACTGGGGGGGGGGGGGAAGGGGAGCCTTTTCATATTGGAAGGCTGCATTCATATTTAGCTGTAATCAAGTAAGGCTACATTCAAGAAACTTCACCTAGATATACTTTAAAGTGTACATTATTTTGTAAAAGTTTAACTACTGTGTATTTAATAATTTCAAAAAATGAAAACTGTTAATTTTAAAATTAACCTTTAAATGACTTTGTTGTGTCTGCTTTTTTTTGGAAAGCATTTGAATATTTGGTTGCAGGAGGAAGGTCTGCAGTTTTAGTTGATCCTCCAGATGGATATAAGTCATTTGTGACCTTAAGGGCATCTTGATTTGGGTCAGGTTGGAGAATGTAGACGTACAGCAATAGGTGGTTGAAAAGCAAGAAAACATTTTTTGGGACGTGCTGCTAAAGGCGTGGGTATTCCACTGCATTTTTCCATATTTCAATTGGATCTTCCTTAGCATCAAACAATGACTAAAATGTCATCTGCTAAGAGCTCAAACAATTCCATCTGTAGTTCTTTAGGTGCCTTAGTGTGATATCAACTGGGTGAGGCTGAAATGCTCATTTGAGTGTGAGGTCATGATTCTCTTAAAAGTCAGTGAACCTTTCATTGTATTCTCCAATTAATAACAGCTGCATATTCTTCATATGATTCACATATATCATCCTGCTCATCAGTGATCTTTGCTAACTTGGAAAAATGTTCATACTAAATTTCCTTTTGAAGAAGTGTTTGAAAAAAAGATAGCTTTTTTGAAACGCTTGGATTTTTGCCACATATATATATATATATATGTATACATATAGAGAGAGCTAGTTTTACCTTGCAAAGGAATATATTCAAGTTGTTTTGATTTGACATGATACAACACAGAAATGCAGCATTCCTATAGAAATCATTCAATAATTCACATTGCTGATTCTGTTCTTCATAAAATGTTTCTTTCTCACAGATAAAATTTTGGCTAACACCTGTCCCTGTGATAGCCAATGCATTTTAAAATGATATGGCAAATCCACACTGAATACCTCATCGTTCAACTTTAGCATGTTATGAAACTGATGATGCCATGTTGCATTGGCAGGAATATAGTTAACAATACTTATAACTTGTTGCAAAGCGTCACTTAAAACAGTAACTTTAGCAGAGATTTTGCTGATGCAAGATACAGTGAAAAGAAATGAGAGCATCTCAATCCATTAATAGTTTTTTTTTAATCTGTGCAATAAACCCTTCATGTTTTTCTGTCATACACTCACTAAATTTACTAAATTCAGTCCAACTTCATGACATTTATCTTGAAAGTTGTTGAAGATACCTATTCCCCATGTTCTGTTCATAACTCTTTGTAGCAAAGAAAATCTATTATGGCCTGCGCCATGTCAGTAGCATCAGTTGATTCATCCAAAGAGATTGAATAGTATATTTTCCTTTTGAAGTATTGCATGAAGTTGTTCAGTTAAGTTGGAGGCTAATTCATGCTGCCCATCAGCTGTGGTTCTCCTTGAAAGAGGCAGCTGTTTGTACTTTGAAATGTTATTGGGGTCTAAGCATCCTACAACTTCTACAATGCATTGGTTCACAATTTCTACATCATTGAATGGCTTCCCTTCCTCCCTTTCCCCCCATAAACTGCTTTATAAGTTGCTTCAGTGGCATTATTTCCTAGTCTTATTGCTGCTTGAAAAAATTGTCTTTGCTTTTGCTTTTCATCTTTTAATTTCTGTAATGCAACCTTTTTGCATCTCTCCCTCTAGTTTAAAATATTTGTGGGCCTTATGAGTGTTATAATGCTGATGAGCATTGAATTTCTTTAATGTTGATATTGCAGCATCACAAAGCAAGCAAATCATCTTATCTTTAGCAGAAACAAGATAATATTCAATTCCCAATCCTCATTTAAAAAAAATTTCATTTTCTTCCTTCATCATTCTCTTGGTCTTCTTTGATATGATGGGCTGTTAAACAGACAATTAAAAAATACTGTTGAGCTGTGCAAGTATTCACAAATTCCACTTCAAACAGAAACAGTGCACTGTTGTCAAAAGCTGATAACAGACTGGAATACTCGACCCCCATAAACTCTTGCCAACCAGCCTCATGTGGTAATGGTGCCAGTCAGGTGGTTTCCCCACCTGAAGTTAGAACTAAATAACGGGCATAGCAGCTGTCAATTTAGCCCTTATGGCTTACTAATGCTCTAATTGTGCCTATCTGGGAGAATTATTTCATTGAAACTTATTTTACTCTTTGGTATTTTAAATAAGCTCATTTTAAAATTAAAAGAAAAATGTAAAAGAAAAACAAAAACATATTAAAAAGATTTGTTCTGTAAAATTTGGATTGAGTTAAAAGACACGTAAGGACCTAGAGGACCTAGACCTTAAAGCCAGTTTCTCTACCCTGCCCTAGGGTACTGAAAACTATGGGTGGTATTGTTGAACCAATCACAAATAGAGGGGGAGAGGTTGGAGAAGGACAAATGTTGTTCCCCTTTTCTTAAAGAGGAAGTACTCAGAATCTTCAAACTAGATGCACTTTTTTGTGTCCTATTAGTCTAGAATATTATTTTAATATTATTTAATGGATAGCCAGTGAGCTTCTAGAAAAGGCAAACATCATGACAAAAATCCTTGGTGGCTATCAAAGAAAGGCCATAGAAGACTAACCTTTTTTCTCTCTACTTAGCCAAGGATAATGTGCTGGTGGATCAGGTGGTATAGGCATAATTTTCCTAGATTTTAACAAAGCATTTGCCAAATTTCTTCTTGCCATTCTTATGTGGCAAGGAGCCCCCTGCCTCCCATCTCCAAGAGTTTTAATGGTTCAGTGTCTTCTTGGTGGGAGGTTTCATGTAGAGTGCCCCAGGGATCTGTGTGCTGATGAGTGTTTTTATATCACAAGGATAAAGGCATGGAGATAGCTCAGGAAAGTGGTAGCAGATGAAGATCTGAAAAAGATTTCAGCAGGTTAGACTTTCGGGACAAATCTAATAAGAAGAAATGTAAAGTCTTTCACTTGTAAAGACTTTTATGGTTTGTGCAGCCCTGTCAGCCAAAATCGTCTTCCTAAGGTGTAGGACCAGCCATTTAAATTGTTGTTATTCAGTCATTTTCAGTCATATCCAACTCTTTGTGATCCCATTTGGGGTTTTCTTGGCAAAGATACTGGAGAGGTTTGTCATTTCTTTCTCTGGTTCATTTTACAAATGAGGAAATTGAGGCAAACCAGGGTAAGTGACTTTTCCAAGATCACACAGCTAGTCAGGTTGGATTTGAACTCAGGTCTTCTTGACTCCAGGCCCAGTACCACCTACTTGCACAGAATTTAAATATTCTACCCAAAGACTTCTTTTGCTAGAATAAACTAGAGAGCCCTTAGCTTGGCATTTAAAGCCCTTCACAGTCAAGCTCTAGTCTGCCTTTCTAGCTTTATCTCAGATTTCTCCCCTTTGTGTATGGCTTCTCAACTGAGTTATTTTCTGCTCCCTAATTTGACATTCCAACCATTGCCTTTGAATTTTCACCAGGCATCATCTCTCAAGAGAATGAACTCTCTCCTCTTCACTTCTTCCCCGAATTCTTCAGAGGATTAGCTCAAATGTGACCCCCTGTATAGAACTTCCTCTGATCTGCTCAGTTGTTAGTGCCTTCTCCTACCTCAATTACATTCTATTTATTGGTCTGTATGTGTGTTCTGTTCCTCCTATAGGACGTAAGTTCCTTGAGGTCAGGGACTTTTTGTTATTCTGATTTTACCGTGTTTCCCCGATAATAAGACACTGTCTTATTAATTTTTTTTTGGACAGAAAAACACCAGAGGGCTTATTTTCAGGGGAGGGCTTATTTTAATGAACATTGACAGCAATTCTAATAAACAGGTAAATGTGAACAAAAAAATGTGCCAGCAAGCAAATCACTGGGGAAGAACAGGATGATGCGCTCACTGCTGCAGCTCTGATTGGATGCAGCTCGGAGCGTGGCGTGTGTTTCAGGGGGGGGCGGTGCATACAGAGGGTACCATAATGTAGCGTGTAGTGCAGGGGATCACCTTCACTACAGTAGCAATCTCAATAGGGTTTATTTTGGGGGGAGGGCTTATTTTAGAGGAATCTTACACAGTAAGGGGAGGGCTTATTTTCGGGATAGGTCTTATTATCGGGGAAACGCGGTATATTAATGGTTAACTTAGTGCTTTGAACATAACATGTCCTGAGTAAACATTCTGCTTAATTGAGTTATTTTGATTTTGTTTAGTTTCTGAGAGTCTGGGAGAAAAAAAACCTAAGATGCTTAAAATTTAGTACCTTGTAGCTGTAGCTAATTAAAGAACCTTAAAACTAAACTCAAGAAGTACTTTTGCCGCTGGTTGAGACAAATCCTTGCTGTCTGAAACACATAATGAGGAAAACATTTTTAAAGTATGTATGTTACCGCCTTAAATGACTTTAGTTTTCTAAAGCAGTAGTGTCAGACTCAAATAGAAACTGGAACCATTTTGTCCTCTTAATATTGAAGTAGAAAATCATAAATTAATATTATGTTGTATTTTTATTTATTTTGTTAAGCAAATACTGCATTTTAACCTGCAATATTTTACTGGGGAGACCTGCAGTTTAACACCCCTGTTCTAAAGGACACTAAAGAAAAGAAGATTAAATATTAGTTCTCCCTCATTTCCCTCCCACCCCATCTTTTGTGTGGAGAGGGTTTCCTGTGGCTTAAACCTTCAAGCAGTCTTTATCTTGAGGAAGTTATTGGAGATTCTGTTATTTTACAAACTTTTTTTTTTACAAGATATCTTGGGACTGCATTCTAAAGCAGGGGTGGGAAATCTGTGGCCTGGTTACTCAAGTTTTACACAACAAATCCCATTAATAAAAGGATTTATTCTCTTAAGTTTGCATTTGGTAGAAGGGCCACATTTGAGGACTTAGAGGGCCATGTGTGACCTTAAAACTGCAAGTTCCCCGTCCCTATAAAAATAGAGGATAATAAAATGGGAGTATATTTAATTGCTTTTGGTACTTTCAATTTCTGATCTTGATACTAGGTTCATAAAACTATAAAAAGGTTTCTAGTAAATGACAATTTAAATTCCTCTCTGCTGACTAAGTTTTGACTTTTTAAAGTTGTGAAATTGTATGGTAATGTTGCACCAAAAAATAGTATAATAATATAGGTAAAATAATCAAGCATATAGAAGGACTGCACTGTGAGAAGAGGAAAGCTAAGACAATAATGGTATCTACTCCTGTAGCAGTAGAATTAGGGAATGTGCACTTTGAAGCTTGAAATAGATCAGAGTGATGAGGTGGCTAGGTGGCGCAGTGAATAGAGCACCAGCCCTGGAGTCCTGAGTTCAAATGTGGCCTCAAAACTAACACAAAACTATCCATCTGGCCTTGGACAAGTCACTTAAACCCCAATTGCCCTATCTTCCCCCCGCAAAAAAAAAGCAAAAAAAAAATAGATCAGAGTAAGAACCAACTGGTAAAATGGATAGCACATTCACATGTTGCCTCTAAGAGTATACAGTTAGGCTAAAGAAGCATTTACATTTGTGGATGACTGAGCTGTAATGAAGGAAAAACAGGGACAGACATCTGAAATCTTTTGAGGTTGTTGACATGGAAGATAATAAGTTCTTCCCATGGTAAATCTTGGTACCACTGTTGGAGAGAAAAAAGTAGGCCAGAGGATTATGGATCTTACCAAGGGTGGGGATTTTCATTTAGAATCACTTTATTCCTTTGCAGTGCTTTTGGTTTTTATAGCCGGCTGCCTTTAGTAGATCTTTTATCAGTAAATTAAATACTTATTCAATGATTATTATTTAACCAGCTCTACATAGATTATTTGGAAATAGCAAAAGAAGTATGGTATGGTTTCTGCTACCAATGATAGCATAGTCTGGGGAGAGCCCTGGCATACATGAAATGGAGAAAAATTAAATGCTGAGCTCTGATCTGTAATATAATTCTGTTCAGTAGGAGTTCAGAGAAAGGAAAGCTCCATGTAGGCTGGAATAGTCCACATATTGTCTGAGACAGGATTTCTCAGAGGGCTTAAGTCATTAATCCAACTTTAGCACTTACGGGGGTGGCTGCCATAATTGTTTCAAGATTGAAAGTGGGTAGGTATCCAGCTTTAGCTGTGATTGTTTTTATAAATTGGCAAACAGAGATCATGGCAGAGAGTATGTTTTTGCTCTAGATTCTGGAGAATTACCTCTTTGTCCATATGACCCTTTAAAAGAAGTGTTGGTGATCATTAGCATCTCCAGCCTTACTGATGACACTTTTAGTACTTGTGTAATACTTTTATCATCTAATTCTGACATATTTTTCTTCCTTCTTTACCTCTTCTATCTTTTTCTACCAGGTGATGCTAGTCACAAGATACCTATTTCTAACTTTCACTCAGGAGATGACTATGCAACTGTGTTACAGAACCTTTATCGATTTATTTCTCCAAATCAAAGCAACTGGCCACCTGTGTACTGCAAGGTAACTTATCGGAGCAGGTCTCTTAGTCTCTGTAAGACAATTTAACTGTGTACTGTTGGAGCTCATTAAATTGTATTCATTCTAAATTGTTTTCAATAGAGCTAGGCATAAGGCCCTTTCTTTGAAATTTCTGTTGCCTTTGGGGAAAGTCTCAGATTTGTTTTCTTTACCTTTCCCTTCTTAGAGTTGTTGCTTTTGTAGTTTTCAGGAGGTTACTCAATTCTGACTGATTGTTGTAATATGATGATGAGGTACCTTTTAGAGTCTTTAAGTATATCATCATACTTCATAACATGATTGAGAAGGAATTTTATAGTCTAGATCAGGGGTGGGGAACCTGTGGCCTCGAGACCACATGTAGCCCTCTATAAAAGATTGTATTCTGTGAAGTTTGGATTTAGTCAACGTACTGCTCCTCAGGACCTAGAGCACCACACGTGCCCTCAAGGCCTCAGATTCCCCACCCCGGGTCTGAATCCCAGTCTCCAAATAAAACTATATTTCCACTGCACAAATCTCAGAAGAAAAAGATATTATACCCTTGTCCTTATAGCCATTTCCTCATATTTGTACCTTGCTTTACTTAAAGTTTTTTTATGTCATCTTTCATCTAAGCTAAATCTCTCCTGTTAGGACATAAGCTGCCTCTCTGTCCAGATAATTGTTTGGGTTGAAAAGAGCCCTTCAGAGTCATTTTGTATTTGAGGAGAATGTGTTTATTTAAAAATCATAATTGGGGGATAGGAATAGGCAGAATAGAAAGTAATTTTTTTTTTCTTCAGTCTGATGATAGGTACAGAGTTAACTGGTGCTTGAAGCATATGGCAAAGAAATTGGGTGAGGAAAAATAAAATTCTTATCAGCACACTTTTATGTTTTTATTCTCTTATGTATATTTTTGACATACCTAAAAATGACTCTCTTCTTGCTTTTCCTGATGAAAGAAATCAGGAAAGAGTTAGAAATCCTCACTGTAGAGGACCTTGTGGTGGGAATCTACCAACAAAAACTTCATAAGGAGCCATCAAAGACCTGGGTACGGAGCCTTCTGGATGTGTCCATGTGGGATTACTCTAGCAACACAAGGTATTGCCAGTACAGTCTTCTGTCTCTTGAATAGTTGAAAATGCTGGATAGAACTATTCATATGTGTCTTATATAGTATTTTAGAAGGAAGTGTCAACACCTTATTGTGTTCAGTTGTCCCAACTATAGTAGAAATGAGCAGAGCCAGGAGAAAGAAGCCATTTATGATGAATTTACTCTTTTTTTGAGGTCTGAAAAGTAAATTATCTGCCTTTAAAAATTGCCTTGGCCTCCCTTCCCAGCTCCAGTCTTATTGCTTATCAGAGGTTTGGGGTCTTTACTTAAAACGTGACATATAACTATATGCCATGGAAAGCAAACATCCCACAGTAAAGATATGTCTTTATTAAATACTTTTGAAAGTCCAGTTTGGGGCATTCTTGCTTTGCCTTTGGCTGTTTCTGGCTCTGAAATGGAATAACAGAGTTGCCTTTGTGCTAGAGTACTCCTTAGGGAGCAAAGGAGTAATGTTTCAGTCCCTTTTTAGAAGGGAAACTGGCATCCAGGCACTCTGGTCATGAGCTTGGATGTGGAAGACTTGCCTTCCCTGTTAAACACCATGGTAGAGGGGGCAGCTACGTGGCGTAGTGAATAGAGCAACGTGCTTGGAGTCAGGAGGACCTGAGTTCTAATCCAGTCTCATACATTTGACCCACTTACTAGCTATGTGACTTTGGGCAAGTCACTTAATCCCAATGGCCTTGTCTTCCTCCCCCTCAAGAACAAGCAAACAAATAAACACTATGGTAGAGACTTGAGTGTGGAATGGATGTTTCAAGACTAAGTCTTCTGGCTCTCAGAAGATGTAGTTCATTGAGGAAGTACAACTCTATAGGACTTTTAACATCAACAGATTTTATACATTGCTCTTAGACTTGATAGATTCTGAGCAGGCATGCCAATATTAGCTGTTTGCCCAAATGTTTGATGTTTTTTATCTCTAGAAAAAGTAGGTAGAGTTGTTTATTAAAGCTGAGTTAGGTGAGACATTGTCTTACCTATTTAGGTGACCTTGTAGTAAGTAGCCCTTGGGCTAGGTCCCTTTATTGACAATTAAGCTTTTGATTGAGAGCCTGAAGTCTCTAGGATGAGCACAAACTTTGGTTCTAGATGAATTACTCAGTAGAGGTTCCCTGTATTTTTCTGTCAGAGTAGTTAGCAATGGTGTGAGAGAATAAGCCACAGATGATGTCAGGAAATTGAGGGGTAGGGAAGCAGGTGCAAAGCCTAACTTGTCCCCTTGTTTCTAATCACGGAATCAGGTGTAGCTGAGCTCCCAGAACACAGTCTGTACCTGAATAAGAATCCTCTCTACCACATGCTTAGCACGTGGCCAGTCCAGCCTTTACTTGAGCCCCTTCAGTCAAGGGGGAGAGCTGTGCTTTTAGGAAGGGTTTCTTTATATTTGCCTTTTTGCACTTGCTCTAGTTCTGTTTTTTTTGGTGTCAGTAAATAGAGTATTTATGAAGTACTTTGTGTGTGCCCAGTTTCTGTGCTGGATGATGGGGATAGAGACATAGACTGTATAAAAATTCCTGTTCTTAAGAGACTTCTGTTCTAACAGACAGAACAAGGCTGATTTTTTTCCATGTGACAGCCTTTTAAATACTCAAGAAACCTCTTTTATCATCTGAGTTTTCCAATCTTTAACACTCAGGTATAGAGCAAAGCTTTATACCTTGATATGCAAACCTGACCCTGAATTTTAACCTGCCTGTCTCCCAAGATCTCCTTCCCCTCACCTGCATTGTCTCCCTTTCTGGTATTTGACAGTGGCTTCAGATGAAAGATAAAAGGTAGGAAATGAATCATTGAGCTTTATAACTTCTTTACAAGAAAAGATAATCTGCCCATGTCCCCATTGTGTTACTTTAGGGTGCTATGGGAACCTAGAATGACTCCTGCAAAACCATGCTAGAGAGGGAATTATTTAACGTTAATACATCCAAGTTATGTTATTAACTGGGAATCTAGATTCTAATGTGTACAAAATTTGTATTGCAATGTGAAAATTGACTGTAGATTTTCATGTATTCAACAAGAAACATATATTAAGTGATTGCTGTGTACCAAGTGTGCTCTGGAGAATTTACACATTTTGGATAAGATGCAGTCCCAGCCTTCCAAGGATTTAGAATCTAGGGATTGAGATGCCAGCATAGATTAGAGAAGTGGTTTGGTTTTGTTTTTTAAACCAGTATTAATGTGAAATCTGAGGGAGGTCATTCCCTGAATTTTGAAAGACTTCTTTGAGTTGAGCTGAACTATTATAACAAAAGGGTAGGCATCAGACTCTAGATGGAGAGGGATTGTTGTATAGAGCATAACTTGAGCAAAAGTGTGGAGGTAGGAGAGCCACCAGTGACTTTGGTCAATGTTACCTAGTTTGACTGGACCATAAAGGAGCAGTAAAATGAGATAAGACGAGAAAGATGGTACCACTAGGTTGTAGGCCTTGAATTCCAAGCAAAGGGATTTAAACTCTACAAAGTGGGAAGCAGTAGAAAGCCACTTGGAAGATTACTCGGTCCTGGAGTAGTGCTATTACTTGAAACAGAAAAGATTTTTCTAACAGTGGAATGAAGAAAGTATTAGAAGGTGAAGTGAATAGGCAGAAAAATCTGTTGGGCTATTTTGAAATAATCTAGGCAGGTCATGGCAGTGGGCCTGTAGGGTCGAGTGGTTACAAGAGATACTGCAATGATAGAATTTATAGGATGTGGTAAATGGGGATAAGAGGTAAGAAAGAAAAAGCAAAGACACCATTAGGTTACAAACATGAGAGCTCCATAATGGAGAAATTGTGAAATTAGAAGGAATGGGTTTAGGGGATACCATGACGTTTGAGATCTTGGTGGGACAAACAAGTGAGGCAATTGGACATAAGAGTCTAGAACTCAGAGGTGAGGACTAGAGATATTTAGGCGTTATCTTCACAAAGGTGGTAGACAAAGAAAGTTGGTGGAGCAAAGGAGATTGATATGGAGGGAGGGTAGAGAGAAGAGAAGAGGACCAAGGACAGATGCTTAGAAAACATCCTCATGTTAAGAGGTCAAGAGAAGGAGACAGAAGGAGTCATTAGAAGAATACCAGGAGACTGGTGTTCTGAAGCCAAATTAGAAGTAAATATCTAGCAGCATGAGATGGTCAAAAGTGTTGAAAGATGCAAAGGTGTTATATGGATGAACTCAGAGAAAGGGCTTTTGGACTTAAAAGCCATTTTGGCGACCTGAGAATGGGGGTGGTAAAAGCACAATGGCAGGAGGTGGAGAGAAGCAGTGAGGGCACACATTTTTTTCCACAAAGTTATAAAACATTTGAAAAATATGGAATGATAAATAGATAGGACTTGAAAGATTAGAGAGAGATTTTTTAGGCTTGTGGAGACATGAGTATTAGTAGACTATGGGAAAGAACTGATGAAAGTGAGGGGATGGCAATTAGCCATAGTGAGTATTAGACATCTCTCTTGTCCTGTAACTGAAGAAAGGAGACAGTGATAATATTGAGGCTTGAGAAACTGGGGGTTTGGGGCTGAGAGGCTTAGAGTAAAGGCTTTAGTTTTCTCTCCCAGGTAGAAGGAAGACAGTGGCATCGATGTAAGTGGGTGGTCTGAATTGTGACCAGTTAGTTACCTTCTTTTAGATTTACAGGCTGCAGGTGAAGGGCTAATAAGGGGTAAAAACTCTTCAGAAGTGGTGCACATCTGATGAATTTTCCTTTGATAAGACCTCTCATTCTTCCTTTGGTGTTCTAGTTGGCTTTTTGGTTAGACAGGTTTCTATCAGATGGAGGTTGGTCCAGATCGTTGATGAACCTCCCACCCTAGTCTTTGACTTGTCATAGAGTATCCAAGTCTTAAACTTTTGTTTGATCCTCAAGTTTTTGTTTCTGGGAACTCTTCATCTGTCACTCCTTTTCCCATGGCTAATCAGTTGCCCAGTCCTACCAGTTCTGCCTCTACAGGCAGTCTGTCATCGTGTCCCTCCAGCCTCTGGGCATCTCCCTGAGTCTGATTTCAACTCCCTAATCTGTCCCATTCCCAGGTGCCAGGTTATTCTTCCTCATGCATATTCCTGATCACGTTGCTCTTCTGCACAAACAACCTTCAGTGACTCCCCATTGCCAGTTAAGAAAATGCTACTTTGCCTAGCATACAATTCTCCTCATAGTTGGGCTCTGATCTGCTTTTCCAGCCTTCTCACACATACAAATTACAATCCTTCCAAACTGGGCTACTCATCAGTATCTGCACACGTACTCCATTTGCCTAACTCTTCAGACAATACACTTTATCTCTTCTCTCATAAAGATCCTCCTAGGTCCAGCTTCAAGTGCCTTCCTCTGAAGCTTTCCCTGATTGTTCCTGCCAGAAGTAAGCTCTCTTTCATCAGACAGCTCAGCTCCTATGCATGTTCCACAGTAGGCTGCAAATTGTGTTGATTTCTTTACGTGTGTCATTGGTGTCCGTAAGCAAAGGATTCATCCCCAGATGGTCATGAGCCTCCAAGCTTGGGTTGCTCCTCGAAAGCAGATTGAGACTGCTGCCAGGCCTGTATAATCCTTTCCATACAGTTGGACTTGGCCAGAGATCCCAGTTAGCACCCACAGGCTCTAGGTCACCTCCATACCATGATAATACCCAGAGGACATGAAATAGAGGAGGATACACAACAAAGGAAAATGATTAGTGGCCCTTGGTCTGCATGGGCCCTCCGTGCTTCTGTGGGAGTGGTGTCCAAGCAGCAGGCGGGGTGCTGAGTGCTGAGAATTGCCTAGATTTCAGACTATTCACATTAACAACTATTGACACTTTGAGTATGAGAGCCTTGTCCACTGTTAGTGGGCGGGGATGCTATTGGAAGAACTGAAACCTATCAGCCTGACTTTTTTGCTGTAAATTGAAGGACAGAAGCTGAATGGAAAGATGGTTTACTCGCTCCCTGGGGAGACATAGGACTTCATGAAGCTGCTTTTGTCACACACCCAGAAGCAACAAGAGGCAATGTCTCTAGGGACTCTGGGTCATCTTGTGTTGTACTATTTATGTTAAATGTTGGCAAAAAGTTTGCTGTGAAGATAATTCTAGTTTACTTGCCTGTTTCATGAAGAGGTAGGAAAATTTTATAAGTAATTTGAGTAGAAACTCCAAATTAAATTAGAATGTACTTTTATATTCTTCATGACTTCAATTGCAAAAGTGGGAATATAGGAGCATAGCAAAAACATGTTGAAAAGTGGGATATTCTATTTTTGGCCATGCTTAATGCAGGGATTTGTTTTTCATGACTATACATATTTTATATTCTTCCCTTCTCAATTGATATGCAATGGGGAGAAAAGGAGAATAAAATAAAATAGAATAATTGAAGAAAAAAATTTAGCCTATCCACCTGGGAAAATCTCAGTAGATGAAAAATTCCAAATACTTAGTGATATTGAGTTGAGTAGTCAACCCAGAGTGCCCATTATTATGTGTATCTTGGGCAGGCACTGCTTACTGGGCAGTAATCTGGGCCCGGAGCTTAACAAAAGAGGAAAACAAGTCTGGATTGCTTTTGGAAAATTGCATTGTGCTTTTAATGAACCCAAGATTCACCATAAGACAACAGCCCATAGGTCAGGATTCTTGAGTGACTGTATGGCTACAAATTCTAGAACCCCACAATCTCTGAAAAAGCAGAGTATGAAGTTACACAAAAGGTAGTGGAGACGTGCATGGTAAGTGTGAGTAGGTTTTATTACACAGAATTTGCATAACGATGTCATCAGCAAGATCAGTGAATGATTAGAAAAAGTGATCTAGTCATCTAGGGAGAGCACTGGATGACTCTTGTAATCCCTGTATACTCCATTGATGTTCTCTGTCTCGAAGGCCCCCAGAACCTGTGGATTTACAAGGTGACCTTCACAACAGTTACATAGGATGAGAAGGCACACAACCTGACCTGATCCCACGGTGGTGACCACACAGATCCATTGAAGCAGGCTCATAGGAAGTGCATGACTTCATCTGGCCTCTTGAACTAAAGGCTTCTTTAGGGAAAGGCCCATGTTTGGGGGGCCTTTTTCATCTTTTCATTCTCCTAACATAGTGCCCTACACACAATGGCAATTTCTAAATAATTAGTTTAAATTCAAGCTGATTTTGGAATTTGTAGTCGATATTATAAAGTGATTTTCATTGTAACTCTGTTTTCTAAAAGTGTTTTTAATTGCCTTATATTTGTGAAGTTTCATGTTCCAAGTAAGAAATGAGAACTAGTTAGAGATACAGACAGCTGGGATGCTGTGACTGATTTTCTGACCCCTCCCCAACATCTTAAAAGGGGAGTTGTTGAAACTAAGATTTGATTTTTAACCTAAGGATTCATTTCAGGATAAAAAGGTAAGGGTAGGGGGGGCAGAAATCTGGGATGCTTACATACTTACCCTTGTTTTCATAAAGTCTGCATTTATCTAGGACACAATACAACAAACTGTGCAAAAACGTCAAGGTTTGCCTTCAAAGAATTTAATTGTCTAATGATGGCAATAAAGCCTATACATAAATAACAAACACAAGTTAGAAGATGCTAAGTCCAAAGTTAAGCAGTGTCAGGGAAAAATGGAGAGATTGGGGGTGGCTAGGTGGTACAGTGAATAGATCACCGGCCCTGGAGTCAGGAGGACCCGAGTTCAAATGTGGCCTCACTTAACACTTAACTAGCCTTGTGACCTTGGGCAAGTCACTTAATCCTAATTGCCCTGCCCTCCCCCCTCCAAAAGAGAAAAAAAAATGGAGCAGTCATGGGAAAATTCCTTGAAGGGATGATACTTTGGTCAACTCTTGAGGAGGAGGAAGCTCTTTGGGAAGATCCTGTTGGGCAAGGGCAGCCTGTTGCTTTCTACAGCCATACTGAAGAAGAGCAGAGAGGCCCGGGAGGCAGGAAAAATCAAGGAAGAATTTGGAGTCCAGTTTGCCTGGAGTGGAGAAGGTCATATGAAATCAGGCTCAATACAGATGTTACTGCCAGATTGGAGAGGACTTTAGCACCTGGGTTTTAAAAATCCTTCTTGCTCATTTCAGCTCCAGCATTATTCAATTTTCAGTTTACTTTAGTAAGTCTCCTTTGGGCTAGCACTTTGTTGAGTACACAGAAGAGATGGGCTTTATGCCAAATCAACTCAACATCTATGGAAAGGTTTACAAATCAGTATTTGACTTCTGAGAATGGGACATTGAATATTTTCAGTGAGGTTTATGTGCAGTTATTTTGATGTATTTTTAGGGTTTTTTTTTTCAGTTATATCCAATTCTTTGCGACTCCATTTGGGGTTTTCTTGGCAAAGATGGGGAGTGGTTTGCCATTTCCTTCTCCAGTTCATTTTAAAGAAGAGGAAACTGAGGCAAACAGGGTGAAGTGACTTGCCAGGGGTTACACAGCTAGGAAGTGTCTAAGACCGGATTTGAACTTGAGTATTCCTTACTCCAGGCCAAGCATTCTGTGCACTGTATTGCCACCTAGCTGCCCCTGTTGATGTATGTCTTTGTATAAAATGATCTTGAAGAAGCAGCATCATGTAGTGGAAGTGACAACTGAGTTAGGCCAAGGCTTTTGCAACTAGTTAAGGTTAGTAATGATGTATTTATTTGCATAGCTAATGTTTCTCCTTCTTGACCACTTATATCTGTGTTTGCCTAACATTATGACTCTTCTGATTCTTTGTGGGACCATCATCCGCGTCATTCCTCTTAACCAGACTGTCCTGGGCACTCTTCACTTCTCCTTTATACTAATTCTTTTGGTGATCTCATCAGATCCCATGGATTTAATTATCCCTATGCTTGATGAGTCTCAAATCTACTTGGCCAGCCCTAATCTACCTCTCTGCTGCCTTTCAGTCTTATATCCAGCTGCCTATAGACATCTCAGATTGTGTATTTCATAGATGTCATAAACTCAACATGTCTAAAATGGTAGTCATTGTTTTTCTTCCAAAATATACTCTCTTCCTAATTTTTCTAATTTACTGGTGAGTGTACGAGCATCCTCCCAGTCTTCCAGACCTGCAACTGAGGTGCTGCCCTTGACTCCTCAATCTCTTTCACTCCCTGTAGCCAATCTGTTGCCAACATGGCCTGTAGATTTTACCTTCATAACATCTCTTATGTATGTTCCCTTTTCTCCATTGATACAGCTACCACCCACTGGTAGATCTGCATTCTAGTCCACTGCCTTCTCAACACTTCCTGAAGCACAGGGGATACAAAGGAAAACAGAAGACAGTTCTGGCTCTCAAGGAGACAACTGTGTACAGACTAGCTACTGTGTTTTCCCGATAATAAGACCTATCCCGAAAATAAGCCCTCCCCTTACTGTGTAAGATTCCTCTAAAATAAGCCCTCCCCCGAAAATAAGCCCTATTGAGATTGCTACTGTAGTGAAGGTGATCCCCTGCGTTACACGCTACATTACGGTACCCTCTGTATGCACCGTCCCCCCCACCTGTGAAATGCCCGCCGCACTCCGAGCTGCATCCAATCAGAGCTGCAGCAGTGAGCGCGTCATCCTGTTCTCCCCCAGTGATTTGCTTATTGAATAAAGGTACATTTTTTTGTTCACATTTACCTGTTTATTAAAATTGCTGTCAATGTTCATTAAAATGAGCCCTCTGGTGTTTTTCTGTCCAAAAAAAATAATAAGACAGTGTCTTATTATCGGGGAAACACGGTATGTACTGGCTACATTGTCAGTAACCAAGAAAGAGAAGGCATGAAAATGAAGCAGCTGACAAATGCATTGTGTAAAAGTAGGATTTTAGCCAGAGAAAGCAGGAGTACTGTGGCTCCCTAATTGCCTCGAGGACCAAGTGTAACCTTTAGTGTTTAAAGGCATTCATAACCTGGCCCTCCTCTCCCTGCTTTGTAGTGTGTGTACACACACACACACACACACACACACACACACACACACACACACACACACACACACACACACACACACACACACACTCACTCTCTCTCTCTCTCTCTCTCTCTCTCTCTCTCTCTCTCTCTCTCTCTCACACACACACTCTTCTCCCCCTCTCTCCCACTTCCACTGCCTTTCCTGCACACCTGGAATGCTCTCCCTCCTTGTCTTTGTCTCCCACCTTCTCTGGCTTCCTTCAGATCCTGGCCAAAATCCTGCTTCTACAGGAAGCCTTTGCCAGCTGCTTAATTTTGGTGCTTTCTCCTTGTTGGTTATTTCCAGTGTAGCCAGCACGTAGCTTGTTTGTAGATGGGTGTTTGCAGGTTAGTTATGTCCCTCATTGACTGTGAGCTCCTTCAGAGCAGGGATCATCTTCGGCCTTTCATTGTGTATCCCTCTGCCTAATTAAACACCATGTGGTGTACAGTAAGTGCTGAATAAATGTTTATTGGCTGACCAGTCCTGGACAAGTCACTTTCCTCTACAGGACTCAGTTTGCTGATCTATAGAATGGAAGGATTGGTGTAGGTGGATTCTAAGGCTTGTCTTTAACATAATGTGGTTGTTAGCCTATTCAAGACATGGTGTGATGTTTTATTTTATAGTGTACATTGTATTTTCATAGCAGTACAGACTTGTGCACATGCAGAAGGGGAGATAGTTTGGGTTAAGAAATGTCATATTTTGTTAAAAATGAAAGCCTCATTGTTTTTATGTAGGTAACAAAAACTTTTCTTTTTCAGCTAGATTGATACACATTGCTCAAAGATTGTGTGTAAAAGAAATGCCATTCTCAGGGGCAGTTAGGTGGTGCAATGAAAAGAGCACCAGCCCTGGAGTCAGGAGGACTTGAATTCAAATCCAGCTTCAGATCCTTAACACTTACTAGCTGTGTGACCTTGGGCAGGTCACTTAATCCCAATTGTCTTGCCTTTCCCCTTCCAAAAGAAAAAAAAAAGAAATACCACTGTCAGGCAAGTGGGCTTAGAACATTTTTTTTTCCTCACACAGGTGCAAGTGGCATGAAAAAAATGATATTCTCTTTTGTGCTTTGGCTGTCTGCAAGAAGATTGCGTAAGTGCAGGGTTGGGAAGGGGCCGCCCTGGGTGCGTCTTGTGTCCTGAGTTTTAGGTCCTTTCTTGGGCTGCCTCTGGCTAGCCTCCTAGGTGAGTTCTCCCAGCCTTCTCTTAACACTTTGCTAAACACCAGCTTCTTTTGGTCCTGGTGTTCTGCAGCTGCTCTCACCTGCTTCTCTTCTCATCTTTGCCTTGCCTGCCCAAGGCCCTGGCCTCCCTGCCACATACAGGGGAAAGCCTGCAGTTGGCTAAAACTTATTCACGGCGCCGGGGGAGGGAGGGGTGAGATCTGGCAGTCTAGAGGATCCTCTCTCGCAAAAGCCATTTTAGGGATTTTTGAATTTTCAAGAAAGAGTGTATTTTCCACTGAAGGTTAATTCACAAATTCACCCTCAAATTCTTTGCTGATTTTACATGCATGGTTTTCTTAGCACATGCAAGTCATGTGGTGCTTTGACTTTAAGGGTGATCTTGGAGAAGGGAAAACATCTTTTTGCTATCAGAGGGATTTTGAAGACCTCATGTCAGCAGGTCATGGGCAGCAAGGTGCAGTGGCTCTCATTAGCATGTCCCCTTTCTGCTGAGCAGTTGATGTGCCTTTGGATGTGGGCAGTGTCTGCCATCTTTGCCTTGCCCTGCCTTGTCTTCTGCATCGTTACTGAGCCATTGAGTCAACAAATCTTCATAAATTTTGCTTCAAATCCTAGGGAAGAGGATTTTTATTCCTTTATTCTTTAATATTATAGTACTATACTAACTTTTTATTCCTGGAAAAAAGTTTTTAAGTTACCTGACAATCGTCTGTACCCTGGCCTTACATATTACGCTTTGAAATGACTTTTCAGAACTCATTGGTGTAGCAAATCACTGAGGGGGTAGAGACCAACCCCTTAAAATTGATAAGGATCTTTGTATAATACAAGTGTATCCAAGACCCAGGGGGTCATTTGTGTATTGCCATATACAATAAAACACCAGCATTACAGAAAACTAGACATCTTCTTAGAGTTGCTATCACACAATTATACATGTATCTGGTATTAATAGTTTTTGTGGTGTATTTTCCACAGTAAATAATTCATATAAATATAGGAATACTACAGCATTTTAATATTCAGATTTCTTAACAAGATCTCTGCCTTCTGAAGTTGTTTTTTGATATTGGAAAGTTAATGGATGTTTACCCTTAGTAAGAATATGCAGCTGGGCATGATGGTATCTGCCTGCCATCTCTGCTGACAGGAAGGTTGAGGCTGGTGCAGTTCTAAGCTACATTGAGCAAAAGCCAGTTACTGTGCACACTTGAGTTCGGTACCAATTTGATGAGCCCCCAGACACTGGGAGCTACAGGCTGACAAGAGAGGACCTAAAGATCCCAGGGTGAAAATGCCTCGAGTCACGCTTTTGTGTTGATTGGTGGTGGGTTGGGCCCCTGAATGGCCTCTGTGCTTCTAGCCTAAGAGAGACTGGGAGAGACAGGCAGCCTGTCACATCATCTTCCTTTAATTGAGTCCAGCATAAAACTGAAATTTCATTATGATGATGTAAGAAAATAATTATAACATCTGAGTTGGAAAATCATCTCAGGGGGACCTAGTCCAACTCTTGCCCGAGAGGAATCTCCTCTGTGTCATCCCAACAAATGTCTGTCCAACCTTTTCTTGGAAGATCTCGGTGATGAGCCTCTGAAGGCAGCCTTAATCTATCAGGACTTTATATACTGAGCTGAAATCTTCCTCTGATTTTAACCCACTGTTCCTGCCTTTTGTTCTCTGAGACTAAGAAAAATGAGCCTAATTTCTTTCCCACATTATAACCTTTACATTGAAGGCTGCTATCCCATCCCTCCTCAGCCTCCCATCGTTTCTCCTTGCCTTGCTCTCTGCTGATGATCTTTGCTTTTATTTCACTGAAACAAGTGAGGCCTCTTCTCCCTTCCTCATGTCACATTCTTCAGGAGGCTTTCCTGCTTTTACCCCATCTCTCATCAAGAAGTGGCCATTCTCCTTGCCAGGCACACCCTTCTGTGTGCTCCCTTGGTGTCATCTCCCCATCTCCTCCAAAAGATTGCCCTTTTTACTCCTTTCTCCAGTGTTCAGTCTCTCCCAGTCTGTTGGCTTTCCCTGCTACCTACAGACACAGCCCTACCAGCTATCATTCTTGGCTAAACTTCACAAAACAGGCACTTCTGCTTCCATTCTTCTTACTCTTACCTTCCTCAAGTCTAACTTCCCTCATTCCCTGAAATTATCCTCTTTGAAGGCAAGGTAGCAATACTCTCTTAATTACTGGGTCTCATGGCCTTCTCTTAATTCTCCTCCATCACCAGGCTGAGGAGCCTTTGATGTTCTCAGTCACTTTCTCCTGGATAATCTGTTCTCTAGGTTTTTATGACATAGGTCTCTCCTCTGTTTCTTTCCTACCTGTGGGACTCCTCCCTTTCAGTCTTCTTTCAGGGATCTTGCAGGCCACAGCCCCTAATGTAGGCAGACACCAAGGCCCTGCCCTAGGTCCTCCCCTTCTGTCCCATCTCACTTGGCAGTCTTTATCAGTCCCTATGGAGTCAGTTGGCATCAATACACAGGAGATCCCCAGATTAACATGGCTTGTTCTGAGCCTCTCATAGCTTTAGTGTCATGTGACCAGCTACCTTTTAGATACCTTGAATTAAACGACCTGGAAGCATCTCAAATGCAATATGTATGAAGCAAAATGCATCCCATTCTCCCCAAATCCTCCCTTCATTTGAACCTTACTGACCTTGAAGGGTATTGCCATCCTCCCAGTTACTGGGGCTAACAAGCTTGGTGTCATCCTCCCCTCCTTCCTCACATCCCACATAGTGAATCCATTGTGCTTTCTTGTTCCCATCTTCACACTGTCTCCCACCCGTGCCCCCTTCCCTCTGATCATAGCTCCCACTTTAGTGTGGGCCCCCACCACGTGGACTATTGTAGGTAGGAGCCTTCTACTTAGTCTTTCTGTGCTCAGCTCCTAAAGTGATTTCCTAAAGCACAGGTCTGACCACATCACATTCCTGCTCCATAAACTCCTTTTGCCTCCAAGATAAAACATAAAATATTCTCTGATGTATAAAACCTTTCACTTTCTGCCTTTACTTTTCTAGTCTTCTTGTACTTTACAACCTATATTCTGCAGTCAAGCCATGCCAGCCTATATGCTGATCCTTCCCCATGCCATTGCCTGACTCTGTGGCTTTTTATTGACTGACCCTTATCCCTGGAACATTCTGAAATTACATTCCACCAGCTCTCTGTATAGCTTATGTGTGCAGTTACTCACATCTTGTCTTCCCCATTAGACTGTGAGCTCTTTGGGGTCAGGAACATAATATACTCTTAATAAAGGCTTGTTGATTATCTACCATGTCTTTCCTGAATCTTTTTTCAGTAGGCTTAGTTCCCTACTTCTTTCAGCTAGTCTTTAGTCAATGTTATTATTCTCCTCTTCTTTAGACATATCACTTCTTTAGACTTAACACTCTTTCTAATGAATATTGTGAGAGATTTTGCTATTTTTATTGCATTCCTCTGGTATACCAGCCTAGTAACCTCAGATAATGAAACCAGGTTGGTATGGCATGACCAGAACCCCTTTGCTTGCTTAGGAAGGTTGGTGGTTATGAAATAGATCATGGGGGTCATGGGTTTAAAGTTAGAAGGGACTTCCAGAGAGGCCAGCTGAGGCTTTGGCGTTCAAGGCCAGCTAGTCCAGCCTCCTCTCCTGACAGGTGACATGACAAGGGCCATGGAGGCTCAAGAGCCACAGTTAATCTGCACATGGACTGCACCTATACCCATTCTCTCAGATATTCCATTTCAGTACATCTGCTCTCAGTGTAAGATTGCCAGGAATTTAAGTTTATAGTTTGGTGGAATCCATCTACTTTTTTTTTTAATCAGGGCCATTCCTAACACGTCTTCTGTTTTGTATACATTTCCAAAATTATAGGCGGTAGTTTGTCAGTTACATCTACCGGTTTTGTTTTTTTTCTTAGCATCCTGGGTTTCAATCGATTTGGGACTTGGACTCATCAAAGACAGCTAAGTCATTTAGCTCATTTATTTTGGGTTTCAGTTCCCTGTTGACCTCTTTTGAGCTAGCCTTTGCAGTTAGAAGATGTTCCTTGTTGAAGAGGGAGGGGAGAGAGGGTTTTTGTCACTATCCTCTCCACCCTGAGTAGGGATCCTGTTGCTTCTTGAGCTCTGCATCTGCAGAGCTTCAGCTGGTTCTGGGCTTTAGTGTTCCTGCAGTGCATTCTGTTCTGTCTTTAGCCTGTTGCCTCTCCTCTTCCCTCTTCTCTACAGTGTCTTTTAAAAATCTGAGTTAGTGAGTTCTCAGTACTTCCATGTGGTCTTTTAGACTCTCTCCTTATCCATCATCTGAATCCTTTGTATTTTTGTTGTCACAATATGGTGCTTTTGTATTCTTCTCATTTGGGGACAATTTTCCTCTTATGATTATAGGCCGCAGAATACCCCTTGTCTTTTTTCTGAATTTCTTGAAGTCTCTTATCTCAAATCTAGGGTATGTATACCCAGCTTTCTTCTGTTTATCTCTCAAATATTTTTAAAAAGAAAGAATTTTGAGAGAGATTTGTTATAAATGGAGATTTTCTAATATTAAACTTTTTTTTTTTAAGATATTGCATCAGTAATTCCCTAGGTACTCTTTTTGGAATTCCCCTCACAGAAGCTCATGTACCACTGCAGGATTATGAAGCCAGTAACAGTGTAAATCCCAAAATGGTGGTGCTGGATGCAGGGCGTTTCCAGGTAAGTATGTTATGGAGCTTAATAGAGAAGAATCAAAACAGCTCTGGAAATCACCTAACTTTATAGAGTGGACTTATTTACTCTGAGGTTCAGGCTAGAATCTGCCAATTAAACTTGATTAGCTCTCTCCCTTCTCTTCAACGTTTTTCTAGATCTAGGCACAGAACTTGACTTTTTAGAGTCCATGTGTCTTCTGCCCTCTCTCCTTCTTTTAATCTAGTTTTTGAAATTAAAATATACATTCAATTAAGTTTTCCTTTTCCAGAAACAATTAAAGTTATAGACAATCTAAAAATGATTAGGATTCAAATGGATATTTTATTTTGTCTCAATATGGATCTTCACAATTTTCTGGAAGTGTACCTAAAATAATGCCACATTGATAAAATCTGAGAGCATTAGGGATGAGCTCCAGGGGAAAGAATCCAATTTTGTCAGATTTCCTTCTTTGCTTACAACCCATTTCATGCTACTAACAGGCCCTTGAAACTGTTGCAAAGTATTAGCCTAAGAAGAGGGATTGTCTACTGGGATAGAGTCTGAATTGAATTTAAAGTCAATAAATAGAAGTAATTTGAAATCTAAAATGTCTGGCATTTACCTTTAGCACAACCCAGATTTGCTAATGAACTGCTTGTAGGTAAAAGTTGTATACTTATCTGGGATGTTGAAAAATTTTGGAGGTTTTATCTAGTATGCTTTTACCATGAGCAGACAGAATGCCTTTCAGCCTGCTGGCTTGTCTCCTCCCCTGACCAAGAACACATTATAATCCTGTTCTTCTGTCTTACAGAAACTGAGAGTTGATAATCCTCCTTTTTCCAGCTCTCCTCTTGAAGAACAGAGATCTAACACATCCACCTGTAAGTCACCTGCGTTTTGGAGGGGAGCATGGAAGGGGCATTGGCGATGAGGTTATGTGTTTGCCTCTGGTTTGGTTAGCTCTCAGTCACAAGAAGTCTGTCTAAATTGGCCAGTCCCAGGATATAGAAGTATATCCTATACTTTGGAAGGGGATTTTATGAACTGGAGAACTGTGTTAATATTAATTTTTCTCCCTTTTCAAAAATATCTAATTTTGTGGGTTGTTTGTAGAACACTAAGCAGTTTGAACGTAAGATCTTTATATCCAGACCTACTCTCTGCTGAGTTCCAGTCCTACATCCCAAATTGGCTGTGGGATATTTCCAACTTCATGTCCCATAGTCATCTCAAATTCAGCATATCTCAAACAGAACTTATCTTGCTCTCCCTTTCTCCACAAAACTCCATCCTTGGTCCTACCTTCTCTATCTCTGTTGAGGCCACCACTATCCTCCCAGGCTCATGTAAGTATGCCCCCTGAATCATCCTCAGCTCTCCACTCTCCCTACAGATCCAGTTATTTGACAAGTATTATTGGCCACATCTCTTATCTGCGCTCTTCTCTCCCCTTACGTGGCTACCATCTAGTTCATTGCCTTATTGCCTCTCATCTGGATAAATGTGATGCCTCTTACTTGTTCTCTCTGCCCCAAATCTCTCCTCTCGACAAACCATTCTCCCTACTGCTATCAGAGTAATATTACTAAAACCCAGAGCCAACTGTATATTCCTCCTCAATCCAGGGGCTCCTCATTACATTGAGTATAGAAACATACACTATTCTGTTTGATATTTAAAGCTCTTTATGATTGGGCTCCAACCTGCCTTTCTGGAATTACTCTATTTCCCTGTCTTTATGAACCCTGTAATCCAGACAAAATAGACTCTCTCTTGTCTTCCTGTTCTTTCCCATCACCCTCCCATTCATGGAATTAACTTTCCTTGCCTTTCTCTTAGAATTTTTAGCTTTCTTCACATCTCATCTCAGGTGCTACCTTCTCCTTGAAGACTTTCCTGATTCACTTTTATTAGTGGGAATAGAAAATGCTTTCTGTTGTCACTTTTACAAGTGACTGGACAGACAGTTCATCAAGAGCCCTTAATTCCTTTGGCAGCCACAATTTTTGATATGATAATGATACATCTTACTTCAGAAACTATCTAAAATCTTATCCCCTACTAGAACCTAAAGACACCAATGTATTACATTGCAACTGTTGAATTTCAGACAACACTATAAAAGCTGGCACAGTAAGATGCTTGACCACCTTTATATCCCAAGATTAGAATTACTATTTAACTCCAGAAGACCATGAGACTCAGACTTGGGAATCTCCTTCTCTTATGTTCTCCTTCATTTTGTGGCCAGCTCCAGAGGCCCCTCAGTTCAGGCTCACTATTTCTAGTTGTTATAGGGGAGTAGGAGGCAGCTAATCAGATGAGAAATCCTTTTCTAGTAAAAGAATAGAGACGTTTAATTTCTTTTCTTTATGTTGTCATCATCTTAGGTGACTGTCCATCTGGGGTGAAAACCACTGGCAAGACAAGCAATGTTCGGGGAAGAGGCATCACCCGTCTGCTGGAGAGCATATCTAATTCTTCTGGCAACTTCCAGAAACTCCCAAATTGTGAGACTCCACTCTCTCCTTATGTGCCCCAGAAGGATGAATGCAGATCTTTCTCCTCCTTATCCTAAGAATGGGACCTTTTTCAGTCTCTGCAAGAAGCAGCAGGCCCTAAGCCCCTTCCATAATCAGTACACTTGAACAAACAAATCTTCACATTGATTTTCCTTCCACGGGAGAAACTTTAATTTGGAAAGAAATCCTGTTCATAAATTAAAACTTGTTTGTAGTTTGGGAAGGAATTGGCAGCTTTGTTTTATTATTATTATTATTATTGTTACTAGAGCATTTCATTTTCTGAATGTATGGTGGGAATAGTATTAAAGTTTGAAGTGGCTTATAAAAAAAAACGAATACAAGCCAGGTCTGTTGTTTTAAGAAGAAAGGAGCTGGGTTGGGGGCAGCTTTATAAACATGCTTTTTGCCTGTACCATTAGAATAAATGGAAGTCTGTCTGTTATCATGGAAGTGAAAACAGTGTTAATGTTCTCCTTTTCCCCTTTACAATATGTGAAGCCTCTCACTCGTGGGCACCCCTCTTTGTAAATATCCAGGAGGGTCCCTAGTGGAGGGAATAAGGGGCTGTGAACACACAGCACTCGAGTCTTTAACAGATGCAAACTCTGGCAATGCAGAAAGGGTTTATTATTAGAATGGAACATTTTGTTCATAGACAAACTAAGAGTTTTATGCCTTTTGAAGCCTTTTTCTGAAAATAGCGTCCTTTTTGCATACATTCACACCTTATTTTTCTGGAGCCCATGGCCCAGCAGTGGGGGTCTCTGTACCTCAGCTTGTGGTGCTGGCAGTGAGCACAGTCAGTGCAGACGAGAGTGGGGGACGGACCTTGGATTTCTGCAGTGTTAACTCTAGTCAGATTTTCTGCTGTGGGCCGTAGGTCAGAGAAAATCACTTGAGACAGAATCCTGAAGGACCTCATAATTTGAATTCACTCCTGGGTACCAAAATGTGAAAATGGAGGAAATTATCTTACTCCCATTTTTATAGTCAGTGCCTTGGGAAAAGGGTTACAGATGACACTTCTTGCAGCTGTATTCTAACTTATAAACCTGCTGCTCTGAGATCTTCAGGTTACAGTAGACTGAGATGTCCAATGGTCTAGACGGTGATTGCTCCTTATTTCTCACTGCTTTAAAAGATGAGTGAATGAAAAAAACATTTATTAAATGCTTATTGTATGCGAAGTGCTGTGCTAATAAATGAGAGAGATACAAATAGAAAAAGACAGACCTTGCTTTTAAGAAGCTTGCATCCCATTAAAGGAAAATAACACCCATAGAAAGCTTAGACTTCAGGTCAGATGGAAAGGCCAAGTGGTCCTTAGAGGGCAACAACAAAAAGGATGATCATTCATCTTTAGGGTTATTTCCATTGATAAAACCATCTCTCTTTCTGATGTGTAACCATGTAAGCCATTTTAACACATGAAGCGTAGGGAAAGCACCTTTTCTCTCAACCAATTCCTAGCATTTCCACATAGTGAAATATAGAGTTTCTGTGGGAAGATACTATTCTTAAAGTATCAAGAAAATGTATTTTTAAGAATGTAGGTTAGGGGGGCGGCTAGGTGGTGCAGTGAATAGAGCACCAACCCTGGAGTCAGGAAGACCCGAGTTCAAATGTGACCTCAGACAACACAAAAACCTAGCCGTGTGACCTTGGGCACGTCACTTAACCCCAATTGCCCTCCAAAAAGAATGTAATTAAAATTGCAGGTTAAAATATTCTAAAGTCAACTTTATCTGAAAGTTAATGTCAGCATTATTTGAGATGGAGTTCCCAGTACAAACAAGGATGTAAAACAGGGATTCCCACACACCTCACTCTCAATCAATATAGCTTTATAAATGACTAGAACAAAATTAAGAATACAGATATTGACAAAGAAGACAAAATAATCCTCATTTGCAAATGGACATGACGGTCTACTTAGAAACCAGTAGCCTTTGTAAGAGGGCCAGATAGAAGAGCCACAAAAATCCCCAGCTTCTCTATATAGTGCTAACAGTTAATGTTAAGGAACAAAAGCCTCCAGGTAATTAAAGTCAGTGTCAGAAAGATCATGTGCCAAAGCTCCTGTTTCCTCAGGGAGTGCATCCTCAGAGATGTTTTGCTTTTCATATACAAGTCAGACCAGCTGGGCTCTCCAATTTCTTTGCCAATAATCAGATAATAGACCCCCGCCTTGACCTTTATTACACCTCTCTCCAACCTCCCTTTTAGTGGTAGGCACACAGACACCATCAAAAAGGGACAAGCCCGTCATATAGCCTCGGAGGGAATTATAGTACATGTAGCACGGTACAGTAATGAATGCTTTTAATGAGCCAGATGCATCTGAATAGGTCAAATTATGTTGTTTCACCCTGCTTAGAAAGGGCAGGGCAGTAAGTAATGGCCATCAAAATAAAACTAATTTTGGTACTTAAAATTATTTTATGTGTACTACTTTATTTCCTTACTGATTCTGGATAAATAAGTATTGTTTAAAATATGAAAGACATTCCAAAATGAAAGTGAGCATTGTGGTCTTTTTTTTAATCAATATTTTTTGATTTAAGTTTGGAATTACATTGTGGTGTCTCAGTAGCTCATGATATAGAAAAATTTATTAAGCTAGACTATTGTATAGAATAAAAGTAATATTCTAGCTTATACTATATATGTATGTGCATGTATATGTACACACACACACACACACACACACACACACATACAGAGATTTCTGGTTTACCCCGGGATTTTATCGTATACGTTGAAGCAGCGTTGTATAGTAGGGAAAATGTTTGGCTTGGGCTTGAGAACATTTGGGTTCTGACCTTACTTTCCGTATGACCCTAAGCAAGTCAGTCACTTCCCATCTGGATGCCTCAGGAGATGTCCCTGCATTTATCTCTGCATCACTCAGGTTGGTTACAGTGACTGTGTTAGCTGACATTTATATAGCACTCATCAGCACTGGGAAGGAAGTCCTCACAAACCAATAAAATTATAGCTCTGTCGCCTATCAGCATTTAACGTGTACAGCACTGACAAGTTGCATTTATACTTTAAGGTTTTATATGTTATTTCGTCTAAGCCTCTTAGATTCATGAAGTAGGTGCTATTGTTTTCCCCATTTTACAGATGAGGGAACTGGGGATAGCAGGTTAAGCAACTTGTAACAGTCACAAAATTAGGGATTTCTGATGACTGGATTC
>NW_027185876.1:19954366-19985631 GCF_028583685.1 Petaurus breviceps papuanus
CTGTTTGACCTCGCCCCTTTATGAGAACTGATATCTGACGAGTGTTTCATAAAACAAAGTCCATACATTCTTTTTTGACCTTGATGAGGTATTGTTCCCATTGTTCAGATGAGGACACTGCTGCTTAGATAGGTCACACACATCTTAGAAGTGGTGAGTCTAAAACAAAATCAGGACGCCATCTGTCTCCTAATCCAGGACTCCTTCAACTAGAACACAGCTTGTATTTATATGGAGGTGAATCTATTGTGAAGCAACGTATCCTAGGGAAGAAGCCCTGAATTTGTCAGCGGAAGACCTGGTTTCAAAGACTAGATCTGCTCTAGAACAAGCTGTGACATTGAAGAGATGACATCCCTTTTCTGAGCCTGTCATGATCTGGTCAGTCTTTCTCAGTCTCTCGCTTGCTGGCTCATTATCCATACCCACATCCATTCCCACTGACTGCATTTTCTCCAGCTTTCTTTCTGGGATCCCTTTATCTTCTCCCTCTATACTCTTTCTCTTGATAACCTCATCCATTCCCTTGTATTCTAACTATTGTCACTATGCAAATGACTGCCAGATCTGTATACTCAGTCCCTTTTCATACTTCAACCTTGCATCACCAGTTACCTTTTGAACACTTCACACTAGGATGTCCTAGAGATATGTTAAATTCAAAATATCCAAGACAATTTCTTTTAATTTACTTTCAATGAATGAAAAACTATTTTTCCTCCTATCTCCTCCCTCTATTGGAAGAGAAAAGAAAAAAATCCTTTTAGCAAATATACATAAAATAACACTAATTCCTGTGTTGGCGATATCTAAAAATATTTGAGTCTCCACTCTGAATCTTTCACCTCTTTCAGGTGATGTGGGTATTATGTTTAATCATGGGTACTCTGGAATTATGGTTGGTTATACTGATCTGAGTTTTTAAATATTTCAAAGTTTTTCCCCCCAATATTGTTATTTTAACTGTAAATTATTCTCTTGGTTCAGCTTAGTTCATTCTGTTAGCTCATACAAGTTTTCGCAGATTTCTCTCAAACTATCGCCTTCATCATGTTTTATAGCATTATATTCTGTTCCATTTATGTCAAGAATTCTAGTCAACAAGCATTAAACTCTTTACTCTGTGCTAAACATACATATATGTGTGTATGTGTATACATGTATGTGCATATACACAGAGATCTATATATTTTTTGTATTATGAGACCTCTTTTTCTGCCTTTGATTTCTTTATGATATAGACCCAATAGTGGTATCTCTGTGTCAACTGACACAGTTGCGGAGGGGGGCGTGGGAGGTGGAAGGATTTTAGTTCTTAATTGCTTTCAACAATGACCACACAGACTCACAGGTCACCAACAGTGCATTCATTTACCTCTTTTCATTTCCCCTGTCTTAATTTTTTTTTTTGGCAACCAGGATATGAGGTAAAATATCAGAATTGTTTTAATCTTCAGTTCTCTAATTATCAATGGTTTGGAGCATTTTTTTTATATGGCTATTGACATTGAATTTCTTCCTTTGAAAACTGCTTGTTCATATCCTTAGTTATTCTGCATTTGAATCAGTTCCCTATTTATCATGGAAATCCCTTATCAGAGATTCCCCCCTCTCACTCACCCTCCTTTACCTGCTTTCCTTCTAAATTTAGCTTAGTTTTTTTTAATTATGCAATAAAATTGGCCATTTTATCTTCTATGACCCTCTGTCATGAACTCTTCCATATTTATAAATCTGAAAGATAATTTTTCCCTTTTTCTTTTAATTTGTTAATGATGTCACAGTTTGTGTCTAAAATTTGGACATTTGGAGAGGCATTTGAAACTTATTTGGTGGGTGGTGTGAGATGTTGATCTATACATATGTATATGTATATATAAATATACACACACATATATGAAGTATATGTAATATATAAAATATATTCTGCCAAACTGCTTTCCAATTTTCCCAGCATATTTTGTCATTGAGTTCTTATCCCAGTACTCTGAGGTCTTGGGTTTACCAAGCTTTAAGATTTACTGTGCTTGTGTGTTAAGATATATGATATATACCGAATCTGTTCTATAGGCTTTTAGTTCTTAAACAGTACCAGGTCATATTAATAATTACTGCTTTGTCTTATAGATTTGAGATCTAGTATTGCTAGGCGCAGTTCCTTCCCACCTTTTTTTTCCCATTATTTCTCTTTAAGTTCTTGACCTTTTCTTTTTCTAGATTAATTTTGTTACTGTGTTTTTTTTTCCACTCTAAAGTGATTCTTTGGTAGTTTGCTTGGTATGACACTGAAGAAGTAAATTTAATTTAAAAAATTTTTATTGACAGCCTACACATGAGCAATTAATATTTCTCCAATGATTTAGGTTTGAATTTTCATAAAGAACATTTTGTAGTCATTCGTATAGTTACTGTGTATGTCTTGGCAAATAGGCTCTCAAGTCATTTATACATTTTGATGTTGTTTTCAATGGAATTTTTCTATTTTTTGCTGGGTTGTGTTGGCAATATATAGAAATGTTAATAATTTATATGTGGATTTATTTTATGTTCTGCAAGTTTGCTGATATTGTGGCAGCTAATTTTTAGTTGAATCTCTAGAGTTCTCTAAACCATCACGTTATCTGCAAAAAAAAATTGAGAATTTTGTTTTTTCCTTTGCCTATGCAAATTTCCTTAACTTTTTTTTTTTGGTCCTATCCCTGTGGTAACATTTTTAATATTCTATCAAATGCCAGTGTGATAATAGGCATCTTTGCTTTGCTCCTGAACTTCTCAGAAAGATCTCTAATTTATCCCCATTACATATAATTCTGGACCTTGGTTTTAAATAGATACTATTTATCATGTTAAGGAAATACCTGATTGTTCCTATATTTTCTAGTGTTTTAAAAATAGAAATAGGTGTTGTATCTTATTAAAAGTTTTTCAGCATCTGTTGTTAAAATCCTGTGATTTTTATTGTTATTAAAATGTAGTCAATTTTGTTGACCTTCTAATATTGAATCAACCCCTGTATTCCTGGTATAAATATGCCGATCAGTGTTAAGGTGCCAAGAGGTTTCTCCAAGAAAGGAGAAAATCACTTCTGGGAATTGGAGAACTTCATGGAGGATCCAACATTTGAGCTGTATAGGTTTTCTCATGGTGGGAATTGGGAGGGTGCCACTGACTTGTCTCAGTGGTCAGTAGGTGGTACTTGTTCATGGGTTTAGATGTAGCCCTGCCAGGAGGCTGGAACCCAGGACACCTTGAACTCTCTCCCTGGCTTATGTTCCCTAGATTTTAGGAGGAGTGAGTTTTTAATTAAGGCATTTTAGAAGAGAGTTTGTTAAAAGACTTGGTTTCATGCACAGTGACAGTTTATATGGAGAATGGAGAATGAACCAGAAATGTCTTCAGTGTTTATACTATGCTAGTTAATGATATGTAAAGACCAGAGGATAAACACTTTACCGCAGCTGTGACACATTTGACCTGGTCGTTTTTTGTGGTCTCCCGGCTAATAGTCTTTCTTTCTTCCTTCCTCTCTCTCTCTCTCTCTCTCTCTCTCTCTCTCTCTCTCTCTCTCTCTCTCTCTCTCTCTCTCTCTCTCTCTCTCTCTCTCTCTCTCTCTCTCTCTCTCTCTCTCTCTCTCTCTCTCTCTCTCTCTCTCTCTCTCTCTCTCTCTCTCTCTCTCTCTCTCTCTCTCTCTCTCCCCCACCCCTTCCTTCTTTCCTTTCTTTCTCTCTTTGTTTCTGCCTTTTTTTGAGGGGGGAAAGCAGGGCAAATGGGGTTGTGACTTGCCCAAGGTCACATGGCTAGTAAGTGTTAAACGTCTGAGGCCACATTTGAACTCAGGTCCTCCTGACTCCAGGGCCGGTGCTCTATTTACCCTACCACCTTGCCGCCCCCTAATATTTTATTTTAAATGTTTACATCATTGTTCATTAGAGATGTTGGTTAGTAGTTTTCTTTATCTCATTTTACTCTCCCTGATTTAGGTATTAAGATCATACTTGTAATCATAGAAGTAATTTGGTAGGACCCCTTATTTTAGTATTTTTTCAAACCACTTATGTAATACTAGAATTAAGAGTTCTTTGAATATTTGATGGAATTCATTTGTAAACCCATCTTGTTTCATGGATTTTCTTTTCTTTGGGAGCTCAATTATGGCTTTCCAGTTTCTTTTCATGAGATTGGGTTATTTTAAATCCTCTATTTTTTGTTTTGTTTAGTCTGGGCATTCTATAGTTTTGTAACTATTCATCCATTTAATTTAGGTTGTCAGTTTTATTGATATTTAGTTAGGTAATTAGTTTCTAATCATTTTCTTTATTCTTTAATTGTTGTAATTTCACCTTTTTTGATTCTGGTAATTTGGTAATGGTTCATCTATTTTACTGGGGCTTTTTTCTCCTTAAAAAAACCTAGCTTCTAATTTTACTTATTAATTTATTAGTTCCACCCCTAATTTTGTTTATCTCTTCAATTAAAAATTGTCTACTTTGGGCTTAGAGTTTTAAAATTGGTTTCCTAGTTGTTTGAATTTGTAAAAAAAAAATTGCATGCCCAATTTGTCAATCTTTTTCTTTTGTTGATGATCTCATGTTTTCCCCTACATACTCCATCTTCAGAATTTCTCAGTTTTTGTCAAAGGTACCACCATTTTTCTGGTATCACAAGTCATGATGTTGGCATTGTCAAGGACTTTTTACTCTCCTTCTCCCCACCCCACATATTAATCAGCTTTCAGATCTCGCCATCTTTACCATCTCTTGCATCCAGCCCCTTCTCGCTGCTCTCAGGCCTTGCTTAGATTATTGCAATAGCTTCTTGATGAGGTAGACAGGTTTTGTAGATAGAGATGGAGGCTTGCAGCCCAGAAGCCCTGACTTCAAATCTAGCCTCAGACATTAGACAAGTCACTGAACCTCTCTCTGCCTCAGTTTTCTCAGCTGTAAAATGGGGATAACAGCACCTCCCTTGCAGGATTGTTTTGAGGATCAAATGAGATATTACAAAGTGCTTAGCAGGATGCCTGATGCATAGTAGGTGCTCTATAAATATTTGTTCCCTCCCCCTTTCCTTCCCAGTTACTCTCCTAATTGGTCTCTCTGGCTCAGTTCTTCCTCACTTCAGTCCATCCTGTACACTGCTGCCAAAGCCCTTTTCTTTCAGTCTAGTTCTGACCATGTGATTCTCCTAGTCCACAGATTGCAGTGGCTTCCTATTGCCACTTACACACAACGTGAGCTCCAACAATCTGCCACCACCCTAGAATTGCAGCCTCCTTGGACCGCACTCTGTTCACCACACATGCCACTCCCTTATTTCCTTCCTCACCTCTGCCTCATAGAGCCGTCTTCCATTAAGGTGAAGTCTTTATGAAACCTTCCTTGACGCCCCTAACCCCAAACTACCCTGTACTTAGTTACTTTGTATATGTCGGTACTGTACTACAGCTTTACGTTGTATGGATTTTCATATTTGTCCTTGTCTGCCCCGTTAGACTGTAAGCTCATTTGGAATAGGGATCATTTCACTCTTCGTACTTGTATTCCAGTTCCCAGTATAGTGTCCAATGCATACCAGGCACTTAATAAACACTTGTTGATTGATAAAAGTCATACTTTATTCTGTTATCAGGCCAGGGTGGAAGCTTGAATTCCAAGACTTATGTAAAAAGCAGTACAAGCTCTCTGACAAATTTTTCTAAGGTGGAAAGCTTTCTCGCCCCAGGTAACAATTATTTTGGGCTCCAACAACTCATGAAGATAGTTTATGAAGGTATAAAGGGGTTGTAGCTTGAATCAGTGGAAAGAGTCCACCAGATGAAAGCACAGATTCCTGAAGTATTTGAACTGCAGGATAGAATGACAGGAAGATTGTGGTTAAGTCAGGGAGAGTCAATAAATGTTAAAATCTTCCTTCAGGAGAAAGACAAATGGTAAAGGTGATTTTAAAATACTCGTCAGACAACTCAAAATTAGAGTTCAGAATCACTTTTAATCTTCCCTCAATCCCTAAGTCCCTCAAGTCCAGCTTCCATCATCATCATGTTGCTAGCATAGCCCCTTCTTTCCTCAATTACAGGCTACTCTTAATTTTTTTTTCTAGCATCTGAGTCAATAAGAATTAATTAAGTTGCCATGTCACCACCACCCCCCTGAAATTCCAGTGTCCTCTGTTACCTCCAGGATAAAATACAAAATGCTCATTTGGCATGCAAATTCCTTCATAGCCTAACCCTCTCCCACCTTTCCAATCTTCTTATACCTTTCTCCTCCTATACATACTCTTCTGTCCAGTGACCCTGGCCTCCTGGCTGTTCCATGGATGAGACACTCCATCTCTCAGCTCAAGGGATTCTCTCTACTGTCCACCATGAATGGAACATTCTCTCGTCCACTCTGACCACTGACCTCCCTGTCTTCTTTAAGGGCCAACTAAAATCCCATCCTATAAGGAAGTCTTCTCCAATTCCTTTTAATTCCAGTGCCTTCTCTCTGTTAAATATTTCCTATTTATCCTATACATAGCTTGCTTTGTTTATATTTGTTTGCATTTTGTCCCCCCACCCCCATTAGATGGTAAACTTGAAGGCAGTGATTGTCCTTTGCCTCTTTTTGTATCCCCAGCACTTAGCATAGTGCCTGAAACACAGAATGTGTTTTAATAAATGTTTATTAATTAATATAAATGTATTATAATTAATATTAGTTATGACAATAATTAAAGTTATTATAAAATACTGGATAAAAAATGCTTATATTTTACTTGGAAACAAATACGCATTTGTGTATGGACACTTTTATCTTTCAAGGGCTTTGACTAATAGCAAGCTGTGTGGTTTTAAAGCCCTTTATAACCAGTCACCCTCCTACCTTTCCAGTCTTACACCTTACCCCCCTCACATAGACCGTAAGCCAGTGGCCCACCAGCCTCCTGGCTGTTCTCATCTAAGACACCATCTCCCAAATCTTTTCACTTTCACTGACAGTCCCTAGTATCTCGAACTCTCTCTCCTTCCTCATTTCTAGCTTCTTTCAAGCCCTTTCTCAAAGTCTCACTTTATGTAAAAGTTCACGTCAGCTAGATCCTAAAACTATAGCCAACTGAATTATGTCACAGTGAAGGAAAAAAGAGGACTGGGTGACCTAAAGGGCATAGCTTCATATGAGTTTATTCTCTTCTTTAATAGCCAAGTGATTTCCCCTTTTACTCAACCCTTAATAGTTCTTTGAACATGGAATAATTTTATATTCTCCAAAGTTTTGTACATTGTTTTGTGTTTTCCACTTGAAAAACTATGACAAAATCATAATTCTCAGGGTCACTGTTTCTCCTTTAGAAACTGGAAGAAGAAAGTTTTCTTGGACAGTGAAGTCTGGGTCTTTTGTAGTGTAAGGTATGCTATTTCTTTGATCCATAAGCTGTCTCATCTGAATTCAGTGTTATGATAATCACATCAATTGTTTTTCTTTATGTCGGAGACATACTAAGTCTCTGTCACTGTACTCTCGGTGCCAAGCCCACTGGCACATAATGCAGTAGGCTCCAGAAGTTTATTTGAGAGCCTAAATGAGATGCTCTTTCAACGATAACAAATTCCCTTAAATCCCCTTGCCTTCACTATTTGAGAAGTTCAAACCAGGTCCCTAAGGATCTTTGCCTTCTTTTGGGTGTTGTCTGTGAATCCAGAGCAGTGGGCTTCCCCTCTTCCTCTGCCCTAATTTGTGTCAGCAGAATTTCCTAATTGAGCTAGGTAAATAGTGTAGAATCACAGTGATTAGAGCTGAAATATTATCCTCCTCATGTTAAAGATGAGGAAATTGAGATCCAAATAGAAAGCATCATGGATCATTGGAAAGTGCTAAATAACAAGTCAGAGAACCTAAATTTGACACTTGGCTCTCTGCTGTCTGGTCTTCAGTTTCTTCATCTAGAAGATGAGGTGTTTGTTGTAAAAGATGACCTTAGAAATCTCTTCCACCTCTAGCTCTGTGATCTCAAGTGAAGGCTAGTATTTTACACAATGTGATGTCTCCTGATCGTCTGAAACACTTTTATTTATTCCTCTGTTGGAGTGTTTGTCGCATACCGTCTAGATTATTGGTATCCATGGCCCCAATACACTAAGAAGATCATCTTTGTGAAGGCAAGAACTATATCTGAGTCAGGTTTTCCTCCCCACAGTCCTAAAACAGTGACTGATACACTAAAGTAGATGCTCAAATATTTGTTAAATGAGTCATTCCCAGTGTGGGCAGTGGAAAAGGAGTTAAGAGAATTTTCTTCACCACAAGTCTAGAGGACAAATCAAGGACAAGGTGATTCCAAAAGAATTGAACACTTGACAAAGGTTATTACTCAGTAGCCAGGTTACATATGAACCTGTCAAAGCCAATTTGTAAGGAACTAACCGGAAGAAAATTGAGAAATGTAAAGGTTACTCTATAATCTGGTGCCTATAACATGTTCCTATATAATAACCGAGTTACTGAGTAGCAAATTATAGAAAACCCCATTTCTCTTGGCATCACCCTATAGTATTATTTCTATTTTAACGATGAGAAAACAAAGGCTTAGAAAGTTTCAGCAACTTCCCTGGGGTCACCCAGCCAATGCCTATCTATTCTGGGATGCTGCTTTAGCTGTCTTAAGGCCAAGATAGCACACTGTTCCTAAAGACACCCTCTCTTATTGAGCATTTCCATTGGGAAAGAGGTGTATCCTTTCCACATTCTCCCACCATGCCCCCCATGTCCCCTACATAAAATAAACTTTCAATATAATATTTTTAACATTGAACTCAAGATTTAAAAAGGAAGGTTGAATCAATATAATCATTTTGTAATTTGTTCTTTCAACACTTAACACATGAGACTGTTCAAGGTGTTGTGTTAGATGGCAGAAGGGGGACTTCCTGCCCTTAAAGAACTTACAGTCTGGTAGAAGAGATAGGACAGATAAGTAACCAGAATATAGGTACAACATAAGCATGTACAAAATACTATGAGACTGCATTTTGGAGAAGTCATTTCTAGTTGAGCCTGTCAGGGAAAAGGAGGCCATTTAACCTGAGCCTTACAGGATAGGTATAATTTCAGTAGGCAGAAACAAAAGTGGAATAGGGTGGTTTGTTCTAGGGTCAAAGATGTGTTCTAGGTGCAGCAAGTAGTTCAGTTTGACTGGAACATGGGGCAGGTAGGTGAAAGGAAGTATTTAGACATTATATTTTTAATGGTAATTACTATTGGGCAGCCACTCATTGAATTTCCACTAACAAAACAAATCCCAGCCCTTGTCATACCCAAAGCCACAGCAACCTCTGAAATAGGACCTTCCGTGGCTCAGAGAATTGATTTGGCAGATAATTTGCTGGGGCCACTTCACCAGCTCTCCTCTTGAGCTCTGATTGTCTGTTAATGGTTGTGCTTTCCTGTTAGAAACTCATTCCTCAATAGAGAAAAGAAGAAGCAAGGATGAATAGTTTTCATTTTTTTCCATCTAGATCAACATTGACCCAACCCCTGGGTGGATGGCAGCCTCTCCCTTCATTCTTTGTACCTCTCCTTGCTCCCAAACAGAACTTTAAACACCCCTTGTCTTCCTTCACATCTTTTTCATGAATCATCTTGTACTTTTAGCTTTCTTGACTCTTCTCACAGGTTCAATTCGCTCTCATTTCTCTTATGTGTTTTTTGGTGCTTATGTGTTATACATCTTTTTTTTTTAATTAAAACTTGTTGAAGAAGCCCTTGTGTAGCACAAATCTCTACATGCCTCCCTCTTTGTTCCTTAGGTTGAACCTCCCAACCCTCTTAAGTCATCTTCCCTTTTAAAATAAATGAGATCTTTAGGGTTTTGTGTTTTTTTTCCTATCAGCAAATGCATTTGCTGTTTTTATAATATTGTTTTTATTTGATTTACCAGAGATGAGGATGAAATGTATTTAATGTTTGATTCATGATTGGCAGAATTAGCTAGATAATACCTGTATGTAGCAAAGGGATCAGGGAAAAGGATCTCAGTTGGAGTAGCTGGCCTATTTTCTGGGCCCCATAGGTCAGACCTGAGAGCAGGGTCTGAAATTGTACCACAGAGATACACTCAACCCAAAAAATGGTGCATCAAAGCCTATAATTCCTTTAATCTTTTCATCATAACTTTGTCTTGTGTTTCCCAGGCTCTCAGCTAGACTAGCTATTGTAAAAGGTCCCATTCCTCTTCCCCTCCCCATTATTTGGGAGTAGTTTTAACTTGTGATCTCCTGAGGCTAAAACCTAGATTATACTCCCTGACTCGGGGTGGAAAATTTTCTCTGTTGATTATTAGTAGGTAAAATGATTGAATGATCCACTGCAATATGAAAGGTGTGCCTGACTCATAGCATGACTCCAGTGGAAGGCCACCTTGAGGATTGATTCTCTTGCCAAATCCTCATAGGTGAAAATTCCTGTGTCCCCTTTTTTGATGATAAGGGAATTGGAATAGCTTTTGACTTCCCAGGGGGCAGTGAGAACTTGTCAACACAGACAGAGAGTATTTACCAGTCACACCAACTTACCCTAAAAATGCCTCACAAATTCTTGTCTCCCACTGACACCAAATGGTGTTACGTATAGCTACTTTACCATTAGAACATGGTATAAATAAGGACAATAAAAGTTTTAAAAGCCTTTTAACCATAATTCAGTTGTTTAGAGTTAATCGTTGCCCATCTTCTCCCCAATGTAATTTTATCGGGATGTACCACTGCTTTGTGGAAGGCTTCAAAATTGCCTTTTTTATTGCCAAGTTTCCTGGACCCATTAAGTCGACATGTTCTTAGCACACCCATTAATGTAAACGTGCCCAGTTCATTTAATTAGGCAACACCGTCTCCCTCCCAAGTCAGAGTATTGGTGTGATTTGCAGCTTAGAATGATTGCAGTTCCTGAGACCACATTTTAGGAAGGACATTGATAAACTGGAGAGCATCTGAGAGAAGCATAAACAAAATTGACAAAAAGCCTCTCATATGAGGATGAGCCGAAGAAGCTAGGAGTGCTTACCCTACCTGAAAATAAATGGTCACTAGTAACCAAGCATTTATTAAGTGCCTTCTGTGTACCAAGAACTATGCTAAGTGCTTGGGACAGGATTTGCACTCAGGTGTTCCTGACTTGAGGTCTAGTGCCCCAACCACTGCACCACCTTGCTGTTCTCAACAGTCCCTACTTTCAAGGAGCTCACAGTCTAATTAGGGAGATAATATACAAACAACTTTAAAATATATACATATGTGTGTGTGTGTGTATATATATATAATCTGTGTATGTACATATATGTCTGTGTTTATGTGTGTCTGTACATGTATATGTGTATGTGTGTGTATATATAAAAATACATCAGGGCTAACAGAAGGAAGGCAGTAGCTTTTGAGGGCTTCTTTCATGAGGTAAAATTTTAGCTGGGACTCAAAGGAAGGCAGGGAAACCTATCATCCCCACCTGCTGACATCTTATATTCTCTCCTCAGCTAAACTTCTGGAAATAGCTATCTATCTACATGAGGTACCTCCACTTCTCTTCTCACTGTCTTCTAAATCCTCTACGGTCTGCCTTCTAACCCCAGTCCTCAACTGACACCTCTCTCCACCAAAGTTACCACTCATCTTTTAAGTGCTAAATCTAACAGTCTTTTCTCAGTCTTCAACCTTTTTGACCTTTCTGCGACATTTGGCATTGGCCACCCTTTCCCCCGGATGTCCTTTCCTCCCTGAGTTTTTGTGACATTCATCTCTCTGTTTTCCTTATCTGACCCATCCTCAATTTCCTGTGCTGTATCTTCATCCAAGTCACCCCCATCAACTGTAGGTATGTCTTAAGGCTCTGTCCTAGATCTAATTCTTTCTGTGCTGTCACTTGGTGATCCCATTAACTGTCAGAGTAATCCCAAGTTTATATCTGACCCTGTTCTCTTAACCCCATATCACCAACTACTTATTAGATATTTCAGAATGGGTATCCCCTAGGCATCTCAAATTCATCAGCTTTAAAGTTGAACTTGTTCTCTTTTCCCTAAAACTCACTTCTGTTGTCAGTTTCTCCATTTTCCTCAAGGGCATCACCACTCTTCCATTCGTCCAGGTTCACAGCAATTGGTGTCATCCTTGACTCAATTCAGTTAACAAGTATTTATTAAATGTCTCCTGTGTGCCTGGAACATTGCTAAGAACTAGGGATACAAGGAAAGAAAAAAAAGAGAGAAGAAATGGAACACAATTCCGGCTCTCAAGGATCTCACAGTCTATTGAACACACACATAAAAACAAAACATACAGGATGAAATGGAGACAATCAACATGTCAAGGAGCATTAAGGGGCATCAGAAAAGGCTTCTTGTAGAAGGTGGGACTGTATCTCAGGCTTGAAGAAAGCCAGTGAGGCAGCCAGTTGGTCATGATGAGGGTGCACAGAATTTCAAGCATGGGGACAACCAGTGAAAGTGCTCTGAGTGTCGAGATGAGAGTCTTATTCAAAGAACAGGAAGGAGGCCACAATCGGAGAGTGTGTATCAAGGAGCAAGGTGTAAGAACACTGGGAAGGTAGGAGAGGACCAGATTATAAAGAGCTTATCTGTTCATAAAACCCGCTTATCTGTTCAGCTGCTAAACCTTGTCAGAAAGGTTTATTAAGTCAACATTTATTAAGTGTTTAATATGTGCCAGGCATTGTGCTACGCTCTTGGGATGTAAGTAGAAGGAGATTTAAAAGGGGACTTACATTCTAGTGAGGGAATATGACAAACAAATGGAACTGAAAAGATGGGGGAGAGGAATACCAATGGGAGGCAGAATAGGGGAAGTCTGGAGAGGCAGAGTGGAGAGAGAGAAGAATGGGGATGTGACTGACTTTGGTGCCTAAAATGGAGGTTGGAGGGGGAACTAGCCAATTAGACTAATTGATCTCTCTGACTTTCTATTCCAACCCATCTTCATTTATAGTCCTCAAAATGATTTTTTAAATAGATTTTATTAAAAAAATAAAATAAAATAGATTTTATTGATGTCTTTTGTTCTTACATTGTCTCAATTTCCCCTGTATCCCTACCCCAGATACATCCCTTCCAAAAATTTTTAAAAGGAAGAAAAGAGAAAACTCAGTTAATACATTGAAACCAGTCAATATGTTGAAAAATTCTGATATTGAGATCTAATTTTTCCTACCCGTGGACCCCAACCTCTGCAAAAAATGAGAACAGAGTAGAGGGAGCTATTTTCTCAGATATCTTCTTTGGGGCCAACCTTGTTCTTGATATAATTTTGTGCTATTGAGTTAGTTGCTTTGCGTTATTGGTTCTTTCCATTTACATTGTTGTAGCCATAGTGTATATTGTTTTCCTGACTCTGCTAACTTCCCTTTTTATCAGTTCATGGGAGTCTTTCCATGCTTCTCTGTATTCATCATTCCTTACAGCACAGTAATATTCCATTATATTCACATAGCACAATGCATTTAGTCAGTCCCCAGTCAGGGAGTTTCTATTTTGTTTCCTGTTCTTTGCTACAACAAAAAGAACTTCTATGAATATCCTTGTACATATAGGTACCTTTTCTTCTATCTTTGACTTTTTTTATCTATCTTTATTAACTTTTTATCTGTCTTCTTTTCTATCTTTATCTGTCTTTTTTTTTACCTTTATGGTTTAAGTCTAGTAGTTGTAACAGTGGGTCAAAGGATATATACAATATAGAGACTTTAGGGACATAGTTCCAAAACAGTTCACCTGTGTGCCTTTCTTCCCACAGCCCCTATGATTGTCAATCTCATTTTTTGTCACTTTGCCATTCTGATGGGTATAAGGTGAACCCTCAGAATTGTTCTAGTTTTTATTTCTCTAGTTATTAGTGATTTGAAGCATTTTTCATATGGTTATCAATAGCTTTAATTTCTTCCTTTAATAAATGCCTTTTCATATTTTTGACCATTTATCTAATAAGGCATGACTGTCATTTTTATCTATTTGTATCAGTTCCTTATGTATCTTGGCTCTTAGCCTTTTATGAGAGGAACTTGCTGCAAAGCTTTTATCCCCCCAGTTAACTATTTTCCTTCTAATTATAGTTGCATCATTGATTTTGTGAGACAACATGTAAAGAAAACATTTTGCAAACCTTGAAGTGCTATACAAATTCTAGCTAATATTATTGTTGCATAAAACTTTTAAACTAACGTAATAAAAATTGCCCATTTTAGCTTCTGTGATGCCCTTTATACCTCATCTGATCATGAATGCCTTCCCCCATTTATGGTTGCAAAAGGCATTCTCTTCTTTGTTCCTCTAATTTGTTTATAATGTGACCTTTTTATATGTAGGTCATGAATCTTAGAGCTCATTGTGGTTCATGGTGTGAGACTTGGTCTAAATCTAGTTACCCAGACTGCTTTCCAGGGTTCCTAGCTCCTTTTCTTCAACTAGTGAGTGATTCCTACCAGTTGTTGCCTTAAGTTTTATTCAACACTATTACTATGTTTGTTTGCTTCTTTGTGTCGTGTATCTAATCTGTTCTTTTTCTTTTCTTTTTTTTAAACAGTACAAAATACTTTTGGTAATTGCTTCTTTGTGGTATACTTTGAGTCCTCATATCATTAGGCCCCCTTTATTCCCACTTTTTTTTCAGTATCTCTCTTGAAAATATTATCCCCTTTTCCTTCCAGATGAATTCTGTTATTCTTTTTTTTTCTAGTTCTTGAATATGATTCTTTTGATAGTTTGCCATGGCACTGAAAAGGCAAATTCATTTAGGGAAGTATTGTCATTTTTATTGTAATGGCTATTGGCATGTCCCAACCATGGGCAATTAATCTCTTTCCATTCTTCTTGCACATTACTCTCTTCCATACACTCTAAGGTCCAACCACAACAGTCCATCTCCTTTTCCTGCTCCTTTGTACCAGCTGTCTCCCATGCCTGGAATACTCTATTCCCTTCTCACTTCTACATTTTAGATTCTCTGGCTTCAAGATTCAGCTCAATCCCCATCTTCTGTACAAGACTTTTCTTCTTTAACTCCTCCCCCTAGCTCAGAGGTTCTTAACCCAGGTTCTGTGAACTATTTTTAACGATTTTTTATAATTTCAATGCAATTAGTTTCCTTTTTCATTCTATGTATTGTATTTAATGCATTTAAATCATTATTCTGAGGAAAGGTCCATGAAATTAAAAAGGTTAAGAACATCTCTTCTAGCTAATAGGGCCTCCCCCTCTAAGGTTATCTGGTATCTAATTTATGCCTGAGGAGCTTCTGGACTGTAAGGTCCTTTCCAGCTCTAAATCTATAATATACTGTGTGTATGTGTGTATAAAATCATAGTCTATGTGTGCAAACACATGTGTTTGACCTATTTGATTATAAGGTCCTTTAAGTCTGAGAGTTTTGTTTCTGCCTTTGGATTCCCAGTACCTTATCACAATACCTGTCATATAGTAGATATTTAACAAATAGTTGTTGATTGATAGGAAAAGACAGGGTACATGGTAGCGATCTTCAAATATTTGAGGAGCTATCATTTGGGAAAGAGCTTCAGTTTAGTCTGTTTGGCCTCAGAAGACAGAACAAGGAGGAATGAATGGATATTGAAAAAGAATTAGATTTAGGATTGAAGTGAGGGGGGGAAATTCATAACAATTGGAATTGTCTACAAGTAGAATGATCCACCACAGAAGGTTGTGAGTGATACTAGGTGGTACAGCTGAGTACCAGCCCTAGAGTCAGGAAGACCTGAGTTAAAATCTGGCCTCAGACACTTACTAGCTGTGTGACCCTGGGCAAGTCACTTTACCCTGTTTGCCTCAGTTCCTCGTCTGTAAAATGAGCTGGAAAAGGAAATGGCAAACCACTCCAGTATCTCTGCCAAGAAAACCCCAAATGGGATCATGAAGAATCAGACATGACAGAAAAATGCCTGAACAAGAACAAAGCAGTCTTCCAGAAAAGGTTGAAGGGTTACTTCTCAAGTTCAGGTATTGGTTGGATTAGGAGTCTTCTGAATTCACTTAGATAACTAAGATATCATGGCTTAAAACTACTTTCTTAATTTTTCTGCTACCTTCCCTATTTCTCTAGAGCAATACCTTCCTCCCAGGCCTTCAGGCTGAAAACCTAGAGGTCATCCTGGATTCCTCACTATCTTTCACCTGCCTATTGATTTCACCTTTATAGCAACTCTCCACTATTCCCCCTTCTCTCCCTCGGACACAGCCACCAGTCTAGAACGCACAGGCCCTCGTCTTCTCACGTACGGACTGCCGAAGTAGCTGCTGGTGGGTCTGCCTGCCTCAAGTCTCCCCACTCCAATCTCCATTGGAATTCTCCATTCAGCCACTAAAGTAATTTTCCCAAAACATGGGTCTGAGCAGGTCCCTTTCCTAATCAATAAACTGCAGTGACTCCCTGTCACCTCCAGGAGCAAAAACAGAATGTTTAGCATTCATAGCCTCCGCTTACCTTTCCAGTCTTCTTAGGCTCTCTCGACTCCCCAATACCGACTGAGTGGCGCCCGACTCCTGGTTGTTCAATGGACAAAACACTCGAGCTTTTGGCTTGGGGCGTTCTCTGTGGCTCTCCCCTGTGCCTGGAACTCTCTCTCCTCTTCTCCACTAACTTCCCTGGCTTTATTAAAGTACCAGCTAAAACCCCACCTTTACAGGAAGCCTGCCTTCTCCAACATTTCTGGATTCCAGTGCTTTCCTTCTGTTACGCATTTCCTATTTATTCTGTATAGCTTGCTTTCTTTTGTTTGCATGTTGTTTCCTCCATGAACTTCTTGAGGGCTAGGACTACCTTTTGCCTTTTTTTGGTATCCCCAGCACTTAGCACAGTGCCCTGACACATAGTAGGTGCTTAATAAATTTTTATTGATTTATTGATCCAATCAAGAAGAACTTGATAAAGCTGAACAAATTACAGGAAGATCAGAAGGGAAAGACCTTCAACCTGCAGAGAAAGGCATGTTTTAGCAGACACTGGATACATGGGCAAAAATAATTTTTTATTGTCATTTGGGTATTTCCAGACATAAAATAACTGTTTTTTAAATTTATTGTGATTCTGAGCTTCCACAATCTAAATTTTGTGAGAAGTTAGGGACCTGGGGGGTTATCTAGTATAAACCTGCCTGACACATGAATTTCTTCTATAATCTCCCCCCAAAGGGGTTATCCAACCTCTGAATACTTGTAGAGACAGAGAAGTTGTGTTTCCTTCATTTTGAGATACTTCTAATTGTTAGGAAGTTGTTGAACCAAATCTTCTCATATATGAAGGTGGTTTTATCCTCTTTCCCTGGTCATGTCCAGAATACACATGCCCACTTCCTTCAAAAGATCCTTATATGGCCTGGTTTCCTCTACCCTGACCTTTTGGTCAGAGAGTCCAGTAGTATTTATTAGGTATCTTCTCTGTGTCAGGCACTGTAGGTACTGGTGATCCACACAAAGGCAAAAGACAATCCCTACTCTCAAGGAGTTCACAGTCTAATGAGAGAAGCAGCATGGAAGCCCAATTATGGACAACACAATGTAGATATACATGGTAAGTTGGAAGTAGTCTCAGAAGAGAGATGGAGAGCCCAGAACTGAGATGTGACCCTTCTACCCAGCCAAGAAGATGGTTCACTGTGAAAACTGGAGAGGCTAAAGGGGCCCTTAATCAGTCTTTGGTCAGCTTCTGCTCACTGTTAGCCACAGAATGAGTGAGTAGGGAAGGCAGGTCAGTATAAAACCATCGTGACTGGAAAACTGACTTAAAAGTACCCACCCTGCTACTAGTTAGCATTCTCAAATCTGTATAAATGACAGTCTTTCCCAGAAGTGAGAGTAGATACTGTATAAATTCTCTAATTGTTTACAACCTCGAAGAATGTTTCTTATTTATGGGATTTTGCCATGATATCAACCATATACATACATATATATATATATGTGTGTGTGTATATGTATATGTATGTATGTATATATATATATATATATAAAATCTCCCCTGCCTCCGTGCCAGTCGATACACATTGATAAAGTATCTGCTATGAGCCAGGTTATGGAGGCTTTGAATGCCAGATCTAGATTTTATATTTGATTTTGAAGGTGATAGAGAGCCACCGGAGTTTACTGAGGGGGGCAGGGCAGAGTTGGGGAAGTGAGTCAGACCTGCTTTTTACGAAGATGCCCTTTGGCAGCTGAAGTCAGGAGAGATGTGAGGCAAGGAGACTGTCCAGAAGGCTATTGTTAGAGTCCAGAAATGACTTAATGATGGCATATTCCACAGGAGAGAAAGGGGAATATTGGAGAGATGTTGCAAAGGTGAAATGAACAGGCCTTGGCATCAGATGGGATGTAGGGAGAGAAGGAGTTGAGAGATAGTGAGAAGTCAAGGATGGATGACATCTAGGTTACAAGCCTGAGGAACTTCGAAGGTGGTGGTGCTCTCAACAGTAATGGGGATATTAGGAAGAAGGAAGGGTTTTAGGGAAAAGATAATGAGTTCCATTTCAGACATGTCAAGTTGAAGAAATCTACAGGCTACCCAATCTGAGATGTCTACAGGCAGTTAGAGATACAATTCTCTATCTCCAGATACTGGAGGTCAGCAGAGTCTTAGGCTGGATAGGTTGATTTGAGAATTATCAGCATAGAGATGGCAATTAAATCCACAGGAGCTAATCAGATTACCAAATGAAGTAGTAGAGAGGGAGAAAAAAGAGCGCTCTACCCACGATTAACTAGCATGACCTAGATGAACATGCAGCAAAGGAGGACCGAGGAGTGATCAGATAAGTGGGAGAACCTGGGGAGAGTAGTCTCATGAAAACCTAGGAAGAGCATGATAAACAAAGTCAAAGGCTGTGGGGAGGTCAAGAAGAAAGAGGACTGAGAAAAGGCCACTAGATTTGGCAATTACAAGATCATTGGTAACTCTGGGAAGAACAATTAGAGCTGAATGATGAGGTCAGAAGCCAGTCTGTAGAGAGTTTAGAAGAGAGGGAAAGAAAGTGGAGGTGTCTCCTGTAGATAGTCTTAGGGAGTTTAGCAACAAAAGGGGGGAAAGATAGAGGACAATGGCTATCAGAGATGGATGGATCAAAGGAGGATTTTTTGAGGAAAGGGGAGACATTGGCATGTTTGCAGGCACCAGAGAATTAGCCCGTACAGATTGAAATGGAAAGTGTAGGGATAATAGAAGGGGCTTCGGAGGATGGGATGGAATCGGTCACTTGTGCATAGAGGAGTTAATCTTGGCAAGGAGAAAGCCCAGCTCAGTATTGTGAGGCAGTAGTCAAGGTGAAGATAGTGCCAAAAGGTATCTGGGAGATGAGAGATGAGGAGAGAAGAGAGTGATCTCTGTAAATGGCTTCAGTTGTTTGTTTATTTTTCACTGAAATATGGAGGAAAATTCCCAATCAAGAAGATGGGTAGAGTGGAAACTATTGGAAGTTTGAGGGTGAAAATTTTAGAAAAACCTCTCTGGTGAGAGATGTAGCTAATTAATTAGGGAAAGAATTGCCTTGATGTTTTAAGGGCCAACATGTGAAATAGCAGGGAAGGGAGCTGATGGTAGTAGGAGTGATCAAGGCTGTTGGGCTGGCAGATCAAGACTGGGAATAAGATAAGAGGGCAGGGGATTCAAAAGGCTAAGACAGTGTAGAGTTGAACTGGTTCACTTAAAGGGTCAAGACAGGGAAGGAAAGAGAATCTAGTCAGTGTAGGGGTAATGGCTTGGGAAAGAACTGAGGGGTCAAAGGCTTGGAGTTCATGTTGAGTACAAAAATCAGGGTTTGGAATTGTAAAGTGGGATAATGAGAGATTATGGTTAGATAGAGGAATTTTGGAATTCATCAAAATGGAAATTTATGAACTCTGTGTCATGGCAAGATCAAATAAAATTTGCAGTGAGTTTTACAGATTTTGCAGTATGAGAGAAATGTCAGATTATTTTTACTGTAATGACCTTGACTAGACAACAGAGATAAAAATCAGACTCACAGCTGGGAATGACTCAGTTTCTAAATGATGGCTTTCTTAAAGGAGTTACATTAAGGCAGCTATGCATCCCTTGTCCGCCTCCTTCCCCCTCAACACACATACACTTCACTTCGTAGAACGGGTTTGGGGGCGTGCACTTGACCTGGGAGTGCCGGTGAAGGAAATGGGCGGTGGTACCATTTGTACTTGAGCGGCAGAATCCTGCTGGGCTGTGGAGAGAGTTCAAAGAGATTGCAGGATGTTTGGCTAAGAACCGAGTGGTATTTCTAATTTTTGCCATGAACACAATGAAGGCCAGTTAAGAGAAGAATGGGGTGGGAGGAAAGAAGCAACATACCCAGGGAGAAGGAAGTCCTGTGTTAAAATGATAAACTGGACGGATTGTCTGTAAATAATCCACACCAGAGGACATGGAGAGTTGGGGGAAAAGATAGACACACCTTTAAAATTATGCTAGACTGAAAATGTGGTTAAGAGCTGTATTCAAGGGAAATGATTACATACTGTGAACAGCAGGTACTTGAAAGATACGTAGCCATGGGGGGCTTGTTGTAGCGACCAGCTAAAAGGGCCTTAAGTCCTCACAAAAGCTTTGGATTGGCGGGGGCGGGGATGGGGTGAGGGTGGGGGCTTGTAGACAGTAACCAGAGAAGTATTACACAGCAGCAGCTGTGGGCTAACTTCCTGAAGCCAGGGGGAGATGAGATAAACTCTGAGGCTACCTCACAGAGCTCCCTCTCCCAAACAGCTGCAGCCATCATGATTTCTAAAGCAATATGAAATAACCACCCATTGGCACAGTGCGTGCCGATCTCCTCTTTGGGGAACACAAAAGAAATCTAAAAAGCATCTCCGGTCTTGATTGCCAAGTGAGGGAGGAAGTGAAAGTAGCCTAAATAATGCGGGCCAGGTGTCTCCCTGTGCAGGGAGCTGCTTCCGCCCAGCCCTAGGCTGTTGGAAGCAAGGGATGTTTACATCACCTCTGCGGAGCTTTCTTGCAGGACGCTGAGCTCCGGCTGTCTTTGAGTTCAATGCCTGTTCAAGACTTTTTTAAAACCTCGGATTCTTGCAACTGCCTCCATCCAATGAGCAGGAACACACCCAGCTCACGCTTTCCCCCCATGGGCTTCTACCTGACCTGGAAGGGGTCTGGGTTGGAACCAGAGGTGCGTATTTGGTTAGCAACCCTCTGAGTCCTGGGCCTCCCTGTGGATGCAGCACAGAGGTGAGCTTAACTAAAGCCGTCTGTCTACAGGTTTGGCAAGGAAGATCTAGGATCATCACAGAGTACTTGAGTCTCACTGAAGAGAGTTTTAGAGCCAGAGAGGCTGATGGTCAGGTCTCTGGAATGGCCCTCTGGGGACCAGGGAGCCGCAATAACTGTCAGGAAAGCTGTCCTTCTAAAATGGCTACTGTGGAGGGAGTGAATGAGCGCTCAGCACAGGGCCTGGCACATAGCGTAATCAATGTTTGTTCCGTTCTTTCTCATTCTCCTGTAAACATGATGCTTTCCTCCTTGATGAAAGTTGTCATGGGGAGGTGAAGGTTAAAAGGTTCAAATTCCTTTGATCTGATCTCACTTTCTATACAGCAGCTAGGTGATACAGTGCATAGAGTGCTGGGCTAGGAGTCGGGAAGACCTGAGTTCAAATCCAGCCTCAGACACTTACTTGCTGTGTGACCCTGGATAAGTCATTTAACCCTGTTTGCCTAAGTTTCCTTAGAGCCAGAGAAGGAAGCGGCACTCCAGTATCTCTGCCCAGAAAACCCCATGGGTGGTATGGTTCATGAAGAATCAGACATGACTAAATACTTTCTTTACTTTAAAAAAAAATGGTTTCTCACACCCCAACAAACAACCTGCCCTGCCTGGAGGGTCTAAAAGGAGAAACGGGAAACCTAAATTGTTCTACAGAGGTTTTGAGGACTCTCCCTAGAGCAGAAAAGATGGCAGGCAGGCAGTAGGACTGAGATTTGGAACCAGAGGTGAGAAAAACAAGGGGAGGTTGAGAAGAGAGGACTGGGAAATCTCTGGGAACATGGACATACTGGGGGGCCTGTCTTTTTTCCGTCCCAAATTCTCATCTTGATTGCTTTATTCCAAGAAGCAAAAGGAAATACCTTGAACAATAAAATAATGACAGACTGTCAAAGGGCCCAGAATAACTATGTTTAGAGTGCCCAGGGCCGGAATTCCTGCCATGGCCACTAACACTTCCCCTCCCTGCTCAGTTCCATCCCTTCTGGGCGAGCATTCAGAGTCAGCCTCCTTTGACATGGAAGAGAGACCCAGAATCACCAGGCCATGGCCACAATGCTGTCTGATGTCTCAGACTCTGTTTTTTTGACCAGTAGTAAAGGGTGGAGGCAGGGGATGGGGAGGGAAATAGTTTGTTCTGTGTCTCAGGCATTGGCATTTTTGTAGATGTGGCACTTAGAAGACATTTTATTATTTTTTTTTAACTTTTTGTTTTGAGGGGAGGAAGGCAGGGCAGTTGGGGTTAAGTGACTTGCCCAAGGTCACACGGCTAGTACATGTTATATGTCTGAGGTTGAATTTGAATTCAGGTCCTCCTGACTTCAAGACTGGAGCTCTATTCACTGCCACCTAGCTGCCCCAAGACAATTTATTTTCAAGATGACCAGGCTAGGGCTTAATCGATTGATATTTGAATGAAAGGAAATGAATGGGAAGCATTTGTTAAATGTTTATTACTATGTGCCAAGCACTGGGTAAAGTTCTGGGGAATACAAACAGAAAATGAAATCAGTCCCTATTCTAAAGGAGCTCACACTTAGGAAATCAACACATGTAGGAGAGTTCAGCCATAGGACACGTGGAAAATTCCGGATTCCTGAGGAAATGTGGGGTGTAGGCCACACAGGAGCAGTCCATGACTTTTGGGAAGTGGGCTGGAGTGGCCTACAAGTCAGAGGGGATGCTACAAGTCTAGGAGTGGAGGAGTGGGGCTCAGTATCCTGTCAAGGGAAATGGGCATGGTAGGAGGATTGGGTGGGCTCTGGGCCATGAAAAAGGGCAGTTGGGTCTTGCTGGTTGGCATCTTCAGATGAGCTTTAGGACAGCCTGTGAGTTGGGGGAGGGGGAAGTCTAATTAAAGGGGCAATCTCTCACTTGAAGGAAACTGAGGGACTGGAATAGTAGTAGCCTGGACTCTGAATGCTGTATTCATCTGATTGAAATGGTTTCCTACCATGAAGAAAAGTAAACAAATGAAGGACGCTAGTCAATGTTCTGTTCGTGTTATACTGAGGCACACCTGTTATATAGTCCTTTTCCTCCAGGGGCTTAAATATGTGCATTTATATACCTAAATATATGTATGTATATACACATGTATTTATATGTTTCTATGTAAATTTATATTTATCCTGATATAGTTTATATATGTTTATGTGCATACATTTATAAAGTGGCATGTGTGAATTGCTACATCAATGGCAGTGCTAATATACTAAAGAATTTGGAGGAGGGAGTATGGAAGGGAAGTACGATCCGTGAGATCAGGAATGGCTACAAAGGTTTCACGTAGGAGGTGTGAGAGCCAGGTCTTGAAGGAAGTGTAGGACTTCTGTAAATGAGGGGGCATAGAACTATGGGCAGAGCAAAGAATGCCCTTGAATTTGGAGTGTACAACAAACAGGGAGGCAACATTGAGCCCTGAACTTTGATTTGAGAGGATCTGAATTCAAAGTCTGGTTTTGCCGCTAAAGACAAGTCACTTGACCTCTAAACCACCAAGTCTATAAGCCTAAGTTTCTTCATCTGTAAAATGACAAGATTGGCTTAAATGATATCTAAGGTCTCTTCCAGTTCTAGATTTATGATTTAAAAAATAAGATAGAGGCATCTGTCAGGACCTGTTTGTGCAGGAGAGTAGTGCAGACTTTGGAGAGGTAGCTAAGGACTAGGTTGTGGAGGATATTGAATGCTAGGCTGAAGATTTGAGACTTTATTCTCTTAGTACTGGGGAGCCAGTGAAGGTTTTTGAGTAGGAAGTGACATGTATCCATCCATTTCAGCAAGCTAAGCGCTTCCTGAGTCCTAGGCACTGGGATAAAGAGATACAGTCAGCCAGAGGGGACCTCCATTAAAATGTTACCCCAAAGTCTCACTGTACCACAGAGGTGACTATAGGTTCTTAAAGGTTATGCCAACTTAAGAGTACAAGCCCCAAAGACCTTGAGTAACCCATTCAGCTAAATTGAGGAAACGTCACCAGAAGGTTGACCATCAGATAGATGGTGAGTGTTTCTGGCTATAGAGCTTATGAAGACAGTTGGCTAAAGCCAGGAAGGAGCTGTGATGTGTGCCAATGGAAGGAGTACCAACACTGGTGAAACTTTTTAAAAATTGAAGAACTAGTTTGAAAGAAGTGTTTTAAGTAGATGAGCCCAGCTTTATGCTGGGATTCGAAGAGTAGCAGTCTGGAGATGGGGAAGGAAGTTAGAAGACTGCTGTAGTCATCCAGCCCAGTTTTCTTTGTTGAGTGGATTTCCCGTCTTGCCCTCACCTCCCTCCCACCCTATCTGTTCCATTTCTTCCCACCTTCCAACAGGAGAAGGTAGGAGAGGAAAAAGTTCAAGATCAAGGAATATTGCATGTGGCTCATGCAGGTGGTTCAAAGTTTCTCAGGACGAACAATAATTATTCTAATTACTGACGTTATTATTATAATTACTGACATTTATAGAGAGTTTTCAAGTTTGCAGAGTGGTTTACGTATACTATCTTATTTTTGCTAATATGAGTATAGATTCTGTTCTTCCCTTGTCCCCCTCTCTTTGGAGGCTGAAATACAACTAATATTTATTGTGTATCTTCATTGGTACATTTTACCTGAGTTTGTTTTTGTGTTTTTTGTTAGCATTTTTGTGGGACTTATGCATGCCAGAAACTCTAGTTATCACAATGCATAAATTCATAAGGAAGAGAGTCTGAACATGCCCTCTCTCCCCTACATATATACCTTCTTGTGAACAAACTGAAATTGGTATTTCCACTGTAGCAGAGACTCCCTACCAGAAGAGGCCATATCTGTGCACTGAGATCCTTTGCATTAGGAATAGTTCCAGCCTGCCTGTCACATGGGCCAACATTTAGATGTGCCAAGCTGGCACTGAAGCCTGTGGCATTTGCCTTGAATGCTAATTAGACTAACCCAATATTATCTTCTTCTACCTCTCCTTTTCTCCTCCTCCCACCTCCTACTTTCCCTGAACTTATCTTTACAGCTCTAGCTTCCCTTTGGAAGTTGCCTTAGCTACCCCTTAGCCAGATGATTTCTTTATACCAGGGAGATGTTGAGAGTAGGTCCTAAGCAAACAGATAGCAAAGAGATGCCTGGAGTACTTTCTCAGCAGAATTGTCTTCTTTGTTCAGGAGGGTGATGAGAGAGAGGGGAAGGATAGGTGTTTTCCTCTGGGATTTTCTCTTCAATTACTAGTCTAATTGGTAACAAAGGGAGTACTGACTTTCCCAAAATAATTGAGGCCACATGATGGCATCATCTATTGAGGAAGAAATCAAGACAGAAACAGAGAAAGACAGAGAGAAACAGACAGAGAAAGAGAGGGAGACAGAGAAAGAAAGAAAAAGAGGGGGGAGGGAAAGAGAAGAAAGAGGGAAAGGAAGAGGGGAAGGGAAAGAGAGAGAGAGAGAGAGAGAGAGAGAGAGAGAGAGAGAGAGAGAGAGAGAGAGAGTTTGCTCAAGTAACCCACAAGATAATATGTCAAAGGATCTCTAGGCAGAGTCAAGGAGCATTTTAAATGATTTTATTATGTGCAAGATCCTATGCTACTCATTGAGGATGCAAAGACAAAATGAAGTCCTTTCCCTCAAGAGGCTTGTGCTCTACTGGATGGGTGGGTCAGAATGGGAGAATACAACATGTAACCAGTTAAGTATTTACAGAAAAAAAATGACCTAAATAATTGGAGAAATGCTCATTGCTCATGGATAGGCCAAGGCAATATAATATAATTGACAGTACTATTTAAATTTATTTATTCAGTATCTTGCCAAGTAAATTACCAAAGAATTACTTTTTAGAACTAAAAAAAACCCAGTAAAATCTATCTTGAGGAACAAAAAGGCAAGAATCTCAAGGGAAATAATGAACAAAGTGGCAAGTAAAAGGGCCTAGCAGTACTAGATCTCAAATTATACTACAGAACAGTAATGTTCAATTCTATTTATTAATTTAAAAAATAGAGTGGCAATAATCACTGGAATGGATGCCATATACAGAAGCACATAAACATAGTAGCATAGCCACTGGGGGTGATAATTCACTAAAATGGTCTGGCAGAAATTAGGTATTGACTAACATCTCATGTCACATACCAAGTTAAACTCCAAATACATACATGGTTTAGAGATAAGAGGTAACACCATAAACAAAATTAGAGGAATAAGGAAGGAATAAAGTGTCAGAACTGTGTATAGTGAAAGAGTCTATGACCAAACAAGAGATAGAGAGGATTATAGAAAGTAAAATGGACAGTTTTGATTGTATGAAATTTTTTAAAGTTGTTGCACAAATAAAATCAATGCAGCTAAAATTATGAAGGAAGCAGTTAAACCTGAGAAAAAAATTTTGCCCCCAATTTCTCTGTTAAAAGTCACCATTTGCAAAATACATAAGGAAGTGGTTTACATTTATAAATACAGGAGTCATTCCCCAATTGGTAAATGGTCAAAAGATATGAAGAGACCATTTTCAAAGAAAAAAAATCTAAACTCTTAAAAGTCACATTTAAAATGCTGTTACTAATAATAGAGAAATGTCCATTAAAGTAGCTCTGTGTTTATATCTCATATCCATCAGATTGGTAATGATGACAAAAAGGGAAAATAAATGTTTGAAGGACTGTTGGAAAATAGACATATTAATGCACTATTACAGCTGTGAATTGGTTCAGCCATTCTGGAAATCAACTTGGAACTCTGCCCAAACTGTTATTAAACTATGAATACTCTTTGACCTTGTGATACTGTTAAAGAGATAAAAGAAAGAGAGAAATGACCTATGTTACAAAAATACTTATAGCATCTCTTTTTTGTAGCAGTTAAGGAACTAGAAACTAGGAGGTACCTGTTGGTTGGGAATGACTAAGCAAATCATGGTGTATAAATACAATGGAATACTGTGGTACTCTGAGAAATTACTAAACAGGAAATTCCAGAATAACCTGGGAAGACTTGTATGAACTGATGCAGAGTGAAGTGAGCAGAACCAAGAGAACCATTTATGCCATAACAGTGTTAAAAGACAGACAGCTTTGAAAGACTTAAGAATTCTGATCAATTCAGTTACCAGCTTCAGTTCCAGCAGACCAATGATGAAACATGCTACCCACCTATTCAAAATAAGATGCATATTTTTGGAGATGGCCACATTTGTTTGTGCATTTTTGTTACAAGGGTTTTGTTTTTCTTTTTCTTTTTTTTTTCTTCAATTAAAATAAGAAGCAGAAGGGGGAAAAGGGTTGGATTAGGATTATTCCATCAAAAAAATAAAAATGAGAAGAGAAGGAAATCCAGAAGGAATCACAGACAAGTAGGACAGCTTTGAAAATTTTTTGTTAAAGTTACTACATTCTTGAGAAGAAAAGCATGAGCTATCAAATAAAGAGTCACCATTTCATATGTAATCCTCTCCTATTTCACCATGAACATGGAAATATTCATTTTATTTGGTATTTGTTAAATTCAAAATAAAAACAAACCACATATGTGTGTATAAAAATTGAGGAGGTAAGCACTAACAATGCTGATAAATGTTTAACAATCAGCTCTCAGAGGTGGGTGGGGGATGTGTACACAATATACTTTGTTTATTCTGCATTCTTAACATTTTTCTCCATTGCTTTCTTAAGTCTAAACAATTATTTTTTTTTAAATGTCAAGCCCTGATTTGTAGTGTTTGCTGATTTCTGCAGTATAAATTCTGACACCAAAAGCTGAACAATTATCTCTCTTGAGCCTGCATGTAGCTGGCTTCAGCATACCCCTGAATAACTCCCATCTATACATAGTGCTCTAAGAGTTCCAGCGCTCTGAGGGAGGTACAGCAAGAATCACTGTCATTTCTGTTTTATAGATATGGAAACTAAGGCACATATGGGTTCATTGGCATGCCTCCAATCCTATTTCTAACAAGTGGAGAAGGCAAGAGCCCACCACAGGCCTCCTTACAATGGGTTCAGGGCTGGTGCTGTTACACCAGGATGCCTGTATGTCTAAGGTGGAGTCCTCTAAGGACTCATGGGGATGAAGTTTCAGAAGGAAAGTGTGCGTAATGAGATATCACAATGGTTTGTGATATCATCAGTGGGGAATCATCTGCATCAGCTACTGAGGCAGATTTCTGCTTCTCTCTGACTGAGCAGCCTTCCTGATGAAGTTGCCTCAGTACACCTAGCAAAGTTGATAGTGTAACAGCCATTCGTATAGCACGTTAAGGTTTCTGGAGCAAACCTTACTATCTCATTTGATCAACCACCCTTTGAGGAAGGTGGTATTATTAGCCCCATCTTACAGATAGGATCATTGAGACTGAGAGAGATGACGACCAGGATTAGGCAGATAATTAGTGCTTGGTGCATGAGGTCGGATTCAAACTAGGGTCTTCTTGATTCTGAGCCCAGTGCTTTATGCCCTTAGCTGCCTCAGAGGACAGATGCACAGTTTGTTCCTGAGCCAGGTCTTGGAGCCTTTCCAGTTTAATGGGCCTGCTGGCCAAGCACTCCAACACAAGGCACCCAAGGTCACCTCCATGCCACAAGGAAGCAGCAAAGTATGAAGGATGGCTTTAGGGGAAGATTTTTGTCTGACAAATGGTATCCTAGGGATAGCTGGTGTAGGGGCAAAAGCACGCTATCCCCCAGGGAGTTTGAGAAAATTCTTGTCCTTTGAACCCACTCTATTCAAAAGTTAGCAAACAAAACTCATGCTGACCTAAAACTTTGTGTTGAATGCTATAGGGTCAAGACCAGAGGAGAAGGGACAGGAAACCCTGATCGGATACTTAATAGCTTAATCTATTTGCACCTCAGTTTTTTTAATTTATAGAACAGGGATAATCACACTCATGCTATCCACCCTACAGATTTGTTTCAAGGAAAGTGCTTTGTCATGCAATGCCTACTTAGTATACTGTGCTAAGGACTGAGGATAGATAGAAATAAGAAAGACAGTCCCAGGCTTTAAGGACCTTACAGTATAAGAGAAGACAACACACTTGAAAATTGAAAACAGGGATGGAGAAGGTCTCCTGGGGGCAAAAGGAGGGAAATGCTGGAGTCTAGTTTAAGAAGTGCTGCAGGTGGGAAATGATGAGTTGGCTGGTCTGTAAGCCCTCTTTCAATGGAGGCTCTGGAAGGAGTTCTTTGCTTCACCCTATAACCTTCTGATCAGAGGGGTAGAGTATACCTGGGTGCTGAAGAGGCGTGAGTATTGAAGCTGAGGATGAGTTTCCTGGGAGCATGATCATGGTGGAGTCCAATTCAATGAGTGCATCCAGTGGGCAATGAATGCCTTAAAGTGAGGTCTGGACCTCCTAGTGACTGTGCAGCATCTCATAATCTGTTCCACTCAGAAGACTCTGGGATTTGCTGAGCGAGGCTATCAGAGAAGTTTTATTATTAATAAATGGTAGTAAATTACCAGAAGCAAGCCTCTCATGAAAAAATGACTTAAAAAAAACTTTCAATTTTCACAGGCAAACCTTCCCTACATTTCCATCCTTGCCTCATTTTTAAGATAAGTGCTTAAAACTTCAAATCCAAAAACTGGAAACTGCCCGCTGTAAATAACTACTTGAATAGGGTTCTCCTGCCTGCTAACTGAAGGCAATGGTATTGCTAGTTTGCTTTGGCCAAGAGAGAGCCTGCAAGTCTTCATTATATCTATATTCTGGTCTAAAAGAAATAGAAGAGTACATACTTAGAGTCTGTATCTGGAGACTCCAGCTCTAAACACAATGCCTGGTAAATTGTAGGTGCTTAATAAATGCTTATTAATTGAAGCACTGGCATGATTGACACATGCTCAGATATTAAAAATATCCAACTTTCAAAGACACAAAGGGAGCAATTGAAAGTCAGTGAAGTATAAGGGAATGAGTCCTGAGCCTGGAGTCAGGAGGACTGGATTCAAATACTGCCCTGGACAATTTTGTCATCTTGAGCAAGGGATAGACTCAGTTTCCTGTTCTCTAAAATAGGGGTAATAAGGCTTGTTCTATACCTACCTCACAAGGTTGACAGGAGAAAAAGGCTTTGTAAATTTTAAGCCACTATTAAATGGAAATTATTATTAGCCTGATCAATAAATCAAATGAGATTTATTAAGCTCCTCCATAGGAGCCAAAGCTCTCTGCCACTAGGAGAGATACAAAGTTTAAGGATCCAGTCTCTATACCCATATGGATCACTGTAATCCCCAATGTTACATGTGGCATTGTTATTGCTTGTCCTTCATTCTTGAAGAGGACCGTGGCATCAGGGAGGTGATGCCACAACATAGGAGTGAACTGGACTTAAGTGGGAGAGAGGGCTGTACAAAGTCACCAGCCTCACTCCCTCCTCCACCGTCTGGGTCCAATGGGAAGATATATGTCAGGACAACGACATTAAAGTGTTAAAACAAAGTACTCTGCAAGGTCCAATTGGGAAAATTGTTGGGATCAGGGAAGGCTTTCAGAAAGTATTATCTGAGTTGGTCTTTAAAGGATGGGTAGGGGTTCCACACTCAGAGGTAAGAAAGGAGGGCATTCTGGGCAAGGGGACCAGTCTGAGCAAAAGTAAAGATACAAAAGGGCACAACCACCTGTTTAAGGAAAAAGAGGATTGTCCAGGTGGGCTTGAGCACAGAGTGTGACAGGGAGTATTATAAGAAAATCTCCATCTCTGGTGGCTATCCAATAACTTTTTGTTCACCTCTCACAAAAGGATGGTACCAGGAGGACCTTAAATGTTAGCAAAAGAGTATAAACTTGTGTGATAGTAATGACATTTAAAGTTCCCCCTGTATTGGCTTGGTTTTCAAATTGATTATGTTAAAACCCAGAGCTTGTTAATCCCACCTGTGGGATGGGCTTGTTGATGTGAAAAGAAAGTCCTGAACTGGGAGGAGCTGGTGATGTAGATTTGGAGAGACACTAGAGAGAGGCGGAAGATCTTTTTGGAAGCAGCACCTCGTGGAGAGAGAGAGACTAAGAGAATTGCTGGTGGCC
>NW_027185876.1:19985641-20005127 GCF_028583685.1 Petaurus breviceps papuanus
GGTAGTACTTGGAGATTATTTAATCACACTTAGTAAATGCTGTATTTGGAATGATGTCATGTTTTGATCTTCTCTGTTCTTGGTTTGTCACTGAATAAAATAGAGAGCACCTATGCTGGTATTTTGAACCTGGGAAGTTGCCTTCTTTTGGCATTATATTACACATGCCCGGTAACTAGCTGGAAACCTGGGTCCAGAGCTTAGACTAGAGGTCAGGATTGAATGGAGAGGTCTGCAGAGGTGGTTATTTAGACTGTGGAGGTGAATGATCTTTACCAAGAGAGAGAGTCTAGGGAGACAAAGGAAGAGATCTAAGGACATATACTAGTGAAACATGCAGAGCAAGGATTCCGAAAGAGGATAGAGCAGGAGTGCTTAAAGAAGTAGGATGAGTATTGTAGTGTCTTTTACCTAACGTCATCCAGCCAGGGAATGGCTAAGCATGACCTAGAACAGTATGACTCCCAGGTCAATCAGCTTCTCAGTCTCCTGAGCTGTTTCTTATAACAGAATCCTATGTCTTCAAGTGCTTTCTTCAATATAACAAGGGATTTCAGGACTTTTGTTTTACGTCTCCATAGGTACTTTTGTATTTTGTAATGTAACAAATCAATTTTTGGTGTTGTTTCCATATTTAGAAGATAATCTGCTGAAACTCTAATGCTTTGATGAGAATATACCAACTTATGACATCTTCAACCTAATATTTCCTAATTAATACTTGTAAAGTGCTTAGCACATAGTGGGTGTTTAATAAATGCTTGTTCCCTCCTCCCTCACATAAAAGAATCTTTAGATTGGATGTTTAATAGTAGAGAAATATTAGCCAAATATTTATTCATTTTTGACAAAGTTCAGTGTGACCTAGACCTAAGAATGAACCTCTTCCCAAGTCAGTCAGTTAATAAATATTTATTAAGTGTCTACTATGTGCCAGGTTCTGTGCTAAGCACTGAGGAGACACAAAAATGAAGACAGTCTCTGCTCTCAAGGAGCTCACAGTATAATGAAGGAGATAACACACACACAATTTTGTACAAATAAGCTACTTAGAGGATAAAAGTCAGAAGATGGAATTGGAGATGAAGAGTATTCCAAGACCCCAAGATGACTACTTTGAACAAGATCTATTTAACATTCGGGGAACACTGCTAAATTTTTTTAAAGGCAAGAATTCCCTTAAAATAGCATATAACTTTATTGTTTTTTGAAGAATTTTTTAAAAAGAAGAGGTTTAACAAAGTTTGTTTATTTTTTTCAAGTTGGTAAATCACAAAAGTGCTCCTTAGGATATGGAGAAATGCAAAAATGCCCCACTATCACTGATAACCATCATCAAAATGCCTGGTTTCAGCACCAAATCACAGTTGTCCTAGCCACTGTGAAGAGTACTGTATAGATAAGAGCTTACAACCTAAGAAATGCTAGAGAGATGGCAAGAAGGGAGAGGAAGATGGAATGGGAGAGAAATGGAATGCCAACAAAAAAGCAGGAATGGAGTGAAGTAAGATTTACTCTTAGGGTTCAGTCATTTCTCCCAAAATGAGATTAGAAGATGGCAGGCAGAGTAGAGTAGAATCATAGAATGTGATAGCTGGAGGATCCTTAGAAATCACTTACTGCAGCTATTTAATTATGTAGATATCAGCAAATGAGGACCCATGAACATGCAATGTTTGGCTAACTTGCACAACTGGCTGCCAGCTGTTTCCTAAAAGACTTTAGTGTTAGCACTGAGGCTGATACACCCAGGGCTAGCTGTATTCAAGCTCCAGGGCTGGTTTTTTTTTTTTAAGCAATTGGGGGTTAAGTAACTTGCTCAAGGTTACACAGCCAGTTATTTCTGGGTGTGGTGCTGAGTATCTGAGCCCAGATTTGATCCCCAAGTCATCCCAATACTGGAGCTGGTGCTGTTACTTGCTGAGCCACCTGGCCACCCCGCCAGGGCTGTTTTTATCAGATCATTTCTAATATGCTCAAATGAAAAGAATTTCAAGTAACATGAGAGGCCGTATATGTGGTTGTAGGGAGATGCCTATGTATTAGCCCACATAGGTGTGTTAACCCAAAAAGGCCTGAATATGGAAGGAAATCTAACCAACCTGAGCACTTTCCCTCACTGGCTCTTCCTGTGGAGTAAATATAATGGCACTTTGAAGAAGTCAGCCAAGAATATAAGGTTGACCATTAGATCTCTGTTGCTCAAACTAAGCATTTTTTCATCAAGATATGACAGTGAATGGAGGATAGGAAGCCCCCCATACATGTAGCTGACCAAGCGATGGAAAACCTGCTCTGGGAGAAGTAGGAGGAGAGCATTCAAAGGTTATGTTGTTTTTGCTATTTTTCACTTTCCTTCCTTCTTTCTTTCTTTTCTCTTTCTTTCTTTTTCTATCTTCCTTCCTTTCTTTCTCTTTCTTTCTTTCTTTCTCTTCCTTCCTTCCTTTCTCTTTTTTCTTTCTATCTTCCTTTCTTTTCTTTCTTTCCTTCCTTCTTTTGTTCTTTTTCTTCCTTCCTTCCTCTTCTTTCTTTCTCTCTCTCTTTCTCATTCAAGTCGTCTTGCACAAAATGACTAATATGCAAGTGTTTTACATGATTGTACATGTATAACCTATATCTGATTGCTTACCATCTCAGGGAGGGGGGAAGGGAGGGAGAGATAGAATTTGGAACTCAACACTTTAAAGAAAAAGCAAATGTTAAAAATTGTTTTTACATGTAATTGGGGAAAAAATTATCATTAAAAAAAAGAAAACAGTTACGCTCTTTGTACTCTTTTGTCATCTTCTTCCCATCATCCATACAGGACATTAGGCAACTTCAGTCACCGGGAACTAGGCGCAGGTGAGTCCTGCTCAGAATTCCTCCTGTCCAAATTCCTGTCTTTCTCATTGTCATCCATTCTTCGCATTTCTCTCTTCTGCTCCAGAGGTTCCTGATAGTCCTCTCGATCCCTGAAAGTTGGGGTGGGGAGAAAGAATTATTACTGGTTTCAAATCACATTACTATTGTCATTCCTTAGAAGCAGATTGCCTTGTTAGACACCTGACTCTGGGTCATAAGAGGAGCTGGGACAATGCTCCTTGACCCAGAGATTCTGCTGCTGGGCATATAAACCATGGAAGTCGGTGGTAAACGTTAGGGACCCCTGCCTTTCATTGTTGGGCAGCAGTGAGGTACTAGCTTAGCAACTTTGGTGCTGGAATTTGAAACTTTTCCAGGGGGAATTTTCAGGGCCAGATCAGTAGACAGATCTAGGAGGCTTTGCTTATTTCCATGCTCAGAAGAGAGACTATAGGCTTCACCGCACACCTGAGGAGCCATTGATTCATTGGTACATTCCACAAACATTTATTTGGCAAAGCAGCACCAATCTCTGTCCTTAAAGTAGAAACACCTCCAGAGAAGCAAGAGAATTAAAGAATGTTAAAGTGAGATACTTTACAAACCCTTTTTCATACTTTATAAACCTTTTCCCAAAAGGCAAGCAGCCTCTTTCGGGAAAGGAATGCAACAAATAGAAGAAAATTCATGGATTTGGATGATCTAGGATTTAGAGTTGGAAGGGACTTTAGAGATTGACTAATGGCAAGTTGGTGCTAATCTAACCCAATTTGCTCATTTTCCAGATGAAATAACTAAGACCCAGAGAGAATTTATGGTTTGCTCAAGGTCACAAAGTATATATAAGTAGAATGAATGAAAAAGTGTGGTTTAGGCCCTTGTGCTAAGCTCTGGGGATGGACACAAATACATACCTAGAATGTCTTCTCTTTCTTATCTCCCACATCCTGGCTTCTTTCAGTCCCAGCTAATATCTCACCTACTATAGGAAGCCTTTCCTGTTCTGTCTTAAATCTAGTGCTTTCCCTTTGTTGATTTATTTCCAATCTATCCTGTATGTAACTTACTTGTACATAGAATTGCATGTTATTTCCCCCATTAACTTGTAAGCTCCCTGAGGGCAGGAACAATTATTTTTTCCTTTCTTAGAACTCCCAGCATTTAGCAGGTACTTAATAAATGTTTGTTGACTTGAGAAGCATACAAGACAGTTCCTGCCCTTGAGGGCACATAAGGGGAAACTATAAAGGAGTGGGTTATGAAGCATGTTTTGGAAATGGCTAAGAGCCTGGGTCTTCTGACTCCACATCGGCTGCTCTTCCTGCCATACTGCAACAGGGCTGCTTTCGACCTTGACCCATCCTCTTTCTCTCCACAAGTTCCACAGAGAAATGGCATCACTCACGGCCTTTCGCTGTCTTTTTGCGTCTTGCTCCTACAGCAGCAGCAGTATGCAATGATGCTGATTATGATGACGGCAGCAACCAGGCCTCCCGCAATCCCAGCATACAGGGCAATGTTCATTGAGGCTGTGAGGGGGCAAACCAGTTGGTTCATCTGAATATCCGGAACACCCACTGAAGCACCCAAACTTGACCATTTTTACCCCTTTGAAAGTACTGAACATTGGGGCGGCCAGGTGGCTCAGCGAGTAAGAGCACCAGCTCCAGCGTCGGGATGACCTGGATCAAATCCGGGCTCAGATACTCAGCACCACACCCAGAAATAACTGGCCGTGTAACCTTGAGCAAGTTACTTAACCCCGATTGCTTTAATTAAAAAAAAGTACTAAACATTGACAGCTTAGGAACCATTCTGGTATAGTCTACTGGGTATGACTCCTACAACTGTCCTGGTCAAACAAGGGAAAGGAAAAGTGCAAGAAGCCAGGAAAATCTGATCAAATCCAACTTCTGATACTTACTAGCTGTGTGACCCTGGCAAACCAATCCAGAAATTTTGCCAAAGAAAACCCCAAAATGGGGTCACAAAAAGTCAGGCATGATGGAAAAATGACTTAATAACAAGACCCTGGGCAAGACACTAAACCTTTATGTCAGTTTCTTCATCTGTAAAGTGGGGATAACAATAGTACCTATCTCCCAGGGTTGTGGTGAGGATAAAATGAGATAATATCTGTAAAGTACTTTAAAGGGATAGTTGTTGTTATTATTATTATTACAGGGATCTGGCCCTTGCCACCCTTTGCTCCCTTTCCCCCTCCCTGGATGGGCTCTTACGAAGCCTGACAGCAACAGTGATATTGCAGAAATCGGATCCCATCTCGTTGGTGGAGGTGCAGATGTAATAGCCAGTTGTATCATCAGAAATGTTTTTCAGAAGCAGAGTCATTCCTGTGGCTGGGAAAAAGGAAAAGGTAAGGTGAGAGCAGAAGCCTGGGATTGAGAACATTTCACTCAGTGAAATGAATGATGCTTAATGGAGCTTTTCTTTTTTAAAAAAAATATTTTTTTCCAATTACATGTAAAAGCTATTTTTAAAATTTCTTTTTTTTTTTAAATTCCAAGTTCCAAATTCTTTCCCTCCCTCCCCTGTCCCCTTATTGAGAAGGGAAGCTTTTTGATATAAGTTATACATGTATAGGCATGCAAAACATATTTCCATAGTAGTCATTTTGTGAGAGGAAACATAGACTAAACCCCCCCCAAAAAAAAACCCAAACAAAAAAAAACACCAACCCAACCCCAAGAAAAAAAAGTATGCTTCAATCTGCATTCAGACTCCATAAGTTTTTCTCTAGAGGTAGATAACATTTTTCATCATAAGTCCCTTGGAATTGTCTTGAATCATTGTATTGCTGAGAATATCTGTTATTCACAGTTGATCATTGTACGATATTGCTATTATTATGTATACTGTTCTCTTGGTTCTGCTCACTTCACTCTGTATCAGGTCACATAAATCTTTCCAGGTATTTCTGAAAGCATCCTGCTTATCATTTCTTATGGCACAATAATATTACATCACAATCATATACCACAACTTTTTCAGCTGTTCCCCAATTGATAGACATCTCCTTGACTTCTAATTCTTTGCCATCACAAAAAGAACTGCTATAAATATTTTTGTACATGTAGGTCTTTTTTCTTTTATTTAAAAAAAAAATCTCTTTGGGATACAGACCTAGTAGCGGTATTCTGGATTAAAAGGTATACTTGGTTTTATAGCCTTTTGGACATAATTCAAAATTGCTCTCCAGAATGGTTGGGTCAGTTCACAGGTCCACAGCAGTGCTTTAGTGTCCCGGTTTTCCCACATCTACTCCAATATTAATCATTGTCCTTTTCTGTCATAGTAACCAGTCTGATAGGTATGAGGTGGTACCTCAAGAGTTGTTTTAATTTGCATTTCTCTAGTCAATAGTGATTTAGAGCATTTTTATATGACTATAGATACCTTTGATTTCTTTATTTGAAAACTGCCTGTTTATATCTGACTGTTTAGCAATTGGGGAATGACTTGTATTCTTATAAATTTGACTCAGTTCTCTATTTCTCTCTCTCTCTCTATATATATATATATACATATATTTCTAAATATACATCTATGTACATCAGAGAAACTTACTGTAAATTTTGTTTCATGGTTATGATTACCAACTGTTCATTTCCCTCCATTTTATTTTTCCCATTTATCCTTCTCTCTCTCTCTCTCTCTCTCTCTCTCTCTCTCTTTCTCTCCTTTCACCTTGTCCCTTCTCCAAAGTGTTTTTCTTCTGACCACCGCCTCCCGCAACCTGCCCTCCCTTCTATCAGTTCCCATCTCTTCTTACTGAATTTTTTCACTTAATGTTTACTGAGTGGCATAAGGGAAAAGTTTTGAGGATCAATGGATAGACGTATGTAGCCAAGATCATTACCAGTAGCCAGTTTCCTTCCCTTGCCCATCCAACACTTCCCCCCGCCCAAACCTTGTCATAAACATGCACATACTCACAACTTATACCAAGAAGCAGATCAGTGTGATAAAAGTAGATCCATGGATTAGTAGTCAAACCCTGGATTCTAATCTTTGATCTACTACTTACTAGCTATGAAGCCCGTCAAGGGCCAGTCTCTGACCCAGTCCATAGATGGCAAGAGTCTAGTCCAGGATTTCTCCCAAGCCAGCTCCCCGTGAAGGCCATATTATGTCTTAAAATTGGCTCACCATCTCTTCCTGACTTGCAGGAGTTTAGGACATGATTAACCGAGCAGTGACTCAGACATAGATGCATGCAAGGGAACAAGGACATTAAAACATACAGATATATGTAAATGAACAAGGACATTAAACATTCTCTCATGAGAACCTAAAAGCAATTATTGTTTCACATTCACTATATAAACCCTGCTCTCTGATCAATACATGGGAACTGCTATGACCGAACCTGCCTGGCTTGTGTCCAATCATTCCACAATCTTCAGTTCGGCCTGTGCCCATTTTGATACAGGCATCAAAAGCCTTGAACAAGTCCAACCTTTTAGTGCCCATTTCTTCATCTATAAAATGCTAATAATAATACTTATATTCCCTGTTTCACAGGGTTGTTGTTAATGTGAAAGTGTTCATAAAACATGCTACAAATTTAACCTTTTATTATTACTTATTTAATTTCCCCTGGCTGAATTCATACAGAAGTCTAATGGGGATGGTTTAGGTGGGAAAAACATTCAGAGTTATAAGATTCTACTCAAAGGTAGTGATGAGGCTTAAGCCCTGGGAACCCCTTTGAATCTTCCCACTTGAGGCATTTGCTTGAGACCATAAGTCTTTCATTATCCCTAGGCCCAAATCTCTGTTACTCTTAACGTAGCCTAGCCCTCCATTGTCCACTACTTCCCACTCTTGATCCTATCTAAATATCTATGCCCAAATCTGTTACCCTTAAACAAGTCTAACCCTACATTGTCTGTCATTTCCAGATAGCCCTCTGCTATGTCCTACCCCTAATCCCATTCCTGGAGTCTGACCTCAGTTCATCAAAGATCCTCCTTAGACTCTTCCTCAAGACCTTTCCCAAACCCCTCCTCTAGACCACCCCTAGTTCTCTCCCACAGTCTTTCTGTATATAAGATCCATCTTGCCTCCATGAAGGTGGTGAGATTCAGTCTAGTGCAGACTTAGTCTATGTCAGATTGTTCTGACCCCCTTGTCCAATACAAGCGTCACAAATCCTTAGGCTCCTTAAGAGTCTATCCATTATGATGAATCTTTAATAAACTTTGTTTTACTTGACTGAAAGAAGACTTGAATCGAATTCATTTGGCAGGACCTGACTTGTTGGTTCTTTGGAGTCTCAAGCACCCCCAAACCTCAACAATAGGGGTAATCTATTAAGTACTTAATGTTCCCGTATTGATAGGGAAGTATCTTAGCTGCCACCTCAGAGATGCAACCCAGACTGTCTTTCTTGAACTGGAAAACTGATCCCCTAGGGATTACCAGGGAGGCACTAAGCAGTTACAGCAAGTCATGCAAGGGAAGGGAAAATACAGGTACAACACTCAGCTTCCCTAGCTACGGTATGTTCCCACAGACCAGGGTATCATTTGGAGAGAGATAGAAACACCCAAACTGGGAAGGTCTCCTCAGGTTCCCAAACAATGTAGCAGCTATGTCGCTAACACTGACAAGGCATTTACAGTCATCCCTTCCACACTGCAGGGGTTAAGGGTATGGTACCTACTTGATCTCTAAAAGCAGAGTAAAATTTTTTGTCTTCCCTTTATACAGCAGAAGTCTGAATTTTTTCTTTTTCTTTTATGGTGTATTTACAATACCTTATTATAAAATTTGGGTTGATATTACACAATAATATATGCATTTCTGAGTTTCTAAACTCTTTCTGTATTGTCTTCTGGCCTTTATGTGTCTTCTGCAGTTTCTGCAAAACTCCCCCCAAAATTCTCATTTAATTTGTTATGCTGACCAGAGATATTGAAACCTTGATGGGGGAAGTTATGATGTGGAAGGGATAACTGTTTCCTGACCTTATCTTTGGAAATACAATTTCCCAAAGCTCTAGTATGGATTAGCACTAGGTCTTGCTTCCATTATCCTAGAGGGAGTGGCCTCAGAGATGTGACTGGTCCTATTGTCCTGCTAAACTACCCCTGAAGTCACCACCCAGCAAGGTTAATAGGATATAAGATCTTCCCTGCCCATTAATAGGCCTCACTGTGGAGCCCTGACAAAGAACCAATTAGGCTCTGGGCCATGGGGGATCCCTACACCTTTCAAATTAAGTGCTGATTTCTTAAGCTTCTCAGCACGAAGCCAATCAAGTCTTTAATTGGAAACAGTATATTTGTATTGGTTGGAAAGAGAGGTGTGGGTAGAGAGAGGGGCAGGCTCTGAGGGAAGACCTTGCCTAGGGGATTTTGCTCGTGGGGAGGTTTGACAGAGAAAACACTTGCTTTGGAGCCCTCTGGATTAGTGGTGAGTATATTACTAAACCTTGCTTTTTGGTATCCAAATAGCAATGTCTCAAATAAATACTTTGGTTTTGCCTTGGAGGAGAGGGGTATATTATGTTATGTTTATGTTATGTTATGTTGTATCATATTATATTCCTGGGAACATGTATGCATATTCATAGCAGCTGCTATGGGTATCTCATTGATATTATACACCTATAACTAAAATTAACTGTTCCGCAAATCTAGGAACAATCTGTCCCTTCCTTTGCTACTACCTCTGGCCATGGTGCTGACAAATCAAACACTTCTCTATTGGTCCTTTACCATTTACTAGACAGTGTGCTAGAGAGGAAAGGTAACTAGAAGTGGACCCATCAAATCTGCATTTGCATCCTAATTCTGTGTACCTCTAGGTAAATTAATTAACCTTTGTGTACCTGTAATGGGAATGTAAATTTTTAAGATCTTCCCTGCCCCTAGGCTAAAGTGCACCCGGAGCCTGGGGTAGAAGGCTTGTTTTTCAGTAGATACTTTTTGATTGGCCAGTGGGTCCAGAAGGTTGTTACATTCTCTGAGCCAGGAGAAGGCTATATAAACCCTGATTTGAGGCTTTGTTTGGGGGCTCACTTTGAGAAGCGTTCTGTGATTTGATCAGATGAGACTCTGGGAAGCCGTTGTTGAGAGTCCCCAGGCTTTAAAAAACCCAGATGTTGATTTGGTATTCATGTAATGGTTGGACAGTTTGGAAACCTGTCTACTTGATCTGTTTCTCTGTCTTGATAATTCTGTCTGTATACTCTGATGTTCGGGGTGCTGACCTTTTCCCCCTGAACTAGGTAAACGATACATATTTGACTGATTAAAGTAAGCTTGTTAACCCATTTTGAGTTGCTTTCCTTTAACAAAGCAGATCTAAGAACCTGTGTTGGCAGCCACCCTGGGGACGCTGGGGTGCTTGCTGATACAGTACCTCAATACATTAATCTATAGAATAAGGGTAATAATACTTTCCCTACCTAAGATCATACAGTTGGTTTTTATTTTATTTTTTTTTTAGATTAGAAAGGGACTTTGGGGATCATTTAATTTGACCTCATTATTTTGTAGATGAGAAAAATAGTTCTAAAGAGGTGAAATTGATTTGTCCTAGATCACATAGCTAGGAAGTGCCAGAGGCAGAATTTGAACCCACAGCTTCTGAGTCTGGATATTGTACTATCCCATGTACTAACTTTATAGGTAGGTAAAGATTCACTGGCTTTGAAGAGTATTTTATAAATGTCAAATCACCATATAAATGTGTTACTATTATTATTATCCATGTGACCTTAAACAATTCAGTTCAGTTCTCTGGGCCTTTGTTACCTCCTTTGTACACTGGGGATATAATACCTTTATTCTCTTTTCCTGATTCAGGTATATTATTTCACTGGTGTAGAGAACTACAGATAAGGAAACTCTTCCTACCAATGCACACATAGCAAATTCTGTAATTCTGATTCTTGAAAAATTGTTGGTACATTGAGGGAATAAATTATTTGCCCAGAGTCACACAATCAGAATGTGTCAGAGATGAAACTTGAACTCAGGGCTTCCTGACCCTAAGGCTAACTCTGTAGGCACCATCCCAAGTCACTGTATTACCTACCTGAATTTGAAGGGTTCTACTCAATCTTCTTCCCTGTATTGATCATCTGAGGTCACTCTTGGCTTTAAAATCTATTGCATTCTTTTTTTTTTATAACAAAAGTAGGGGAAGGTATTGGGATACCTTCCTACATGGACTAGTTTAGAATTGCAAAGAGTTATAGTCCAGAGATATGACTCCTAGAAAGATCTATCAATCAATCTATCTACCTACCTAGCTATCTATCTATCTCTAGATATATCTCTATATAGTTGTTGTTCAGTCATGAAACTCTGCATGACCCTGTTGGAGTTTTCGTGGCGATGATACTGGAATGGTTTGCCATTTCCTTCTCCAGCTCATTTTACAGATGAGGAAACAGAGGCAAATAGAGTTAAGTGACTTGATTAGAGTAACATAGCTAGTAAGTATCTTAGGGCAGATTTGAACTCAGATCTTTTTGACTCTAGGCCCTGTTTTCTATCCACTGTGCCATCTAGATGCCCAGTATATCTAGATATATATATCTATATGTATATCTACATCTATATGTTATCCTTACATCTCTATGGATATATATCTCTATCTAGAGATATATTTCTGTATCTGTCTCTCCTCTATTTGCCTATCTCTACATCTATAAATATATCTCTATCTCTTCTTCTATCTATCTCTTTCTATTTATCTATTAGACTATCTACCTATCCATCTAAATATCTGTCTGCCTCTCTACCTATCTACCTACTAATGCTGTGACGGGGGTCTGTCTAGAGCAAAATTCTCCAACTTGCATGAGCAGATAGTGATGCCTTGCTGAAGGTCCTGCTGCCACCTAGTGGCTGTAATGTAAATATGCGCTTCTTTATCCAACTCAATGAACCTGAAATGAGCTGAGAGTTCAGGGGGTGTCAGGCCAGTGTTCTAGGACCAGGATTTGGCAGAACTCCGAGGCAAAATATCCATGACCAGAGGTATTTTATGGGATAATTCATTAGAAGAGAGTTTGAGATGCAGCTGGAGGTGGAGCTCAGAGAGCGGTTGCCCCTTTCCTATACTCTATACTTAGGGGTATTAGACTAAAATGAGATAATGGATGTAAATCACTTTGCAAACCTTAACGTGTTATATACATGCCAATTATTATTATTATTTTTATTATTAATTAGCCTTCAGGCAGCAGGCCTCCAGTGGGGTGAACTCTTCATTTCCTAAGTCTTTTATTGCACCCCTGCTGAGCTCAAGCAATGTTTATAGAACAATACATAGGGGTGTGTTGATAAATGTTTAATAGGACTCTGAAAAAATGTATGTGCATGTTTTAATCTGCATTATTAACACTTTTAATACTCTAGACAATTAACAAAATAATAAATGAAGCCCTGATTTGTAGTTGATTGCCAATTTCTGAAGTATAAATGCTCACATTGAAAACTAAACAAGGGGTTCTCTCCCATGGGTTAGAGCTAGCTTCAGCACACCCTGTCTATCGCCTCCCCTCAGGCACCAGGGAACATAGCTGAAAATCTTGTGAACCAGTGTGGCTCTGCTTAACCCAATTTCCCTAAGTACTATCAGGTATTATAAGTACCGTGTTTCCCCGATAATAAGACACTGTCTTGTTTTTTTTTTTGGACAGAAAAACACCAGAGGGCTTATTTTCAGGGGAGGGCTTATTTTAATGAACATTGACAGCAATTTTAATAAACAGGTAAATGTGAACAAAAAATGTACCTTTATTCAATAAGCAAATCACTGGGGAAGAACAGGATGACGCGCTCACTGCTGTAGCTGTGATTGGATGCAGCTCGGAGCGTGGCATGTGTTTCACGAGGGGGGGGGAGACGGTGCATACAGAGGGTACCATAATGTAGCGTGTAGCACAGGGGATCACCTTCACTACAGTAGCAATCTCAATAGGGCTTATTTTGGGGGGAGGGCTTATTTTAGAGGAATCTTACACAGTAAGGGGAGGGCTTATTTTCGGGATAGGTCTTATTATCGGGGAAACACGGTATCATAATCCAACACCACCAAGCTAGAAATACCTCTGTGTGGTGCTGGGTTTGATGCCCCAGCCTAGAGAGGGGTGTGTGATAGCTCCCAAAAAGATGGAATTAGATTGGGATTGCAGAATGGCTGAACGAATGAGGGTATATGAATATAATGGAATGTTATTGTGCTATAAGAAACAATGAAAAGGGCAGTTTCAGAGAAACCTGGAAAGACTTTTATGAACTGATAGCAGAGTGATATGAGCAGAACCAGGAGAACAATTTATACAACAGCAACAATATCATAAAGATATAAACAACTTTGAAAGACTTAGGAACTCTAATCAATGCAATGACCAACCATGATTCCAGAAGTCTCATGATAAAGAATGCTGTCCACTTCCTGACAGAGAGATGATAGACTAAATATGTAGAATAAGATACATGTTGTTTATTATGGTCAATTTAGGAATTTTTTTTTTTGCTTTATGCATATTTGGTACAAGGGTTTTCTTTTTTATTTTTCTGGGCATGGAGTGGGAGGGAGAGAAAATAAATGCTTGTTAATTAAAAATATAAAATTTAATTTGAAAAATGTTAGATATTACTATTGCCAGGGGCCTAAGGCATGAAGATATGGAATGTAGCCACCACTGGCTAAGGCATGAATAGGTGGGATTTAGCCACCATGGGCACAACCTATGAAGGAGGGATTTAGGAACAGAATGGTAGTGGCCCTTTGGAAAAGGGACACTTGTTGAGAGGCACTGTGGTCTGCTGGATAGAGAGCCAACTTAGGAATTAAGTTGATTTGAGTTAAAATTTTACCTCTGATTTACACTAGCTGTGTGACCCTGGGCAAGTCACTTAATCTCAGTGTCCCTGATGACAAAAGTAGCAGAATGCTTGGGTATAGCCATTGATCGAGGGAGCTCCCCAAACAGTGGAAATCACAAAACCAGACTAAAGAAAAGGAGAGGAAGGAGGAGGGATCTTGCCAGACACACACCATTCCCATGAAAGAATTTCCAAAAGCACAGAGGAGGCAGGATGCTATCACAGGAAAAATACTGGGCTGAGAATCAAGAAATCTGGGTTCCAATGTGTGACCTGGCCATAGGTCAGTTTTCTCTGCTGTAAAGGGAAGGGGCAATTGGACTAGATGATCTCTGAGGTCATGTCCATCTCTGAGAGCCTACAATGTTATGAAACAACGTACCAGGTGCTGGCTCTGGAATAATTAGATTTGGGTTCAAATCCCACCTCATACACTTTCTACCTGTGTGACCTTGGACAAGTCACTGAGGCTCACTGAACCTCAGCAACTCGTCCGTAAAATGAGGGGATCACACTCAATGGCCTCTGAGATTCCAACTTCAGTCTGGTTCTATGGAGAGCTGGAAACAAGCCATTGCTGCTGCAGTGTGGCCCCCTTGTGGACAACAAGACAAATGACACTGTTGTGTAGAGCTCTCCTTTTCCCATGTGAATGTCTCAAGTATCCATCTACCTGTTCTAGGCATAACTGTTGAGCCAACCAAACTTGTCCTTGGATGTCTCCCCTCCTTTTCGTCCATCACTCAGTATCTTCATGTTTTCTGATCGTTCAGTTTGGTTCTAAATCCATTAACTGTACCTGGTCAACATCTCTCAATCAACAAACATTTATTAAACTTTTACTATATGCCAGGCGCTATGATAAACACTGAAGAGACAAAGACCAAAAAAAAAATCAAATAATACCGATTATCGATAACTTTGCATCTCTCCATCTTGTATATAAATATAATGTGAATGATTTTGTCAAATGCCTTGCTGAAAATTTTGAAGGCCACATCTAAGACATTCCTCTGATCTAGTCTAATAATGTCTTGATTTTCAGTCACGTTCACAAGCATTTATTAAATGCTTAGTAGGTGCCAGGTAATATGCCAAATGCTGGGAATACAAAGGAAAGCAAAAATGATCCTGGCCCTCAAAAACTCACAGTCTAATGGGAGAGACAACGTACAGAATATCCTGGGAACCAAGGGGGTGAGCGCTCCAGCGTCTGACTGCAGACAGCTCCTCGAGGCAATAACTCATAGATACCTGGTGATGAGAGTGGCCGCTCCTTGTTCTGGATGTCAAAGGCCTTCCAGCTGTACTGGGGAGCTGGGGATCCCTCTTTGGATTCACATTTTAGTTCGATGTTGTTCCCATATATAGTTTCCCCCTGAATGCTGCAGTCTGGTTTGGAGGGGTGCACTGCAAAGAAGGAAAAGACAGAGAATGTCATTTTCTGTGAGTCTGTGAAAGGACCAGGTAAACCATTATGTATAATACGCCCTCCTACCCCAATCTCCACCTGAAACGTGATCACTACCCCCAATCACACACTCATTTGGTCAAACATATATTAAGTGCCTACTGTGCTAAGCACTTCAAGGAAAGGTAGAAGACAGCTCCTGCCCTCAAGGAGCTCACACTTTAGTGGGGGGAGGAGAGACAACATACAAACCACTAGGTATAGATAACAGCTGAGATACAGCACACATGGTTACTACTATTCCAGTCGGAACAGGAGAGTGCAGTAAGAGATACATGACCGGATAAAGTCACTGGTATACGCAACACAAATTTTGAAAATTGTTTCTCCTGTGGGTTACTCTTGTTTGGGTAGTGTGAGCCTTCACCATAATTCTGGAGAGGGAGGGTGTGTTGAAAGAATATCTAGTCAGGAGTCCGGGGACCCTGCCCCTGATTATTTACATGACCCTGGACAAGTCACCACCTCTCTGGGCCTCAGTTTTTCTAACTGTAAAAATGAGAGCATTGAACTAAATGACCTTTAAGGTTCCTTCTAGCTCTAGACCAGCTCACAAACCTCATTTATTACAAAACAAGTGTCTACATGCCACTGGGAGGAGAATCTTCTAAAAAAAAATTTTAAGTGCATTTATAAAAAGTTGGATTAAAAATGGTAACCTCAGCAGGTAAGTATCCCAATCATGGGATTTAGGGCCGGAAATGACTTTGGCAATGATCTTCTATTTTACAGATGAGGAAACTGAGGCTCAGGGTCTTGATTAATGTCACACTGCCAGGAAATGGCAGAGCCAGGATTCAAACCCAGGTTTATGTAGTAGAAAGCTCTGTAATCAAAGGACCTGGATTCAAATCACACTTCTTGTGCTACCTGTGTGACCTCAGGCAACTCACTGACCTTTCTTGGTCTTCAATTTCTTCTGTAAAACGGGTACAATTAAACTAGATGGCCACTGTAGACCCTTCCAGATCTAGAACTATGATGATACTCAGTCCACTCATTTGAGTTCCAACAGAGCCCCCTAATATCTGTGTGACCTTGCTTAGCTTCTTTGAGACTCAGTTTCTTTACCTAAAAAAGATAATAACTACTATTTATCCTCTGAGTGATATTTCCTTAGAGAGTAATGATGCCAGAGAAAACAGGGGCTGTAAAGGCACAACTCTTAGGTAATAGATGTAAAGCTGGAGGGACCTCAAAGACCATCTGGCATAATCTCATTTTATAGATGAGGAAACTGAAGTCCAGGAAGGTTCATGAGACCATGAAAGTGTCAGAGGCAGGATTTGAACCTGGAACCAATATGCTTTCCACTACACCTCACTGCCTCCTTTAATTTAGGGGAGGCTATAAGCCAGGATAACCTCCCACAAATGGGCCATGAAAACCATAGAATAAATTCCTGGTTTCCTATAGTCCTCCAGTTTTACCCCAAAGCCCTCAGAGGCATGACTGACTGCATCTGCTACCTCACCAAGGCTTCCAGGATTGAGAAAGATGGCCACTGTCACATTTGCACCCAGTATTGCCTCTCCCCCGTTGTGTTCCTCTGCCTACTACCTCCAACCCCTCCATTTTGCCTGGGTTTGGGGTGGGATCTAGTCTGGTGGTGTTGGTTACACCAGAGGGACATACCCCAAACTCTAAACTCAACTAGGAAGGAACATCAACTATCCTATGTAAGCCAGGAATTTAAAAACCACCCTTTGGCATAATGAAGAGGCAGGTCAGTGAACAGTGAATGAGAATTCTACAGCCTATCCACACTTCGGGTCAGCTCATCCCCAGTCTATGCCCCTCTGCTCCCAAGCCCAACATCTTGATTTCTGTCCCCTACCCCCTCCATCTTGCCTGCACTTCTGGTACTTGTCCTGGGAGCTAGAATAGTTAGTTATGGCTCTGGTTCTCATTTAAGGATGTATTTACTTTTTTCAAGCCTAAATCTTGATCTCTGTGACTTCTGCCCATTAATCCTAATTCTGTTCTCTGAGGCCAAGCAAAACAAAAGGCTAATCCTTCTCAACTACTTGGATCCACCTGCAATATTTCTCCTAAATCTTTCCTCCAGGCTAAACATCCCCAGATTCTTCAACCAATCCTTATATAGCACAGTTTCAAATTCTCTCAGCATTATGCTTGTTGTCTGAATCTGTTTCGGCATCCAGGGGACACTGTTCACTCAGTAATGCTCACTGGGTGACTCATATTTGTTATTGCAGAGCTCAGAAACCTCAGATGAAATTGTTCATCTCAGTGTTCTCTTAAACAGTGGCCTGGGGAACCCCTATTAATCAACTAACAAGTATTATAAAGTGTTTAGAATGTACCGAGCCCTGTGCTAGGCTCTGGGGGATGAATGAAACCATCACTGCTCTGAACTGGATCTCATTCTAACCAGAGAGGCAGCAAATACGTGTACAAGTGTATAGAGAATATGTGCACATATATACTTCAGTAGACGTGAGTTAGGCTGATAGGGAGAACAGGAAAGTTTCCATGGTTGAGCTACATCTTGATGGAAGAGGGGAAGGTGAGGAGGACTGATGGATGATGGACATAAAGGGAGATGGAGTTCCTTATGTGAGGAACAGAGATCACTTTGTCTGGATTAAAGAATAGGATAGAGGGAGTGAAATGTAATGAGGCTGAAAAGATAGGTTGGGGCTAAACTGGGGCAGGGGGATTCTGGGAAGATGGAGGAGTAGGTCAGAAAATTGCAAGTTCTCCAGATTTTCTCCACAAACAAGACAAAATAGTGCCTCAAGGTGAACAGAGAGCAGCAAAAATAAACAAGAGTGGGGCAGAGCAGTGGTACTCCTGGAACAACTGAGAAGACCAGAGGAATGACCCCAAGGAAGGAGGTTTGGCCTGAGTGAAGGGCAAACACCTCCAGGCTCTCTCCCTCTGCTGAAACAAGCCCTGGGGGCAGCTAGGCTGGGAGGCAGCCTCAGCTTCAGTTATAGGAATTCTCACCTCACAGATAGTGTGGGCAATGGGACATCTGAGCAGGGGAAGACTGAAGGACCCTCTGCTGCTGCGGGGCGGGCCCAGCTGTGTTTCCCAAACACAGTCCTGAAGACAAGAAAAACCAGCATATGCCCAGTGAGTGCAGAAGTAGTGGGGATGGGACACTTACAGGCTGTGGGCACTTACAGGAGAGCTGAGTTCCTGGTTTGGTTCCAGGCTAGAGGGGAGACCTGAAGACTATAGCCAATGGAGGGTCCTCGGGGAGCAAGAGAATTTCCAACATAGCATGGCTGGGGGCCCTAGAAGTGGCTTAGAGGGGAAGAGGAGTGCTGAGGTTGGGACCTGGACAAAGCTCAGAAAATAACAGTAAGAAGAAACTGAGGCCAAAGGCACCATCTAGGGATTAGAGGTGATTATAATAATAAGCTACTAAAAAAAAAAAAAGTAAATACAAACGAGTAAACAAAGGACAAAGAACCCAACCGTACACAGCTACTATGGGGATAGAGAAGACTTGGGTTCATTTCCAGAGTAGGATACTAAAGAAAAAAAAAAGCCTCTCCTACCTCCAAAGAGTAAGGTCAAATGGTCATGTGCCCAAAAAGAGTTCTTGGAAGAACTTAAAAAGGACTATAAAAATCAAATGAGAGAGACTGAGGAAAAATTAGGAAAAAATAAGGACAATCCAAGAAAACCAAGAAAATTATGAAAAGAAAGTCAATGTACTGGAAAAAGAGATCCAGAATCTTAAGAAAATAGCACATTGAAAACTAGAATTGGGCAAGGGGAAGCAAATGACATTGTATATTACCAAGAAATAATAAAACAAAATAAAAATAAAGAAAAAAATAGAAGAGAAAGTGAATCATCTCATAAGAAAAACAATTGATCTGGAGAACAGATCAAGAAGAAAAAACATGAGAATTATCTGACTACTTGAAAGCTACAATCAAAAAAAAGAATCTTGATACAATATTGCAAGAAATAATTCAAGAAAATTGCCTTGAAATTTTAGAATAAGGGGAGAAAGTAGAAATAAAAAAAATTCATCAATCATCACCTGAAAGAGATCCCAGGATGAAAACCTACAGAAATATCATAGCCAAATTTCAAAAACCCCAGGTTAAGGAGAAAATATTATAAACAATAAGAAAAAAACAATTCAATTATTATTGAGCCAAAATTAGAATTACACAAGATGCTATACCACCAGACCACAGGTCTTGGAACACTATATACTTTCTAGGTGAATAAATAGGTCTAGAGAGGTTAAGATATTCAGGAAGGAAGGAAGGAAGGAAGGAAGGAAGGAAGGAAGGAAGGAAGG
>NW_027185876.1:20005137-20026583 GCF_028583685.1 Petaurus breviceps papuanus
GAAGGAAGGAAGGAAGGAAGGAAGGAAGGAAGGAAGGAAGGAAGGAAATAAGCATTTATTAAAATCATATTATGGCAGGCACTATGCTAAGAACTTTACAAATGTCATCTCATTTAATCCTCACAACAACTCTGAAAGGTAGATGCTATTATTATCCTCATTTTTAGTTGAAGAAACTGAGATAGACAGAGGTTAAGTGACTTACCCAGGGTTACAGTAAGTATATTGAGGCTAGATTTGAACTCAGGTCTTTCTGACTTCAGGACAGCAGTCTGTCCACTGTGCCATATAGGTGCCTCAAGTAGCCCAAGGTCAATCAGGTATTAAGTGGCAGTCAAACTCAGATTTGCTGAATCCAAACCCAACACTCTTTCCATTATTCTGTGCTGAGAAGGATCAGAAGTGTATCCGTACCAGTTACCTAGAGCATGGGACTAGTTTTATAAGAGTGTGGTGTTAAGCATAGTATATGTTTAATTAATGTGTGTATGGTTTTATTTAAAAATCAGTTTCCTCTTCTTAGATGACTACTGTATCCAAACCTGTGAAAGGGAACAGGAGGATAATGGGAGTAGCTGCTGCCTCTCACCCAGAACGAGGAGCTCCATCCTTGCTTGTCTGTTTTGAGTTAAATCTCCATCAAGCATCAGTAAGCATTCATAGGTCCCATTGTCATCCATGGTCAGCTGCGTAATGGTGATGGAGGCATTGTTTTGCAGATAGTTGCCAGTGAGGCTGACCCTATCCACGTACCGATTCCCAAAGGTGTACTGATTTGAGGAGAAGGACCATAAGACTACTTGATCCTGTAAGAAAAATAAATGTCACTCATCTCCTGCTCCACCAGGAATGCCCCCCATGCTAAGCTAGGATAGGCAGTTCCCCTCCTACCTGTTGCCAGCCTTGGTTTTTAGCCCTTTAAGGTCCTAGAACCTTGAAGTTTGGAAGCAAGTAAAGGTCTAGAAGACATGAAGTTGGAGGAGACCTTAGGCATCAATGATTATAAGCCCCTCCTTCTACAGATAAGGAAAGTGAGTTCTAGAGAGGGAAAGTGATTTGTCAAAAGTCACAGCTAGGAAATAGCAGACTGGAACTGGAAACCCAATCCTCTCCAAAAATATTTTTTTTCTCTCCATCACTGAACTACAGTAATTAAAAAGGTATTATCTTAGGGTACTTTGTTAGACCTTTTACACCAGTCACATCAAGCCTTGAATTAAAGTAATTTATCCAGTCTTCTTTTTCTTAATTAGGCATTTAGTCATTCAACAAACATTTACCAAGCACTTATATTTGCCAGGTGCTGGGGAAATATAAAGTTTAGATAAAGCACAGTCCCGTCCTTCATAGAGCTTACAAACAAGCAGAGGGTTAAGATACAAACACAGATAGCTATTTCTCAATATTATATAAGTTCTTTAGAGAATTGAAAAAAAAACATCTATTTGAGATTTAAAGAAAAAGGTTATTGTTTTTTAAAGCAATCGGGGTTAAGTAACTTGCTCAAGGTTACACGGCCAGGTGTTTCTGGGTGGGTGCTAAGTGTCTGAGCCCGGGATTTGATCTCCAGGTCATCCTGACACTGGAGCCGGTGCTCTTACTCGCTGTGCTACCTGGCTGCCCCAAAAAGGTTGTTTTTCAGGGAGAATCTGGGAGGCTTCCTGAAGAAGCTAGCGTTTGAGTTGGGCATTAAAGGAGACAGAAAAATAGAATGGGTCAGGGACAGGATGCCAATTATAATATTCTGCTTTCTATCCCCATAACATTGAGCTTAGTGCCATGTATTATCACGATGATGATGATGATAATAATGATAGTTAGCATTTCTATAGCACTTTAAGGTTTTCAAAGTTCATGATAATTATTATATTTATATGATAATTATAAATAATAATAGTTATGAGCCCGAGTACAGGTGGTATAGTATTCAGGTGCCTGGAAGTAGCCTGAATGAATGAATGAGTGGATGAATGAATGAAATTGCATAATAAATATCTGTTGAATGAGTCTGTTGTTGAATGAACCATCCCCAAGTGCCTACACAACCCAAACAGGGCACTTTTCCCTGAAGGTTTTACTCTGTTCTATAGGCTACCACTTTATACTTTCTCTATAAAGGGTGGATTTTCATTTTAATTGAAGACATTCCATGTTCCAAGGAAGAGAAAGACAGAGAGACAGAGACAAAGAGAAACAGAGACAGAGAAAAAAAACCAGACATACAGAAGAGAGGAGGGAGAGAAGAAGAGAGACAGAGACAGAGACAGAGAGAGGGAGGGAAGGAGGGAAGGAAGAAGAGAGAATACATACTTCAGGCCCCCAGCCAGGACCACCTAAGGCAAGATTGTAAAGCAAACTCTGCTTGTCATTCCCCTTTCTCACCTTACTGCCCAGTTTTGCCCTTCCCTAGACTGCAGGCCCCAGGATACTGTCCCTATCAGGAAAGAAGGGGGAGTACTGACTGGCCTCCTTATTAGTGCTAAAATAAGCATGCAGGTAACAAGGTATTCTCCTATGTATAATGCTGTCTCAGGACTGAGCTTCATATCCAAGGTGACCTCAGTAGAATTAGGTCACCTTGCCCAAACATTCTACTTTTCTCCAGCCCTTCTCTTCTCTCCCACTAAGAAGATGTATAACTTCTTACTGGAGGGTCCATTAGAGGCTTATCCCATTGAATGAATCCGTTTCTTGTTGCAATTGTTGTCTCGTACAAACATTGGAGTGTGGCATTGTACCCTCGGGCAGCTCGTAGGACCTTCGTGGGTGTTTGCACAGAGATGGTATAAGCTGTTCCCCAGACTGAAATGGAGATAGAAAGTGAGGTGAGACAAATACATAAAACTGGTACATGCCCTTTCCTCTCCAAGAACTTCTCTCTCTCTCTCTCTCTCTTTTTTTTTTTGCCTTTTGGAGGGCAATTGGGGTTAAGTAACTTGCGCAAGGTTACACGGCTAGGTGTGTGTGTGTGTGTGTGTGTGTGTGTGTATGTGTGTGTGTCTGTGTGTGTCTGTGTGTGTGTGTTAAGTGTCTGAGGCAGGATCCGAACCCAGGTCCTCCTGACTCCAGGGCTGGCACTTTACTCACTGCACCACCTAGCTGCCCCTCCAAGAACATTTTTCAAAGGAGTCCCACGTTTCTGTGAGAGTGGGGTCAATCACCCTGGGCTACTCCAGGCCAGTAGCCCCAACAGAATCACCAAACAAGAGCCAGAAAAGATAAGGAGAAAAGGTGGTGGTCAGAGCTGTACCTAACAACAGGAAAATTAAACCATTATCCCAGGAGGCCAAAAATGGGGATGGGAAGACAAAGTCCTTCCTTGGAACTTTGGGTAGAAATGATGGTTTCCTCCTTGTTTGTAATAAAGGAAAGCCAGGAATAGTCTGATACAGGCCTTAACTTTGGGGAGGGCAGATTTCAAAGGGTTCAAATAGTTCTATTGACTAAAATTCTACACGGGAGGTCAATGTAGGAGAGATGGGAGGCCCTGAAGAATGAAATTCTGAAGACACGAAAAGAAATAATTCTGACAAGCTGGGGAAAAAAAAAGAATTGTCTGAAGACATAGGTGTGGTTGTCTAGAGAACTCACCTACATGTTAAGATTTTTAAAAGATATATACAGGTTATAATACCCAAGCTTGACCCTGAAGAAGAGAGAAGACTTTGAAACTCCTTCCCATCGGGCAGTTGGAAGAATATGGGTGTGGACCAATTAATCAATAAACATTTATTAAGCATTGACTGTGAGCCAGGCATTGTGCTAAGCAATGGAGATATAGTGAAAGGTAAAAACAGCCCTTGACTACAAAGAACTTACCTTCTAAAGGGGGAAAAAAATGTAAATAATGCAGTTGATTGAAGGTCATTTCAGAACAGAAAGCAGTAGCAGCTGAGAAAACCAGGAAAGGTGCCTTGTAGAAGGTGAAATTTGAGCTGAATCTTGAAGGAAGACATGGGAAGGAGATGGAGATAAGGGCATGGAGGACAAGCATGGGGAAAACTAGTGCAATAGTATGAACCCAATTGGCATGGTTTCATGATATTCTCAAGTTCCATTCAACAGCACATGGATTAGTAATAAAGGAGTTAGGTAGTGTGAGTAATGTAGAGTTGGCGTTTGGCAAAATAAGCCAAATTTGTAATTGGTTATAGCAAAAAGAGGCAAGAGGTTTGAGAGTAGGATAGTGTGGAGTTAAATAGGAGTTAAGAAAGAGAAAAAGGAAGAATGTAGCCAGTTCAGGGTGATAACCTGGGAAATAATTGAGGGATGAAGGCAGTGGTGGTCAAGGTGAGAACAAAATACAGGGTTGAGTTTGTAAGGCATAGAAAAAGATAGATGATAAATATGAATGGACAAAATAAATTTTGAGTTCATGAACATGGAACACTTGTGGGTGATGGCAACATCAAGGCTTGGATAATCTGTCTCTGTGTGTAGCAAAGGTGAAGCGGGTATATAGGTCATGGAACTGAGTAGACTGAGAACCTAGAGAATCATAGTATTGAGAGCATCGATATGTATATAGAACTCCCCTAGTATGAGGGCAACAGTTTAAACATTGGATTTATGTCAGATGGGAATGATGTAGTAGGGTTTACTGAACTAATTTTTTCTTGTTCTTTCATTTTTAATTATTTTGTTAAGAAGAATGACTTTCTGAGGAGGGGAGGACATGTGTGTATATGTATATATGTGATATATATATATACATATATGTATAGAGAGAGAGGAGAGAGAGGGGGAGATATATATAGAAATTAAGGTTATGTGAAAACAAAAGATATCAATAATTTAAACATATGTATGCACAAGCCATTCTGAAAAGCAATCTGGAAATTTGCAAGAAAAGCGGCCATTCCCATTGATCCATACAAAGAGTCCACTGCTGGACATATATCCCAAGGAAGTCAATGACAACAAAAAAGGTCCCCAATACAGCAAAGTATTTTTTTTGGAGGGGAGAAGGCAAGGCAATTGGGGTTAAGTGACTTGTCCAAGGTCACACAGCTAGTAAGCGTGTCAAGTGTCTGAGGCTGGATTTGAACTCAGGTCCTCCTGACTCCAGAGTCAGTGCTCTATTCACTATGCCACCTAGCTGACCCTAAGGTATTTCTAACAGCAACTTTTTGTAAGTAGTGAAGAATTGGAAACAGAGTAGATGCACCCAGATTGGGAAACAGGATTAACAAACTGTAGCATATTAATTTAATGGAAGATTAATGTGCTATGAATAGCTAAGAACATAAGGGTACCAAGAAACATGTAAAGATGTATATGAAATGATTCAAAGTGAAGTGAGCAGAACCAAGAAAATAATATTTACAATGACTACAATAATGCAAGTGAAAAGAACAACAAACAATTGATATCTGATGCCCCAAATCATAATGACTAAGCTCTTATACCTAAAGAAAAGGTATAAGAAAATACCTTCTCTTGGACCTTTGAAGAAGGGGGAAGTTGATGGTATTGGAAACTGACATCATACTTTTGGGATATCTTAGAAATTCGTTTTGTGGAGATTTTCTCCTTTTCCTTTTTTTAATATTTTATTTAAAGGAACGACTCTCTGGAAGGAGAAGTCAGGAGGAATATGATGAGAAATATAGGCAATAGAATAACAAAGGCTATCAATAAAATGTATTTTTAAAGGTAAAATATAAATATATCATATTTATATATGTGTAAAAGATGGGAATAAGATCAGGGAACTGAGCATGAATACAGGAATGTGACCCAATGACTGGCAAGGAAGGTAAGGACAATGAAAAAGGATGTTTTTCAAGTTATAATGGGCATAAGAGGAGGATCAAAGGAGTGTTAGGCCCACTGCTCAGGGTGGATGGGATAGGGAGATCTGACAAAAGGAGGAGGCTTGAGCTGCTCCATTGTTATTTTGCTACAGTTTTCTGCCAAGGAAAATAACCTTTGGACTATAAAGGACAGAACAGAGATGGCTAATAGGGAGTTGATTCCCAAGATAAGTGGGGAGCTGGGAAGAGAGCACCTCCAGTAGAAGCTTTTGATGAGTTCAAGCCACCTGGCTCAGATGAACTATATTTATCCTAAGGGTCTGAAAGGACTGGTGGATGTGATTGCAGAACCACTGTGAGTGATATTTAAAAGATTATGGAAAATAGGAGAGTTACTGTGGGAGTGAAGAAGAGCAAACGTACAGATTTTTTGAAAAGGGAAGAAAATAGTGTCTGCAAACTAGGCCAACAAGCTTGACTTTGATCCTGGCTAAAATCTAGAATGAATGGATTAAAAAAAAAAAAAAGATGGTTGATGAATGTTTAAAAAAAATGGTAGAGCCAAAGTGGCTTTGTTAAGAACAAGTCATGGAAAACTAGTCTTATTTCCATTTTTGACAAGAAACTAAAATAGCCCAGTGAAAGGAATTCACTAGAGAAGAATAATTTAATGTTTATGGAACTAACCCATGCAAAATACACACACTCACATCACCTTGGTGTAAATGGGGAAATTGACATTATTCTTCCACATAAGAAAATCCATTTTCATTTTTTAAAAAATCACAATCATAAGGAGATTGTAGAGAATGACAAAAGTCTGATGGAGATACCAAATACCTCCAATGTATAGTATTGAGAAGTACCACTCTTCAGGGCATTCAAGGCATTTCACACATATGGCCCCATTTGCCTTCACAACCACCTCCTGAGGGAAGAGAGGGGACAAATACAGCCAATGCATGAATGGCTATTGGGGAAAGGTGGAGAAACAAAGGAAGGCAGATAGGAAGCACCTATAATGTATACAGTTAGAACAGTGGCTTTAGTGGTTAAGTGGAACTGGATGCCAAATACCTCCAATATATAGTGTTGAGAAGTGCCTTTCTTCAGGGCACCAAGGCATTTCCCAGATAAGAGATTCTCCCCCAGACCCAAGGATGTAATGAGCTTGAACAGCATCATTATTTGCTGCTTTCAGGATAGCACTAATTATATAAAACCTTCCCCTATCCCTTGGTCCCACTTTCTCTTTATTTTGTCCCCCTCCACCATTTTTGTAAGATTTACTCATCCTATTCTTCTGCTGGTATTCTAATGGAAGGAGACCTGAATTAGGAAGTAAGGAGAAGGGAGTTCTTATCCTGATGCTACTGTTAACTTGATAACCTTTCATAAAACCAGAGAATTTTAATTTAGAAGAGACTTTAGAGATCACCTCCTCCAGACATTTTGAAACTATTTCTGTGGTAGATCTCTTCTTCAGGCAGTCTGGTGAAGTCTTGGGACCCCTTCTCACAATAATGTTTTTAATTACAAAAGATAAAATATGTATAATTACGAAGGAAAATTATATTGAAACAGTTATCAAAAATATTTATTTAAAGTTCCTCGTCCCCAGGTAAAGAACTCCTGACCTAGTCCAACATTCCATTTTTACAGATGAGAAATCAGAGGAAGGTAAGTGTTCAGTGTCACATAGCCAGAAGTAGAAAAGTTAGGGTTCAAAAACTAATTTTTTCTACCCCAATAATGGATTTACTGGGTGGTTTGGGGAAATCACTTAATCTCTGCATATTTCAGCGCCATTATCTTTCCATTTCGAGAGTTGAACAAATGACCTCTGTAGACTCCTTAAGAATAGAGACTGTTTTTTGCCTTTCTTTGTAGTCTCAGCTCTTAGCACAGTGCCTGGCTTGTAGTAGGAGTTTAAGAAATGCTTGTTGATTTTATGTAATTGAGGTCTCTTCTCCCTCTGGTGCAGACCCTCATCACTTCATGCCTAGAGGTGATGCTATCATAATAGCTTGCTGGTTGGTCTCTCTATCCCAAGTCCTTTCCCTCTCCAGTCCATCTTTGACTCAGCTGCCATATTGATCTTCCTTAAATACAGATCTGACCATGTCACCTCCTCACTCAATAAACTCCAATGGCTCCCTATTACTTTCAGGATAAAATATTAATTAAATCCTGTTAGGATTTAAAAACCCTTCCCAGACTAGCCCCTTCCTACTTTTCCAGTCTTCTTAGATTTTCAACCCCTCCACATATTCCATGACCCCACAGCAAGGGGCTCCTTGCTAGCTGTCACAAGTGACATTCCATCTCCGGACTGGCTGTCTACCGTGCCTGGAATGCTCTCTCTCCTTTCTGCCTCCTGGCTTCCATGGCTTCCTTAGGTCCTCAACTAAAATTCCACCTTCTGCAGGAAGCCTTCCCTGACCTCCCTTCATTCTAATGTTTCTCCTCTAAAATTACCTCTCATTTGTATTGTGTATATGCGGTACTACTACTCTTTAAAATGTGAGTTCCTTGAAGTCAAGGCCTATTTTTTTGCCTCCCCCCCCCCCCCCCTTTTGTTCAGTGGTTTGGAACATACTAAGTATTTAATAAAAGTTTATTCATTGACTTTTTAAAAAGGCTAATATTCTATGAAAAAAATTCCTGAAATGCCAAATTGCCTAGTTTTGATCTGCCTCTCGCTTCCCTTGCAGAATGTGCAGAGAGCCTAGAAAGGAATCTTTTGTCTCCATTGATTAGCCTACAGACCCAGCCTGCAACATCAGACAGCATTGATCTAAGAGGAGACCACGGCCCCACAGTAACCAAGAATGATCTCCAGATGGGCCCCCACAAAGGAGCTTTGAGACCTTCCCTTAGGTGAAAAGAGAGACAGCAGGAGATTGGGTTTAATGCTTCTCTACCTCACCCAGCAATCAGAACGGACCTGGATCTGAAATCATAAAACTGGTAATCTTTCCTCATCACAACTTTTTAAAAAATTTCTTCTTTAAAACCTGCTCTCAGAAAAGGACCTGTTATCCGTCATCTATACCTTAATGCATATTTGAAGCATGCTTTCCCCCTCCAAGGAATATTTGCATCTCAAGTTAGATCTCTAATCATGAAATAGAAGAATTTATTCTCCAGCAGGAAGAATGGAAGGTACCTGGGAGAAGGTGGGCAAGCTCTTAGGAGGAGGACCTGGGCTGCCTTTCCCTTACCCTGAAATTACCTTTGGACAGCCATCATCTAGTTATGCAAGTTTCCTGGCAGGGAAGAGGGGCCAATAAAGGTGCTGGTAGATACCAAGAGGGGTGGGGCTCTTTAATGCTCTATCCCCTGAGGTCTCTACTTCTCCTTCACTTTGCTACCTGATTCATCTTCCTTTTGCATAGGTAAGTCATGCTTAGAATGATATAGCTACAAAATCTTCAACAGGTTACTCCTACCTGACAAGCAAGAAAGCAAAAACAAACAAAAAACAGTAGATCAGGGGTTGGGCTATGTGGACTGATTGCAGTCTTATCTTTGTAACTCACTAGCTATGTCACAGGGAACAAGTCAGAGCTATTTTCTTGATTAGGATGAGAGGTTTGGATTGAGTGATTGCCAAAGGCCTGTGGAAAGAGCCCTAAATTTGGAGTTTGAGGCCCTGGCTTCCAATCTTGCCTCTGTTACTTACTACTCCTGGGAAGCTGGGTGAGCTGCTTTGCTGATCTGGGCCTCAGTTTCCCAACTGGTCAAATGAAGGAATTGAGTTAGATAGCCTCCAAGAGGGAGTGGACTGGAATCAGCTCTAACCACCTCATGAGCACCAATTGTGAAATTTTTAGTGTGAGCATTTACACCTTGGAAATGGGCAGATACTATAAACCAGGGCTTGATATTATGGTTTTATTGATTGTCTGAACTTGAGAGAGTGATGAAGAAAATGTTGATAATGCACATTGAAATGAAAAGTATATCCTTGTATATCCCTGGGGTTTTCCCCATATCCCCACTTTTGCTCATAGCCATTCTCTGCATCTGCTGTCCCTCTTCCCTCTTCATTTGCTGAATTCTTACCCATCCTTTAAAGCCCAACTCAAATGGCATTTTCTCCATAGGAAGAAAGGAAACAAATATTTATTAAACACCCACTATTTGCTAGGTACTACATTCAGAACTTTACAATTATTATCTCACTTGAAACTCATAACAACCTTGGGAGGTAGATGCTATTTACAGATGAGGAAATTGAGGCAGACAGAGGTTCAGTGATTTGCCAATGTCTGAGGTCACATTTGAACTCAAGTCCTCATGACTCCAGGTCCAGAACTCTATCCACTGAGCCCCCAGCTCTAGGCCCTCTCTAACCTGCTTCCATCTTGGTAATGACCTTTCCATGAACGTTTGTATGTGCTTCTCGAATGTTTTTTTTTCCTGAAATAGTGCATATTATAACTATGTATTTGCATCTAATGTGCCTGCATTAGAGTGGGGATTGGTCTGTCTAAACTTTGGATCTCATCCCAGCCTAGCTCAGTGCTCTGCGTACAATAGGGGCTTAGCTGATGCTTGTTGAAATGATATGAAATGAAATTAACTGAATTGCATGGAAGACACTTCCCAAAGAGCTCCAAGTTCTGTGATGACTTGGCTTCCTTGAGCACCTTCTCATAGCTTTGGAGTCTGGGTTCAAATCCCCACTTTGTTCCTTACACCAAGGGGCCTGGCAAATAGTAGATATATAATAAATACTTATTGACTGACTTTACTTCTCTGGGCCTCAGTTTCCCACCCTTCCTGTAAAATGAAGAAACTGGACAGGATGATCTCTAAACTGTTTCACCTTTAAATTATATCACCCTGGGTCACACCCATATTTGATAATTATGATTTATGGGACCAGGAAACAAAGGAGGAATCACTGGGGCAATGGACTCATTATAGTGTGGAGACCAAAGGTCATTATGCGTTTAGAAAGGAATAGAGAGGGAGGGAAAGGGGCAGAATGAAAGGGGAAATTGGTGGGGCCCCACTCTCCAGGGCAGCAGCTGTAGGTCCAACTTAGCAAGCAGAGAAAAAATGGAGAATTCATAGGAGCAGAAATGGAAGCCACAACGCAGAGTTTCCCAAGCAAGGAAAAGTCACAACTGTTTTACTTCGCGGAATAAAACAGGAATTCAGGAATGAAGCTGGTCATCTGTCCTATCCATAGTAGAGGACTTGCCTAGCCTTAATCATTGAATGGGTGTTGCCTCAGTTAAACTGAGACCTGTTAAAGACCTTAAAAAAGGTCCTTAAAAAGGTCAAAGTCTCCCACTGCATCCTGAGCCATCTCCAGTGGTCCTGATCTGTTCTTGGCCACCAGACCCAGATGGCTCCAGAGGAGAAAGTGAAGCTGGTGACTTTACACAACTCTCCCTCACTTAAATCCAATTCACTTGCAAGTCAGGACATCACTGTCCCAATGCTATGGTCCTCCTCTTTGAGAACAAAGGACAAACAAGCCTAGGGGACAGGAAACTGCCCAAATGGGATGATTTGAAGGGCCACAAAATACTCCTTGCATCTCCCTAAATATTTCCTTTTCCTCTCCTTTTGGCCCCACCTCATATTCCCACCTAGCCTGACATTCTTACCATGAATCAGGGAATCATTGAACCCATGGAATTGGAAGGCAACCTGCAGATCAGCTAATCCAGCCTCCCTCCCAGTGCAGGGATCTAATCTACAAAATCCTGGACCCACAGTCATAGAACCTGTTTGAAAACTTCTAGAAGTGAGAATTCACTACTTAAGGAGGAAGAGCTAAAACGATGATGATGGTGATGATAGCTAGCATTTCATTAGTGCTTTAAGGTTTGCAAAATGCTTTACAAATATTATCTCATTTTATCCTCACAACAACTTGAGGAGATGGGTGCTATTATTATTATTATCCATCACTATTATATAAATGAGGAAACTGAGGCAGAGAGAGTTTGTCTGAGAGACTTGTCCAAGGTCTCACAGCTAGCAAGTGCCAGATTTAAACTGGGGTCTTCCCTACTCCAAGTCCAGCGCTCCAACCCCTAGCTACCACTATAATATCCTTCTGGACAAAATGAACAGATGTCCTTGACTCTAATGCTTAACCTATGATTAAATTATCTTAAGTCCTAAGGAGAAAGCACCTAAGTCAGCTTATTGGGCAGAGTGCTGAACTTTAGTTCAAATCCTTCCTCAGACACTGATTGACTGTGCTGTCTTGGGCAAGTCCCTTAAACGCTCTCAGTCTCAGTTTCCCTCTCTGTAAAATAAGGATAGTTAATAGAGGTAATGTGAAGATCAAATAAGGCAACATGTTTGCACTTTGCAAACCTTAATGTGCTACATAAATGTTAACTTTTAGTCTCATCTCCTCTCTGCTCAGGAAGCTGCCTTTTCACGCCTCACCTAGATGATTGCTCTCCCTGCTTCAAGCCTCTCCCCGTTCCTGCCCATCCTCTATGCTGCTACCAAAGTGATTTTCCTTAATCATATATCTGATCATGTTATTCCTTTACTTAATAAATGCCAGTGACTCCCAATTGCCTCTAACATTGAATATGAAGACCTCTGTTTGACTTTTAAAGTCCTTCCCAATCTTTTCCCAGCCTATCTTCCTTTCCTCATTGCATATTAATTTGCTTCCATGCTCTGGGACCAGCTAAGCCACCCTGTGTTCCTCTTACGTGTGCCGTTATGATCTCCTACCTCCACACTTTTCCTCCATGCCTGGAATGCATTCTTCCTTGTCCCCACTTCCTAGGATTCTTCTCTTCCTTCAAGACGTATGACTGTCTATAATGAAGCCATCCCTGTTTCCCTAAAATGCTAGGCCCCTCCCTCTCAAATTATCCTGTAGTTAACTACTTTGCATTTATTTTCTTTATATTTATATTGTGCGTACTTTTATAGAAAGGTAGCATATGGAGAGGGGCTTTGGAACAACAAAGACCTGCATTCAGGTCCTGTCTCTGACATGTACTTGCTGTGTGACCCCAGGCAAGTGACTTAACCACTCAGGTCTCTAACTCTCCAAGACTATAAGACACAGAGAAGGTATACACCTACGTTGGCAGAGAAATTCCTCCCTAGGGAGTTCCTATAATGATGAAATGGTAGTTCTAGTCCCTATTCCTAGCTTATATACATATCAGTACATATATGTGTATGCACACACATATACATATATACATATGTGCATGTATACATATTAAATAAACACATATTTATATATGTGTGTATATAAAATACATGCATATAGACATACATACGAATAGGTAGTTAATTGACTCAGTGGATAGAATATTGGACTTGGAATCAGGAAGTCCTTAATTTAAATCTGACCTCCGATGCTTACTAGCTGTGTAATTGTGGGGAGGTGACCTGCCCATTCTCAGCCTCAGTTTCCTCATCTGAAAAATGAAGATAACAGCACCTACTTTTCCAGGGCTGTTATGAGGAGAAAATGAGATAATATTGGTAAAACACTTTGTAAACCTTAAGGTCCTATGGAAACTATTTATTGTTTTATGTATACATGATTTCCCTCATTAGAAAATAAAATTCCTTGTAAGTAGAGATTGATTCATTCATTATTTCTCCATCTTCAGTGTGTGGCTCAGTGCCTAGCACATAGTAGGTGCTTATTAAAATGCTTGTTGACTGAGTAACCTTGGGCAAGTCACTTAGCTTTCCTGGGCCCAGTTTCTTCAATTCTAACAGGAGGGGATTAGATTATATAATTTCAAAGATCCTGTCTCTCAGAGATCCCATAACCTTTTGACTTGGAGGTTTTGGTGGACTGAAACAACAAATTATGAATGTGAAATTGAATGAAAAGGCAATGCTTAATCTGGTGAAGAGAAGACTTGATAAGGTCTTCATTGTATGGGCTGTCACATGGAATTAACTGGATTAGATTTCTTGTTTTGCTGAGCCCTAGAGAGAGAAAAAAATTAGGGTAGAATGGGTAGAAGCTTTGGAGAGACAAATTAAGGACTGAAGTCAGAAGGAACTTCCTAAAAACAAAAGCTAACCCAAACTGGTTTAACCAAAATGGGGTGCTTTGGAAGGTATTGGTTTTCTCCTAAATTGAGGTCTTCAGGCAAAAGCTATGTGACCACCTGTTCAACAAAGTAAGGTAGATGACACAGTGGAATCTAGAGTTCAGGAAGACCTGAGTTCAAATCTGGCCTCAAGTACTTACTAGCTCCATAACCCTGCGCCAGTCACTTAACCTTTGTCTCCCTCTTTTATATCTGTAAATGAGGATAGTAATAGCACCTGCCTCCCAAAGTTAAGAGGATAAAATGTGCTAATATGGTAAAGTGCTTTGCAAACTTTAAACCGTTATATAAGTAAATGCTACTTGTTGTTGCTATTATTATCTTAAAGATGAGATTGTTGTTCAAGTATGGGTTGGACAAGATGATCTCTAAGGGTCTTTCCAATTCTTGGGTTCTTTGTCAACTAAAAAGCTCATTTGATTTTAGGTTGCATTAATAGACAGTATTCAGAATTAGAAAGATGATAGACCAAATGCCTTTTATTGTGCTTAGACCGTATCTGGAGCATTTAGTTCTGTATGCCATATTTTGGGAAGGGTATTGGCAGTCTGAAACCCAGGCAGAGGAAGGTCATCAGGATAGTAAATAGACTCAAAACTATGGTGAAGGTGTTAGTTTGATGAGGAAAAGATGTAAGGGCTGGGATAGTATAGTGGATTTGGAAAGAAAGGAATTGTGTTTGACATTCACCATTTCAGGCAAATCACTTCATTTTTTCTCTCTTTACATTTAGTCTAGGAGGAGACATAACATGACAATATAATCTTAAGGTCCCTAATTCTAGAACCTATCTAAGTATTTGAAAGGTTGTATTTTTTAGATTAGATTAGTTGACCCCAGAAGGCAGACTGAGGACTAATGAATGGAAGTGATGTGAAAGTCCAATGTAAAATTTTTTTAATAATTAAATTTTTACAATTCTTAATAACTAAATCTGTCTAAAAGTAGAGTGGGCTGATTTGGGAAATGGCTTATTCCCTGGCATTGAATGCTTTCAAAGAGAGTCTGGATGAACATTTGTTGGGTCTATTGTAGAAGGATTTAATGCTTATTGTAGAAGGATTTAATGCTTAATGTATGAATGGGACCAGAGAACTTCTAGTACATTCCCAAGTCTTAGATCCATATTCCTATGGGTCAGAATTAAAAGGGTCTTTGAAAAGTAAAATGTCATCTAACAGAATGAGCATAGTAAATTATTCCTGCCCATTGGTATTCTAGCACAAGAGATTTTGTCAAATTATTGCCTTTTACCCATCAAGGCCCTACGAATGGGCAGCCAAAACTATTTATTAAATATCTATTATTATGCTAGATTTGAGTTCTGATAGATTAGGAAAAATGAGTCACTGTCCAGAGTTCTGATAGATGGAGACAGATTAAGAAACATGAGTCACTGTCTAGAAAGGCAGGCCCAGCTGGACTCCCACAGTTGAGAGTTCTACATATCCAGGGCAACCCAAAGGTATTAGTCACTGGGCACCAGGGATGTAGGGAGTGAGGGGGACAAAGCCAAAGAGTCTAGAGAAGTGAAATTGGTTTTCACTTCCCTCATAATTTTTCATTAGGCCAGTCTTGCTACCCCATGAAATGTATAGATACTGCAAAAAGGGGAATGCAAACCTTGGCTTAGACATTGTATCAGTTACCCTTCCATATAGAATCAACTCTCTGAGTTGTATTTCAGAGAAAGAGGAGGAGGGATTTCCAGGAGCTTAAGGGAGAGGCGACTTCAGATTTGGAAGGAAGCAGAGCAAATGCGTAAGGGCAGGATTAAGGATCTTTGTGGTGAAGGTGAGATTTCATGATATAAGAGACAAAGAAGAAGTCCATGGCTCAGTAGATGACTCTAACTGTAACTCCCCCATGAGGCCAGACCCAGTCACTCCAGCCATAGTCTCTCTTTCCACCTTTCAAGTCCTATAGCACTTACTGGGCTTTTGTGAAGGACTTTAGGCTCATCACTAAGAATTACTATACAAGGATATGTAATTAGTCCAATAATGGGGCACAGAATGGTTAAATGACTGGCTAAGACCTCAACTTGGGTTCTCTGGTCCCAGATGCAGCTCTCTTTCCAGGCTGCCTCTTCAGATCTGTTATAATTTATAAAAACTATTAAAAGATTTTATTGCCTCAGCTGAGACTGAGCTAAGACTATGTAGCATCTAACCACAGTCACTTTTTTTTGGAAGGAAGAAGGCAAGGCAATTGGGGTTAAGTGACACACAAGGTGTCACAAGGTGACACCAAAGGTCACACAGCTAGTAAGCTTCAAGTATCTGAGGCTGTATTTGAACTCGGGTCCTCTTGACTCCAGGGCATTTAATCATAGTCACTTTAAAAAAAAAAACTACATAGACCAATTTTCCTTCTCCCTCACTCCTTTCTACCACGATGGAGAGGAATGAGGTGCCCAAATAGACCCTACCACCTAGCCCACATGTTCTACCTCAGGAGAGAAAAAAGAGTTATACTGGGTAGCAGATATTCTGACCTGGAGCTCTGGCTCAGAAGGTTTGCCTCCCTGGCAAAGACTTTGTCCCTCAGGAGGCAGGGAAAATCTCCCAAGAACTGGTTCTATAGGCTGAGTTCACCCACAGGTCACATGCCTTCTGGTTGCATGTAAATAATTTTTTTTAAGTTAAAGTCATTTCAATCCCTTTTAGTCATCCCTGAGGTTGTAGGTAGGTGAGAAGAGCTTGGGGGAAGTGTGGGATGAAAGAAAGGTCCCAAAATAGTTATAAGAGAGGATCTTGGGCTCAGGAAATAGGGATGGTCATTTGCTTTTGGTCTCCAACCCCTAAGGCTCAGAATTTTAAAAGTCCTCCCAGTCTTTTCCAGGATTTGCTCACAATCCTGACTCATTCCTGAGCTCCATTTCATCCCAGAATTACGGAGGGGTGGCGTATTGACTCAACCTGAGTTATTTCTTTTTTCCCTTGGCTATCCTCAAATTTCCAGCTAGCATATTACACCTCCATGCTAGGGGTAGGGAGGGATTTATTGAATAAGTGAATAAGTTAATGGGTTTATTGAATGAATGAAGTAATGAATGAATCATAGGATGACAAACTATGAGAACAGAAAGAGACCTTACAGTTTATCTGGTCCAACCCATTCATTTTACAGGATGAAGGAACTTGAGGATCAGAGAAGACAGAGGATAAAGAAGCAAAGTCTCAGGCTGCAAAAAGGGAGGCCTAGGTATCGTAGCAGCACTGAATGCAGGTAAGCAGATTATTTAGGGCAAGCCATGGTGGTGGAGGAGAGGAATACTCAGCCAGGCTCTCCCAACATTCCCCTCCAAACAACTTTAAAATAATGCCTCATATAGAATTCTGGAGTGGCATAGGCAACAAAAGGCCAAAGTGAGGCATTTTTCCAGCCCATGACGACTTAGAAGTTCAGAAATAGAGATCTGTGACATGGGGGAGGAAGCTGCCCCAGAGCCCACATGGATGAAACACCAGTGGTGGGACTAGGTCATGGTCTCCAGCAATACCTTGGAGAGCTCTCAAGCCAGAGATGATAAGAGGACCTGGCAAGTGGTCAGGAAGAGGGACCCCTGTACTAACACAGCTTACAGGACCAGATGTTATTTGGCAACTCCATTGCCTATACCCACTTCTGGGTCATAGTTCAAGTGTGGAGAGGAGTGCTTTTTGGTCAAGAAGCCCTGAGGAGCAGTATCACTTTCTGTCATAAGGATTCAGGGACCCTAAGGAACAGTATTGCCTTTGATCCTAAGGAAACGGGGGTCCTGAGAAGTATCATTTATTGTTCCAAGGGATCAAAAGGGATCATGACCAGCATGAAGACAAGATAACAGTGACCACACCTCTTCTCAGATCACAACATCAAAAACTTCCAAACCCCCAGAACTAACCCTAAAGATGCCAGTTTGAAAAACCGGAAGATTGAGATGGTGCTCCTCCTCTCCCCATGCCAAGAACAGAGCCCTACTTTAACATAAAGTTCAAAATCAAGAAATAGGGTAGAAAAATGAGCAAACAACAACCAAACCCCCCTCCCACCAAAACCCTGACCTGACCCTTCCCTAGTGACAGAGAAGATCAAGACACAAACTCAGAAGAAGACAATGAAGTCAAAGTAGCTATAAGCAAAAGCCTCAAAGGGAAAAAAAAGTGAATTGGACACAAACCCAACAAAAATTATTTTCAAAATCAAATAAGAATGGAAAATTAGGTGAAGAAATGAGAGCAAAGGAACTAAAATATGAAAAGATAATTAACGGCTTATTAAAAGATGCACCAAAATAATGAAGAAAACAATACCTTAAAAAACAGAACTAGCCCAATGGAAAAAGAGGTATAAAAGTTTTCTGCCTATACTTAGACAATTTATCAACTGGGTAAGGCTCTTTTTTTTTTTACACATTTGGCTCAGTTCCCTATGTATTCAGAAATAAGACTTTTATCAGAGACACTTGCTGTGAAATCTTGAAGGATCCATGATGTAATATGTTATCCACCTCCAGAAAGAGAACTGATGAACTGAGTGCAGATTAAGCATCCTTTTAAATTTTTCTCTATTTTTCTGTTTTGTTGCTGTTTTGTGTTTTCTTCTGCAACTTGGCTAACATGGAAATGTGTTTTGCATGACTTCACATATTTAATCAATATTAAATTGCTTGCCTTCTCAAGATGGGGGGAAATTTTGTGAGGAAGGGACAAAATTTGGAACACAAAATGTAAAAAAAAAAGAATGATAATTTTTTTACATTGAATTGGGAAATATTTAATGTAATTATGTGTGTGTGGGGGGGTGGGGGTTGTTTGTTTGTCTTTGTTTGTTTAAGGACACAAGTGAAACCACTCTCCCAGCCCCTTAGAAGGATTTGGTCAGATTGAGACCTGAAGAGTCTAGGGTTATCCCACTTGTATTCACAGAAGAACAAGTTTCTAAAACAAACTGTTCCATTTGGTCACAGGTCTTAGCTTGTTCATGGTAACAAATTAACTCTAGAGGAAAGCAGCCAGGTGATACAGTGAGTAAGAATGGGAGTCAGGAAGACCTGAATTCAAATCCTTCATCAAAGATTTAGTAAATGTGTGACCCTGGGCAAATCATATAACCTGTTTGCCTCAGTTTCCTCATTTGTAAAATAGAAATAATAAAAGTACCTACCTTACAGGGTTGTTGTGAGGATCAGATATATCTACGGTACTTTCCAATTCACAAAGCACAATTCAAATGCTAGTTATTTTAATTATTGTTGTCATAGATTTAGAGCTGGAAAAGACCCTAAACCATCATCTAGTTCAATTTCCTCCTTTTTACAAATGGAAAAATTGAGGTCCATAGGGGTTAAGTGACTTGCCCAAGGTCACAAAAATAGTAAGGGGCAGTCAGAACTAGAACCCAAAACCCAGTGTTGATCCCTTCCCTCCTATTTTCACCATTGGACATCTCTACAGGACAACTGGCATCAAAGTCCCAAGACTCTGTTCAGAGGCTTTCTGTTCTCTTCCTAACTTGTCCGTGACTTCTACAATGTCTTCAGACAAAATGGGCCCTACAATTCATTATCTCTCATTTTAAAAGGAAATCCTTCTCAACAAAAAGTTCTCTTCCTTGTTCTGCCAAAGTCTTGCTCAAGGACGCTGGACTGTTTATTTCACCCAGTAAATCCTCATTTTCCTTCTCTTTAGGGCCTGTGTGGAGTAATGGCTAGACAATTGGTCTCCAGGTCAGGAAGACCCAAGTTCAAGTCCCATCTCTGATAGATCTGGCCAAGGCCACCCTGGGGAAGTTGTCTCAGATAACTCTCTAAGACTGTAAGGTGCCCATCTGTATCAGTAGAAATTACTGTACCTAGGAAATCACAGTTCCATTTTAGAAAGATGAACAAACACCTCACCCATAATTTAAAAAAAAAAACCAAAACAACTTTCCTTTCTGTCTCTCCTCAGACCTTTGAAAGTAGTTACTGAGAAGGCAGCCTGTATACCATGCAAGATGAGGACCTCAGAGTGATTTTTACTAGAAAGCACCTAAGAAACATTCCATTACTACTAATGGACTTGCATCAAAAGAGCAAAAATCTCCTTTTTCCTTTATAATGAGAGAAGGGTAGGTAAGACACCAGGCCAACCACCTCTTCTCTCCCTGCTGTTGTTCCTAGACATGGGAAGATCATGATATTTACTCACGAGCAGAGAGAATGAAGAGCAGCGGTCTCATCTTCCCCACCATGGTCTTTCACTTTATCACAAATCCGTCTCAAACCTGGGGCAGGAAGTCAGTCAGTCAAAGGAACTTTGAGCCTATTAAGGCCACAACAGCCTCTTCCCTGACAAACTAAACGGATTCACTCTCCCTCTCTTCACTTCCCTCTTAACTGTGCCCTCCCCTGCCTCTGGACTGACAGGTGTGCTCTCCTGTGAGGCTGGACTTTACCCACCCACCTACCCCACCTTCTAGATGAGTAGATCTTGGCTTCCTCCTTCCTGCTATCTGGTTTCAGCTATATACAGGTATACAAATGTCATTAATGTTTCATCCACAAAGGTTGGGATTTGTTTATTGCTAGCAGGAAATTGTTCTCATGCAATGAAAAGAGAATTACATGTACAGAAGGGTTTCTCAGGCCACAATAAGATGTTGGGTGTTTCCCTCTAGGACTGCAAAATTACAGAGCATGGTATAAAATATCATTCTCTTGCTCTCCCATGCACCTCTCTTACTAGAATGCCCACCTGCAGGGAATGGAGCATAGATGGCACAGTGGAGATTAATAGAAGTAAACAAAAGAGATTAAAAACACACATTCTATAGCTCAATTCTTCCATGAAGCACCTTTTGAGTTTATGAGTAGGAGCTAAGGATAACAGGGAGAAATGATGCATGTTTCACTGACAAAGATAAAGGAAAATGACCATTTCTTGGGTTGTTTTGTCTCTGCTTCCACCTTAGGGTATGAAAGGGGCTATTTCTCCATCAACTGGGTTATATATAGGAATTTTTCGTTAATTAGTCCAAAGAAATAACTATGCATCATAGAAAAATGTAATGATTCACATTTACACGACACAGGTATAGGCACCCGGGTATTGTATTGCCCACATGGACGTTAGAGAATCATGGGCTTGTGGGCCATGGGAATGAGTTTTATTATTCAACAAATGCACGTAGTATTTAATTTGTCCACAAGGTGGCACCATACTCAAACCACCAGCCAAATGGTTGCAACAGAGTCCAAATGGTGTTCTTGGAGGGGGTTTGAGAATGGGAGAAGAAAAGGGATAGGTTATTAGTGGGAAAGAGTTAAAAATCCACACTCACCTGATTCTGAATCTAGACTAAGGGCTGATGAAATATGGCTCTGAATTATTGGAAATTTATAGGAAAATATATGGTTCTACCTAGATCCACATCTAGAATTTCCCTTTTTAATAAACAAGTTCCATGTACTCATAGGACACAATCACTCAATTCACTGTGGCCTAGTGGTTTATTAAATATATACTTAATTCACTGTGGTCATGTGGTTTATTGACACCAGCTTTATTAGGCAGCACCCCTCCCCCAACCATCAGTATCCCTCCAAAATTAGTATGAAAGGAAGGAAGGAAGGGAAGGAAGG
>NW_027185876.1:20026683-20054940 GCF_028583685.1 Petaurus breviceps papuanus
AGGGAGGGAGGAAGGAAGGAAGGAAGGAAGGAAGGAAGGAAGGGAGGGAGGAAGGGAGAGAAGGGAGGGAAGAAGGAAGCAAGGAAGGAAGGAGGGAGGGAAGGAAGGAAAGAGTGAAGGAAGGAAGGAGGGAGGGAAGGAAGGAAGGAAGGACGGAAGGAAAGGAAGGAAGGAAAAAGAAGGAAGGAGAGAGGGAGAGGAGAGAGAGGGAAAGAAGGGAGGGAGGGAAGGAAGATGATAATAATATTTACTCCACCAGGTTGTTGGCAGAATCAAATGAGATAAAGAATGTAAATCACTTTGCAAACTTTTGAGTAAGTAGGCATCTCTTGTTATTATGGTGGTTGTTGTGATTGCCTGAGAATGCACAATGTTATCTTCTGTTGCTCTAGCATTTCCGAAACAGCAGCAGACAGTACTAAATTCCTAGACTGCTGTTTCATGCACCGATCACTTCCTTATAAATAACTGGGGGAATCAGCCATTTCAGGGTCACAGGTTACCCATGTAGGGCTCAAAGTACCTTCCAGAGCTTCAAGTATAACCAAGGGAAGAGGAGAACTGTCTAAAACGGAATAGGGCAGGATTCCCATCACCTGAAGTCTTCAAATGGAGAGTGAATGACCATTTGTTGGGAATATTACCCAGGGACATCTATTTGGGTCAAGTCAACAAGCACTTATTTTATCTTTTGAGTATTTTATTTTCCCCAAAATTACTTGTAAAAAAAAATTTTAACATCCATGGTTTTTTAAAAAAATTTTGAGTTTCAAATTTTCTCCCACCCTCCCTCTGGTCCCCCTTTCTCATTTGAAAAGGCAAGCAATTATACATTTGCAGTCATGTAAAACATATTTCTATGTTAGTCATGTTGTGAAAGAAAACAGACCAAAGACCCAAGAAAAACAAAGAAAGTAAAAAGTATGAACAAGCATTTATTAAGCACTTGCTGTATACAGGCACTGTGCTAAGTGCTAAGAATACAAATGCCATCAGAGAGAAAGACAGTCCCTGTGCTTAAGGAGCTTGCATTCTAATGAAAGAAGACAAGTCAAAAAGGAAGCTGAAGAGTGGGGCTGGGAGTGGTTGAAGGTATGGAGAGTGGGGTAAGAGATGGGATGAAGTGATAGAAAAGGTTTTAATGCTAGGAGGGTGGCTTGGAGAGGACTGAAGACATGTCTGGGCTGGGCAGGTGCCTTAAATTGGAGGTTCTCAGAGGTACTGGCCAATTGAATGGAGTCTTCAAATAGAGACTGAATGACCATTTTGTGAGAATGTTGTACAGGGTGCATCTCTTCAGGTATGATTTGAACTAGATAACTGGCATTGACATAGAATTTTAGGTTTGCAAAGTAGTTTACAAATATTTTCTCAATTGATCCTCCCACCTCTCTCAGGAAGGTGCTGGTATTATCTCCATTTTACAGATAAGGGAATTGAAGCTGAAGGTGTTCAAGTGTCTTGTCCAGGGCCACAGAGCTGGTAAGTGTTGAAGAAAAGAATTAAACTCAGGTCTTCCTGAGGGAATGTCCAATGCTCTCTCTTCTGTTTCCACTAGCTGCTTACGTAAATTCTGAGGTCTTTTCTGATTTTGAGATTCTATGACTCTATAATTCTGTGACTTCCATCTGGAGGCTAGGTATTCCTACATGGGGCAGTGCCCCAGATATCTTGGGGTGTTCAAAGTTTGCTTACCAAGGACCATGCCATTGGCTTTCCCCCACGTTCTCATTGTCTTTTATTTTTATTTTTTGCTTTTTGAAGGGCAATTGGGGTTAAGTGACTTGCCCGAGGTCACACGGCTAGTTTTTGTGTTAAGTGTCTGAGGCTGGATTTGAATTCAGGTCCTCCTGACTCCAGGGCCGGTGCTCTATTCACTGCGCCACCAAGCCGCCCCACTCTCATTGTCTTTTAATCCACAGGAATTGATAGGAATCCATATCCCGGTTTACAACTGTCCTTTCTTTCAAGATATTGTTCCACCAGCTAGTCCTCAATTCAACAAACATTTATCAAGCAGTTATTTATGTGCAGGGCACTGTGCTAGGTGCTGGGGGTACAAAAACAATAACAAAAAGTGTCCCAGCCTCAAGGAGATTACATTCTATGACTTCTGGGCCTCAATTTCCTCATTTGTAAAATGAAGTGGTTTGATCTAAACAACCACTAAGCTTTAAAATCTAGGACTTCATAGCCAGGTGAACTTGGAAGGGGGAATATGATATAACAATAATATTTAGCATTTATGTAGCACTTCATTAGGTTTTCAAAGCGTTTTATGTAGTTTATAAAAACTATATGATTTATAAATTTTTTTTTGCTTTATTTTGAGGGACATTGAGGTTAAGTGACTTGCCCAAGGTCACATGGCTAGTAAGTTTTAAGTGTCTGAGGCCAGATTTGAACTCAGGTCCTCCCGACTCCAGGCTGATGCTCTATTCACTGTGCCACCTACCCAACCCAATTTATAAAATTTTTATATATAATTTGAAACTATATAGATTTGCAAAGTGTTTTACATACATTATCTCATTTGATCCTTTCAATGTTCCAGTGAAATGCTATTATTATCCCCATTTTACAGATAGTAATAAAAATAATAGCTAACATTTCCATAGTGCTTACTCTGTCCCAGGCTCTGTGTCACATGCTTTACATAGATTATCTCCTTTGATCCACACAACAGCCCTGCGAGGTGGGTCCACTACTTTACAGATAAGGAGACTGAAGCAGAAGTTACCTATGTGACTTATCCTGTCACACAGCTCAGTGCCTGAGGCAGGATTTGACCACACATCTTCCTGACTCCAAGGAGAGAAAAGGGAGAAGAAATGGGAGGGAGGGATGAATTAGGGTAAAGGTTAGAAGGGTAGGTAAGGTTTGAGACAGAAAAGGACTGAAAAAGGGATCTCAGGAAGGAAATAACGAGGTTATTGGGATAAATCAGGGAGAGAAGAGTGGAGATTAGGGGTAGGGACTTGGGGGGGAGGAAAATTAGGTAGAGATAGTCAACAAGGACAAGAAAGAGGATTGTAAGAGGAGAAGGAATAATCAGGGGTGGGGAATCTGCTGTCTTGAGTCCACGTGTGACCCTCTAGGTCCTCAGGTGCGGCCCTTTACCTGAATTCAAACTTCATAGAACAAATCCTTCTGTGAAGTTTGGATTCAGTCGAAGGACCACACTTGAGGACCTAGATGATCACATGTGGTCTTGAGGCCACTGGTTCCCCACCCCTGTATATATGTATATGTGTATATACACACGTATGTATATATTTGTATATGTGTGCATATATGTGTATATTGTATGAATGTGCATATGTGTGTGTTTATTTATTCACATGCATATATACATTTACAGGTTAAGTTCTCTGACTCCAAAGCTAACGATCCTGTGGGTTTGTTTTGTAGTTTCTTCCAGAAGCAGCTGGCAAATCTGAGTCTCCCCCTGTTCCCCCCATTTCTCCTGCAGCTCAGTTACTCCCTAGGTCACAGCCTTCAGTAAAGGTGATAAGAAGTCACCCATCTATCCTAAGAATAGTCCTGGTAACAGGATGCAACCCTGGGCATAAGCAGGAACTGCCTTTGGCCATTGGCTGTCTGAGTCCCCAGTTTTCCACAGTCTTTGATGTCCTTGTATTCCACTTTTTTGTCCCTGGATGCAAACAGCAAGGGCTTTTGAGGATTAGGTTATCTTCTGGAAGATATTCTGGAGAGACTTCTAATACTTGTGTCCAGGAAGGTGGGAGCAGGGTGGGACAGATGGGGAGGCAATGTTGAAATAGCCTCGATGCTTTTATGGCACAGGAAAAAGTCACAGATCTTCCCTTTTGGCTTCCCCAACTGTCCTGCCAAAGAAATCAATTGTCAGTGGCAGATGAGCCGGCAGAGAAAGAGTTAAGGCTGGACTTATCTGCCCCACTCCATGGGAGGTTCTGAATTCCTGCCTCTAACTGGACTGCCAGCCGGCATAGGACACCTGCTAAATTTAGAGAGCTGTGAAGGGTTTCCTGTTGACAGTTGCCCTGCCTCTTGAAGAAGGGACTCTGGAGAGAGAGGTTTCACTTACTCGTTCCAGCCCCTGAATAGTTCTTTGCCAGCCTTCCTGGGGTCCCCAGCACCTGAATGAATGCTTTCCAGACAGCAGAAATACCAAGAGTTCAGGTGAGTGTCAGTTTCTTCTTCTTTCTTTCTCCTGGGCCAGTCCCAGGGCCCACAAGTCCGAGTGGCAGTGATCGTGACTGGGCCGCTTAGGCTGTGTCAGGCCTCAACCGTACATTCCTGATGCCTGAGACCAGCTGTAGGGGATTTCAGATCCCTTTAATAGGGGTTGGGGGAAGGGCCAGGCTCCCTCAGCAAAATATAGACGTTGTCTGCCTTGGGCCTGACCGATTGAGGTGAAAGAAAATCAGTCACTGGTAAAACTGTCCTCTCTAAGATTTTGGTCTAAATCAAAGGTGGGCTGTCTCTGCAGAGACCCAGCAGCTCTGGAAATTCACACTGGGGTGACAAGGAAAGTTTGATCTCCTTGCCATGTCTCTGGGTCACTAATTCCCCTGGATTTATGAAAAGTAAATGTATCTTCCTTCTTGGTGAGGAGGTACCATGTTGTTCTTTCTTAAATTGGGTCATCCCTAGTTGGGGTGGCAGCATCTCCATCCTAAAAGGCCTGGGTGACTTTTAACACTATCACCTTCCCCTTGGGGCAACATGGTATTATGGAAAAGAGCCCTCCACCATTCATTGACCTTGGAAAAGTCAGCATCTCAATTTCCTCATCTGTCAAGTAGGGAGATTAGTATTGATGTGCGGATCATATGTAATTGTTTGAAAGAAAATTGTATAAATGTGGGGACAGTACGAGGACCTGATCCAAACCTTAACAGGATGTGAAATTTTTCTTCATTGTCTTCTGGGACCATTGCACTCTTAGCCTTACAGAGCTTGACTGTACGTTTTTTTTTTAGCTTTTTGGAGGGGGGGAGGGCAGGGCAATTGGGGTTAAGTGACTTGCCCAAGGTCACATGGCTAGCAAGTGTTAAGTGTCTGAGGCCGGATTTGAACTCAGGTCCTCCTGACTTCAGGGCCAGTGCTCTATTTACTGAGCCACCTAGCCACCCCCTGATTGTACTTTCTAATGTCCTTATGGTTGCTTAGTTCTTATAGCTAACTCCCTAATGGTCCTTCTTCCCCAACTCCCTAGAATTTAACAGGTTGTCATGGCGACCAGCAATGATCTAGAGGAGGAACAGGTTGTTCCAGATACAGAAGATGGAGCTGATGTGAAGGCAGTACAAGCCCACTATCTCCGAAGCCCTTCTCCCAGTCAGTGAGTGTACTCTCAGCGCCGACCCATAGGCCACCACAGCTTTGGTTACATGAGAGGACCAATGATGGGAGGAAATACTGTCTGGGGAGTCCTAAGAGCTCCTTCAGCCTCCACTTCAGAATGAGGCCAGGGTGTAGTTCTCTATGTCCACTAAGAAGGAATGAAGATGGGACATTTGGGTGGCAGCAAGCAGTCTAGATTGTAACACACAGGAACTGGAAGAAGTTGCCTATAGAATAAATATGATTTCATTAGCAGCACCCTCCTGAAATTCTGTAATAACATATGGTTCTAGTGCTAAGAAAAGAACAGGGAACAAGGAACCAGGATGCCTGAGTCCTTCTAGTCGAGGCTTTGATGAGAACTGTGAGATCTCTGGTCAATTGCTTAACCACTATAAGCTTAATTTTTGCATCTATAAAATAATAAAGGGGAGGAGGAAATGGGGGAGTTTGGAGGCTATGAACTCTAAAGTTCCATCTAGCTATAAACTTCTGGGATCCAAAGAATCCCCAAACTCGGGGTTGGAAAGGAACTCAGAGTCCAGCCCACATTATAGGAGCTCCCTCTCTGGCACCCATAACAAGTGGTCATTCAACTTCTACCCTAAGGCTTCCAGAGTTGGTAAATCTACCACTTCCTACAACAGCTTATTCATTTTTTTTTTTATAAAGCAATTGGGGTTAAGTAACTTGCCCAAGGTTACATGGCCAGTTTGTGTGTGTGTGTGTGTGTGTGTGTGTGTGTGTGTGTGTTAAGTATCTGAGGCCAGAACCAAGGCTGGAATCGAGGCCAGAACTGATGCTGGATCCTCCTGATTCCGGGCCAGCACTCTCACTCACTGCGCCACTTAGCCACCCCAGCTTATTCATTTTTTTTAAGCAGTTCCAATGAATGGTTCTAACTAAGGTTCTTCCTTCTGTCTGCCTTACTGTTGAAACTAAAGTTTTACCTGGAATTTCTACCCAATGCACCGAACCCTGTGGTGCCAAGGACAACTCTAATTTGCTTTTCTACATGACGGCCTTTCAAATTCTTGAAGACAGAAATCATGCCCCTCTAAGTCTTGTGTTCTCTGGAGGAAACATCCCCAGCTGCTTCAGCTAATCCTCACAGGACATGATCTTCTACTTTCTCATGATTCTGCTCACCTTCCTCTAGCTAATTTATCCCATCCTAATATGTGGCAAGTAAAGCTAATACTCCAGATGAGGTCTGACAAGGGCAGAGAATACAGCCAGGGTGCCATTTTGTACATTATTAATGCAGCCTGAGAACATGTTCCTTTTCTTGGCTGCCATGTTACACTGTTCATTCACTTTGAGCTTGCAGTCCACTAAAAACCTCAGATCTTTTTCATATGAACTTGCCCTATGTCCTCTTTGTGACTTAGTTCTTATTACTGTGTCTTTCCCCAGAGCTGTAACTAAGAAATCTGGCCCCTGGGAAAAATTCATTTGGGCAGGAGTCGACTAAGGCATGATCATTCTTTTGAATGACTGAAGTAGATTGGAGACTGAGATCATGGAGACTGAGGCAGCTGAGAAAATGGAAGGCAAGGTGATTTGAAGGGGGCAAGTGTTGGAGTAGAATTATTTGGGAGAGTAATCTGGTGTCCAGGAGCTAGGATGGAGGGAACTTCTTAAAATAATATTTTATTTTCCCCCCAATTACATGTTAAAATGATTTTTATATTTGTTTTTCTTTTAAGTTTTGAGTACCAAATTCTATCCCTCCCTCCTCTCCTCCCTGAGATAGTAAGCAATCTGATATAGGTGATACTTGTGCAATCATGTAAAATTGGATTTCCATATTAGTCATTTTGTACAAGAAGATAAATGAAAAAGAAAGGAAGGAAGGGAGTGAAAATAATATACTTCAATTTGTATTCAGGCAATATGAGTTCTTTCTCTGGAGGCAGATAGTATGCTTTACCATTAGTTCTTTGCGATTGTCTTGGATCACTGTATTGCTGAGAATAGCCAAGTCATTCACAATTCTTCATTGTACAATATTGCTGTTACCATGCACAACATTCTTCTGGTTCTGCTCACTTCCCTTTGCATCAGTTCATGTAAGTTAAGACTTTTCTGAAATCAAGATGGAGGAAACTTTAAAAGAGGAGAGGTTGTTGTTGAGTGATGGTGATGAAGGGAAGATTTGAGAGTGTCCATTGGGAGCAAGGAGTAGATCGACTCCTCCTCCTGACCAGGGCATCAGGGTATGAGAGGAGTAATCATCCTAGGAGAGAGAGTATTCAAAGATATGGAACCGTATGGAGAAATTAAAGTTTCAGAGAATACTAGAAGGTAGAAATAATGTGAGAAAAAGGGATCGAGGACAGTGGGATCATTGACTTAGGACTGGAGGGGACCGTGGAAATCATCTAGTGGTAGTGTCAAACTCAAGCAGAAATAGAGGCCACCAAACTATACATAATGATCCCTGTGGGCCACATTTTTTCTGCTGGACCATAACAGAGGAAGGTTCTAGAGGGTACAGAGGTAAAAAGGGGCAGGGGAGGATAGTACCTGGGAGAAGACTAGGACTGTGTTTACTTTGGGGTTAGGGTGGTGCACAGGACTTTGGGGACCTAAGCAGCCAACAATAAGCCACCTTTGCTTTAATTGTCTCCCCCTTCCCAACCCCAACCCCCAAAGCTGATTCCACACAATTCCCTCAAGAATGCCTGGACAAGGTGGCTCATGGGCTCTGAGGCAGTAGAGTGGCATGCTCAGAGCATCCCAAGGTGGACAGAGTCAGGGGAGAAATCATGATCCCGGGTGCACTGGCATCTGGGTCCAGCTCTAGGTGCCCTCTGCTAGTTCTGTCTCTGCATATCCACCACATGCAGGCTGAGAGGATTATCTGCGTACCTACTGAAAGGTGAGAGCAAGCTCCTATCACTTGTATAATCACAGCCCTTTGAGCAAATGGATGCTGGTGTCTTTTAAAACCAAGTTATCCTGTTAACTGTTGGTAAAACTTTCAGATTTGAGAGGGGATTTATTTCCTTCTTCTACTCTTTAAGTGTGTACATCTTTGCATGTTTTCTTATGATGCTGGTTGCCTTCTCTAGCTAATCTATCCCATCCTAAAATGTAATTTTTATGTAATCAAAAGTAAGTTTTAGAGCCAGGAAGATCTGGGTTCCAATTCTGCTCTGATATATAACAGCTGTGTGAGAGCTACCTACTGGTGCTTCCAGCATAAATCTGCAAAGTTGCTGCCAGTCTGTGTTGGTTGAAGAAGTGTTTTTTTTTAAATTTTATGTTTATTTTTAGTTTACAACATTCATTTCCACAAGATTTTGAGTTACAAATGTTCTCCCCATCTTTCTCCTACCCACCACCCCAAAACAGTGATTCCACTGAATATCCTCTCCCCCAATCTGCTCTCTCCTATATCCTCCCCATCTCTCCTCCAATTTTCCAGTAGGGCAAAATGGAACTCCATACCCCAGTGCCTGTATATCTTATTTCCAAGTTACATGTAAATAATAATAATAATTATTATTATTATTACTATTTTAATAACATTTGATTTTAAAACTTTGAATTCCAGATTCTTTCCCTTTTTCCCTTGTCACCCACCCGTACTGGGAAGATAAGGAATTCAATAAAGGTTGTACATGTGCAGCTACGCAAAACATTTCCATAGTGGATATATTGTGAAAGACTGACTATATTTCCCTCCATCCTATCCCACCCCTCATTTGTTCTATTTTCTACTTTTACCCTGTCCCTTTTCAAAAGTGTGTGCTTCTAACTACCCTCCCCACCAATCTGTCCTCCCTTCTATCATCCCCCCTCTTATCCCCTTCCCCCCTACTTTCCTGTAGGGTAAAATATACAATTTAGTGTGTATGTTATTCGATGGGTTGTGTTTTTTTTTATGGGAGTAGGAGGCAATTTCCTATACTAAAGAAAGCATAGGTATGGACCTTGAGTTTCCTGGGACACCAAAAGGCTGCAATCTGCTATATTAGAAGCAGGATTTGAACCTAGGCTTTCCTGCCTCTGAGGCTCATTCTGACAGGTACACAGACATGTGCATACAGCACAAACATCCATTGAGAAGTCATTATTTAAAATATGCAAAATTGACTTGGCTACAAATCCCCCAATATCTCTTCTCTCTCACCTCTGGCTGGTGTAGGAAATGATACCATTAGTTAGCCAGTCAACCCTTTTATTCAGCCAATGATTTCTTCAAAAACAGACTCCCAAGGGGGCCAACACATTAAATTCCAAGCATCTTTGTGTGAATCACCATATCATAACACTTTCTTCCTGATGGGCACCCATTAGCCTGAATCATCGCATCAATTGTGGAATCAGAGAATTTTAGGCCAACCTGGGAGGGGGTGTGGACACAGGGGAAAGCAAAAAGAGGGCTGCCAGACTGCTGAAAGGAGGACAAAGAAGACAAATACTGCTTTTTAAAAACAATTTTGTCTAGAGATCCCTCTGTCAGGAGTGTTTTAAGATGTTCCCTTTTTCTAGAGTATTTTCCTAAGCAAGCCTCCAGGCCACTCAGTTAGGACCCCTCCCTCCGCCCACACACACACACACACACACACACACACACCTCTCCCAGCTTGCCTTGGCAGAGTTAGGCACAAACCTTAGTTTGACTGACCCATATAAAAATAATAATAATAATGATAAGGAGAATTGTATTTATATAGCATATTAAGGTTTTCAAGACTCTTTAAGTATATTCATTTAATAACTCTCTGAAACAGGTACTATTATTATTCCCATTTTACAGAGAAGGAAATTAAAATACAGGTAAAGTGACTTGCTCAGGGTCACAAAGCTATTAAGTGTCTGAGGTAGGATTTGAATTCAAGCCTTCCTGACTCCAAATATTATGCTCTTTCCATTGCACCATCTAGCTACCAAAATACTACATCTTTGCTGTTTTCTAAAGATGTGACCTTCTTTCAAGAGTTTTCTTTTCTAGATGCTCTCTAGAAACATCTAGAGATAGCTGGTGGTACAGTGGATAGGGCCCTGAGCCTGGAGTCAGGAATCCGAGTTTAAATCTGGCCCCAGACACTTACAAGCTATGTGGCCCTGAGCAAATGGGCACTCTGTTTGCCTCAGTTTCCTCAGCTGTAGAATGGGCATAACAATAGCACCTACTTCAATGCGTAGTTGAGAGAATCAAATGAGCTAATATTTGTAAAAAACACTTAACATAGTACCTGGAGCATGGTTGTACAATAGAAATACTTATTTCTTTCCTCTAGGGTTTTCCATTGCTTTGGACACCGGATTCTCAGCTCTAGGAATTTTTCTTATGATATTGACACTAAATATGTTGATGTTAATAATTTATAATGATACTTTTGTTTTACATCTTAAATTCTATCCCTCTTCTAGTCAGGAAGCCATCCCTTATAACAAAGAATTTTTAAGAGAAACAAAAAGCAGCTCAACAAAACTAATGAACATTTCAACTGAGTGTGACAGTATAAACACAATTCCACACCCATAGACCCCCACCTCAGCCAAGAAGGGAGCAAGGTACATTTTCTCATCTCTTTGATGGACACAGGCTAGGTCATTATAATAATACAGCATTTAGTTTTGGATCTTTTGTTCTTTCTAATTACATTATTGTAGTCATTGTTTATATTGTTTTTCTGGTTCTACTTTCTAAATTTTGTGTCAGTTCATATAAGTCTTACCATGCTGCTCTGAATTCTTCATTGTTATATTTTCTTATGGTGTGGTAACATACCATCTCCTTGTTATACCACAAATTGTTTAGTTGTTTCCCTGATTTATTAGCATCTACTTTGTTTCCACTTCTTTGCAAAAACAGAAGTAATGCTATGAATATTCTGGTACATGGAACATTTTGTTCTGTCTTTAGCATCTTTGGGGTATATGTTTAGCAGCAGAAGCTCTGTTTAAAATTATGAGAATGCTGCAGTCACTTTCCTAACATAATTTAAAATGCTTTCCATAATGGTTGGATTATTTCATACTCTACCAACTGTATGTTAGTGTGCCCGTTTCTCCACAACCCCTCCAATGTTGACTATTTGTATCTTTTGTCAATTTTGCCAACATACTGAATGTGAGATAAAACTTCAGAATTGTTTTGATATGCATTTCTTTTATGATTAGTGTTTTGAAGCAGTCTTTCATATGGTTGTCAAGAGTCCGCAAATCTTCTTTTGAGAAGAGTTTGTTCACATCTTTTTACAATTTATCCATTGGAAAATGGATCTTGGTCTAGTATATCTGTATTTCTTGCCTACATATCATGCCTACCAAACCCTTAAAGATATTTGATGCCAAGGATTTTCCTCAATCCACAGAGCCTCTTTTATCCTAGGTGCATTGATTTTATTTGTGCAAAAATCTTTTAATTCCTTGAAATTTAAATTATTTTATTTTGTGTGATTGTCTCTACTGCTAACCCATTTTAGAATGGCGTGATAAGGATGAAAACCAAACCAAACAGAAAAATGAAGTCTTATTTCCATGTCCCTTTTCATGATGACCCTCTTAGGATATCAAAGATGTGGAATCACATGGTGATTGGGAAGTTCAAATAATATATAATATATAAATTACTTGGAAAATTTTAAAGTGCCTAATAAAGCACTATAAGTCATTAATTTGGGAATTATAATGGTCCTTTGAGAGGTCATTCAGCTCATTCCCTTGCCTTCAGGTAGAGACATCTAAGTTATATCAGACAATTGAAAATCCATAATATTTTTTTAAAGACCTTCAGAGAAAGAGATCTTACAACCAATATTGTGTAGGGACTTAGGATGTTAAGAAATTATTCTTTTTATGTAACATAAGTCCTTCAAGCTGCAGTTTAAACCCATTTCCTCTTATTCTGTCTTCAGTGGAGATTAAAACCAGCTGGTCATTGCCCTCTGTCTAAGAGCCTTTCCTCTACTTGAAGACTTATTAAATCTCCCACTAGCCTTCTCTTGTCCAGGCTGAATGATTCCTTTCCCCTTACTCTTGCTTCATAGATCTTATTTCCCAACTCTTTAATCATCTTTATGCCTTTTAGAACTCTGAACCATCTCCAACTTTTCTACATTTATCTTTAGTTGGAAAAGATTCAAGTAAAGGGTCATCAGACCACAGCTGAAGGATAATAGAAGGTTTATCTCACTTCTCTTTTGTACACCCCAATATTGTGGATGCTTTTAAAATATAAAATTACAAAAACCTTTTGATTTTGACTCCTGGATATTTTTCTGTGTAGCAAAAAAATATATTATCCTAACTCCCTCTCCCACTCCCAATGACAAGCTGCATCTCCCAAATGTGACTGCTAGATTTCCGTAGGATTCTATGGCTTGACCTTAAAGGGTTTGAGGTGGGATTTTTGTAATGGAGCTTATGAGCCCCCACCAGTGTGCTTCTCTCCATGATTAAAAATGAGTCATACAATCAACTTTTAGTGGAAGGTCTTTAGTAAAGTGGTATAATAAAAATAATTGGTACAAAACAATCCACCCGAAGTCTGTGATACTCTCATACAAGGACATATAAAATCTAGAGGAAACTGGGCTCAATCTTAAAGCACATGTAGCAAAGGAGTAACTGACAGTGCTAGGAGGTCTTTTAGCTGGAGTCCTCACAATGTTGTCTGTAGGAATTCTCCCTCTCCTCCCCTTCTGGGCTCTTTCTAGAGCTTTGAATCTGTGTCCAGCCTGTCCTTGGCATCCAATGCACATACCGCCTTCAGCTACTAGAACCCTGATATGAAGATAAGAGGCCAAAATTCTTCAGACTTCTAAAGTTTGTAAGATTTGAGGTCAGGGATCTGTTCCTTCCCATCCTCTCCTAATCAATTCCTTCCTAGGGGTTTAACTGAAACTATTCTCTCCACTTCCAGGCAATGAAATCTCTGATTCCAACCAGCTTGATGGTTTATACAGGATGCAGAGGGCAGGCCCAAGTCTTTTAGCCAATGTGAATAGACTTCCTGTTACAAATAGGGAGGCATCCAGGTCAATTCATGCCTGATGAATAATTGAGATGTATTTTCACCAGACAGATATGTCAGGGCTATAGCTCTTATCGCTTACTTTAAATGAGGCTTGGTGATTTGATTGATTTACTTAATGGACCTCCACTCTCACATCTGTATGGACAGTTCCCCTCCCCCCTCCAAGGGACCAGCACATCCTTACTCAAGCTTATTCTTTTAGTTCTGACAGTTTCTCCAGTTCCAAGTCAGTCTTCTAAAGTACCGGCTATAACCCACTTCTCCTGTATACTCCACCCTGGTGTCACAGTTCAAGTAAAGAGTACATCCTCTAATCCAGCCCCTGCCTGATTAGGCCACAGCTTCCTTGAAGGAAGAGAGAGGACCTTGTCCATCTCTTCTCTACTTCAGAATACTTACCATGAAGTCTTACACACAGTAGGTCTGTGTAAATACAAACTGAGTGTAAGAGGAAAAAAACCCAAGGATTCAATAGGGCAAGACACTAGGGCTGAAAGGGACATTAGAGCCTATTGTATCTAACTTCTACGTTTTACAGGTGAAGAAACTTCACAGAGAGGTAAATTTATTTGCCCAGGGTCACACGGCTGACATTTATTTAGTGTTTTATATTTTTCAAAGATCTTTACCTATGTTATATCATTTGGACGTTACAACAACCCCTTGAGGAAGGTGCTATGGATACTTTTATCCTTATTTTATAGACAAAGGAACTTCAATGACTTGCCCACAGTCTCCCAACTAATAAGTGTCAGAAATTGAGCCCAAGTCTTCATTACTTCAAGTCCATCACTCTACCTAGCAACTTTCTGGTTCCATGGCTGCTCTGATCTCACAAGTAAGACAGTTGTGAATATTTCGCACTTTCCATCCTTTGAGCTGTTTCCTTGACCTCTCTGCATACAGGCCTCCCTCCAACTATCCAGAGGTGTATATTCTCTTCTTCTGGTACAGATAAGTGGCATTTAGCTCTGACGTTGTTGATTCCTACTTTACTAATCCCCTCAATATAGGGTCCAGACTCAACACCCTGTGATTTCATGTTCTAGGAAAGATTCCCTAGTTCCCCCTCTCTGCTCTCCCTAGCTCATTTGAAATTCTACCCTTAGAGCTTTATTTCTTAAACTTAATATTTTTTGCCTTGTTCAAATGAAGCTAACGCTAAAGGTCAGTCACCTTCAAAGTTGCCATCGTTCATTTATACAATTATGTGAATAAAAGATTTCTCATTATGGCATGGAGAGAAATGAAGGCCATGCCCACTGAGCATTAGTTCTGGCAGCTTCCACTGCAAAGGCTTTGAATACGGTTGGGACAACAGACTGAGGCTGCTTCGTTAGGACCAATCTAACTCAGTACTACTGAGGCTTATCACCAGGAGATCAGTCAGTTGCTTAGTCATGGAGACCAATGAAGTAAAGAAAAATACAAAAAGAGCCCCTGTATGGAGCTCCTTTGCTCTAGTGTTGATGATAGAGTAGGAGAAAAGTAGGCAGAGATTGCTAAGAATCACACCATTTCTAGACAGACTATAAACTTTATACTATTAATTATTTATACCTATATATTAGGTATACCTATAACCATTGGTACTCTAAATGTGAGCTCTTTTCCCAAAGACCAAAGAGTTTTCCTGCTCCTAGAACAACTAAATTGCATCAATCTTGATGTTCTTGCTATAAACGAAAGCAGAAGACAGGAGGAAATTGCAGATAAAAGCAAGGATGAGCCACAGGTTATCCTTGCAGATCCAAATAAGGAAGTTGGTAGAGGTGATTTTTCTCATGTGCTCAAAGGCAACAAGAAACATCATTTCATGGGGTATTTGGTCATCTCTTATTGCACTTTCATTACAAGTATTTGCAAAAGCACCCCCATGAGAATAACTGCAGCTTATGTCCCAGCAATTGTTACAGGGGATTTAAGAGGTAGAGGAATTCTGTGAAGAACTTGATAAAACACTACAGATAAATCCAAGGGGGTGAGTGACCTTGGAGTCAGGATCAGATGGGTTCAAGTCCTTCTGTAGGCTCATATTTGCAAGTCACTAATTGATCAGTGCATTTAGGCACTTCTCTAAAACTACTCTGAGCTACAGAGGAGTTGCCAATCCTGTGCAAGGAGGGACTTTCCACATTAGAGAGTTCCCCACACTGATGAAACCACAATCAAGCAATCAACAAATATTTATTAAGTGGTTACTCCATAGCAGTGATAGACTATGATAGACACATACTGTGATAGACACAAAGACAAAAGCAAAACAGTCTCTGCCCTCAAGGAGCTTACCTTCTAAGAGGGGAGATGGACTATACATACCTGTATAGATTTATACAAAACAGATAGGAGGTAATATTTATGGAGACAGCTAGAGTCAGGAAAGGGGATGGACTAGGAAGGGCCTCATGAAGAAAAAGGTGGTGCCTGAGTTGAGACTTAAAGAGAAACAAAGGAGATCCTGCCCCTGCCTCCTCCCAAAACTTGTCAACACCCAGTGACTTCAAAGCAAAGGAAGAAATGGGCAAGGACAGTGAAAAATCTGTTGGAAAACAGGGTTCAGGAATAAGGAATGAGGGAGGCTTTGGCCTCTTAGATTACCCAGAAACTTCAGTATATATGGAGGGGGTTACCTAACTTTAAGGTCACTGAAGGATCTACTCTTATGGTATACAGTGGAAGAAAAGACACTAAAACCATGTCAAAAATCTTGGATCTCATTTTACCCAGAAAAGATGGCCTGAGAGATCAGCATTCCTTCCTGAGCAATACTGAAGAAAATGCATCTAATATGAGATTACTTTATGCCAGGCATGATGATGATCACAAGATATAAATAAATACAAGTAAGCCAGCAACTCCTCATCCTGAAGGAGTTTGTATTCTAATATGCTATTGAGTCATTTCAATTGTATCTGACTCTGTAACCCCATTTGGGGTTTTCTTGGCAAAGATACTGGAGTGGTTTGCCATTTCCTTCTCTAGCTCACTTTACAGGTGAGGAAGCTGAGGCAAAGAGGATTAGGTGACTTGCCCAGGGTCACACAACTAGGATGTGTCTGAGGCTAGATTTGAACTCAGGTCCTCTTGACTCCAGGGCTGATGCTTTATCTGCTGAGCCACCTAGTTGTTTGGGGGAAGATAATATATAATATAGGTGATATGGAGACCTGGGCAAAGATGAGGTAAATGTCAGAGTACCTGTCAGAGCTAAGTAACCCAGAGTGAGTCCAAGTTACCAGAGGGGAGGAGGAGATGATAATTCAAGTAGAGGTAGCATTGTATAGCACTGTCTAGAAGTTGAATGAATGAATGAAAAAACATTTATTACATACTCACTCTATGCCAAGTACTGTGCTGAGTGCTGAGGATACAAATACAAAAAACCCAACACAGACCCTGCCTTCAGGGATCTTACTTTTTTTTTTTTTTTAACAATTGGGGTTAAATAACTTGCCCAGTTTTTTTGTGTGGGTGTTAAGTATCTGAGGCCAGAACCCATGCCCTCCTGACTCCAGGGAGCGGCGCTCTTACTCATTGCACCACCTAGCCGCCCTGAGGAATCTTACATTTTAATGGGTTAGGCAGCACAGATATGGGAAGTGAAGCTCAAAGAGGGGCCCTATTGTCTGGACAGTTACAAGGATGCCTACTTTCCCCACTATATAAATTTTTTATGAGAATAACCTGCACCTGCATTGAAGACATCTTTGATGAAGGTATTAGAAGGGCAAAGCCGACTTTCACAAGTGAGACCCCAGAGGAATACATGGTACAAACTAAACAATGATATCCAGTTCAATGAATAACCTCTAAAACTTATCCCTGAAACAAAGGCCTACCCTTTTCATATCAATAGTCTTCCAATGTTATTATATCTCTCTGAGTTGTAGAACAGCACAGTGCTGAAGAAGTGAAACTGGGGATCACCCAAAGGACAATGGAGAAGCATGTGATGCCATGAGCAAGAGGCTCGTGTACAGTACCCAGGACAAGCAAGAGATTTGAAGAAGTGGACTCAAGGCCTTAAGGAAATACATGAGCCAAAAAGGTCTGCTTGTTATGTGACCACATCAATGAATGAATGACTATGTGTTCCATCATTATCCTCAAGATATTGAAGGGAAGTGAGGAAGATCTCCAGCACATTGGATGGACCCTCTGTAGTGAATTTATGGGAGGGCATGAGTAAGAGTCACACAGGATGTGTGACCAGAGACGGGTTGAGATCTGTATCAGTGGAGGGAATGGTCACATCAATGAGATCACAGAGCATTTGAATATTTGAGTGAATGGAAATCAAAGGACTACAGAATATTTGATTTGGAAGGTCCTCAGAAACCATCTAATCCAACTTATGATTGAATGAGAAGCCCTCTGTCACACACCTGACAAAATAGTCATGTAGTTCTTGAAAAATAAACTTCTATTTGCTTCAGAATTCAACCTCATATATAGGAATCTATCTTGCCCTACAAGAAAATAAGGGTCAAGGGGACAAGAGGGAGGGGGGTGACAGAAGGGAGGGCAGACTAAGGGAAGGGGTAATCAGAATGCATGCCATCTTGGGGTGGGGGGTAGAGGAGAGATGGGGAGAAAATTTGGAACTCAAAACCTTGCGGAAATGAATGTTGAAAACTAAAAATAAATAAATAAATTCTGGGGAAAAAAAGAAATTCAGCTTCATAGATGCAAAATGGGGCCCAATGGTATTTCTTTGACAAAGAAGTAGAGTTTTAGCAGATAATAAGCTAAATAGGGATCATTCACACCCATCATCAGAGGCAAGAAAAATACTATAAACATATGCTACAGGAAGAGGTGTAGGGTGTCTCAGAAATGGAGTGATAACTTCATTATATTCAGCCCCAGGCAGGACATAGCTGTAGTTTTGTGCTCAGTTCTGGTTGCCGAGTTTCAGGAAGGACAGTTATAGACTGGAAACCATCCAGAAGGGCAGTTGTGATGGTGGGAGGCCTTGAGTTCCTGGTATGTGAGGATGAGATAAGAAATAAGGGGATAGGTGTGGTGAAACAGGGGATTAGGATGGTGAAGGACCTTGAGTTTCCGTTGTGTGAAGATGAATTGAGAAACTTGTGTTAGGTAGATGGACAAGTCATTTAAACTTTCTGAACCTCAGTTGATTTTCTTCTACAAAATGGAAGTGATAATTCTTGTATTATCCACCTTTCCTTGTTGTTGTGAAGAAAGTTCTTTGTAATCTATAAATGCTATAGAGATGTGAGGTATGGTTATTGACATCTGAATATTCCTCAGGTGCATTCTCAGCTGAGTGCATTGCACCTTGACAAGGAAATATTTCTCATGTCTAATTAATTGGTTGGGAAAGAAGAGAGAGTACTTAGTTTACAGGATTCCTGGGAAGATCAAATGAGACAATGGTTCCTTTTTCTTTTCCATATGGACATTTCACACATTTTCCTATGCCTGCTGAAATCTACTTTCTTAAAGATCATTATCTTTAGTTTACTGACTTTTGTCTGCTACTGAACTTGTCTGATATTGAACATTTGGGGTCTTCCTTCTTCAAAGTAGACTTCTGGGTCTTCATAGGTTTTGTCCACTTCCTTTTTTTTGGTAAGTGCCAAGCTAAGTAGGGCACCACAATAATAATGTGATTACTAATAATAACAATGTGTTATAACACAAGTGATATTTATGGAGTGTTTCAAAGTTTAGAAAGAGCTTTACATGCATTATCTCATTCGATCTTCCCAGGAACCCTGTAAAGTAAGTACTCTGCCTTCTTTCCCAACCAGAAACCTGTCTCTGGTCTTCTCCAAGTCAAGTGAAGTCAACAAGACTTTATTAAATACTTATTCTGTGTTAGAAACTGTGCCAAGCTCCAGGCACTTTGAAAACTGTGGTTGGTAATGTGTCAACTGATGTGATTTGCATTCCAGTAGATGTCTCGTTAAGCCCCCTATGCTACCATGTTCTATAATTTGTCAGGGTAACACAGGTGCAGCTACCAACCCCTACTCTCTTCAGTCTTCTTTCTCTTCCTAGGTTAGGGCTGACTCATTTACCCCCACCTGTACTCATTGCAGGATGTTGGAGTGGTACCCAGCTGAAAGGATAGACATGTATTTATCACTCAGTGTCAAGGTCCTAGGAATAACCCTAGTGTGGGAAACAAACTCCCACTACTGATTACTGTAGCTCCAGAGTCCCCTTGGGCATGCTTCTTATTTGTACAAATGAGTCACAATGACACCATTAACTTTTGAACATGACACATTAACCAAGAAGGCAAAAGCAGGAATAATCACATTATAACAGTTCACCCATAAACCTAATCACACTCTTTCACAAATACACAAAAATGTCAGGGGGAGGAGAAGGGAAAGGAGGGAAGTAATCACATACTTAACAAAAACCTAGCAGTGAAGTAGAGGAGTAGGGAAATCCCTGTACCTGGGCTGATTCACACATACAAGTAGTTACTTTGATTTGTAATTTCTCAGCTATATTCTTCCAAACCCTGAAGACAGTTGTATGTAAATGAGCTGATATGCAATAAAAACTGCAGCCATCATCACTTGTGGACCTTACTTTCACTTATCTCCTCTCAAATAGTCTGGGGACCTCCTCAAGCACTTATCTGAGGGGCTGGTTCCCTTAAGTTGCCCTCTTTCTGTGTTCCTCACCCAAATATCTCTTTCTGTACCGGCCTGCAAATAGGCTGTCCACATCAAGAAGGGGCAGCACCTATCATGGCAGCATCAGCAGCCAATGTAGCGAAAGTCATGGCTACCAAGATTCTGCTCTTGGTGAGACCTTCTAGTATTACTAGCCTTTCTCTTCCTAGGTCTTCTTTATTGTTTGTTCTTCTGTTTCAAATTCAAGCCCTTCTATCTACTGATTCTTTTCTTTCCCAGTTCTGAAAATAATTATATATACTTTCTTGATTCTCTGATTCTGATTCTAAGGTCATCTCGGTATCCACTAGAACATACTACCTCTGTGGTTGGAAATTATATGGCAAAATCAATTGTGGGTTACACTTTGACTGTAGTTTATTCAGCTTATGTATTTAGATCTTTCAGTTTACAATTTTAATTTAGTTCTCTCAATACTTTAGACAAACTTAGAGCAGGCACTCGTGCCCATATATTTGCAATGTATAATTTTAAAAGCCAATGAAGCCTAAAGTAAGAGGATTATTAGCAAAAATGAAGAAATTGCTAAGATCTCTATTGATATTCAGACAAATCTTACAATAACAGGACTCCAGCAATACTGAACTTTAATATCCTTTAGGTGAGATTCTTATCAATTTAATTCAACTAACATTTTATTAAGGGCCTAGTGTACAAATTATTACATGAGGGATACAAAGATGAATAAAATGACAGAGTTTCCGCCCTTGAGATGCTTGCATTCACTAAAACTAATATGAATGTCGTTCACCAGGTACTCCATGGTCTCAGATGCTGAAACAGAGAGTATTTTCATGGATCCCATTCACCTGTCATCAGCTGTTGCTGCCAAGCAGATCATTAATGAAGGTAATTAAATCTGAACCTAGGTAGGAGGTAAAGAAGGTGGGAGGTTCATCTAAAGACATTTATTACTTTGTTCCTGGAGAGGCTCCCATTTTAAGCACATCGAATTTTAGAGTTGAAAAAAATAAAAATAAAAAGAGGGGGGGGGTGCAGCTAGGTGGCACAGTGAATAGAGCACCAGCCCTGGAGTCAGGAGGACCTGAGTTCAAATTTGACCTCAGACACTTGACACACTTACTAGCTGCGTGACTTTGGGCAACTCACTTAACCCCAATTGCCCTCCAAAATGCAAACAAACAAATTTTAGAGTTGGAAGGGACTTCAGAGATAAGGTCATCTAGTCCAAACAAAACCTGAATTTGAAGCATGAATTCTCCTCTATATCACCACCCCAACCATGTTCATCTACCCTCTACTTGAAAACCACTAACTCACCACCTCCTGAGGCAGCACATTCTAGTTCTAACCGTGATCATGATTTTCCTCATGTTGATTAGAAACATACTGTCTTGTAATTTACACTCCTTGGCCCTACACCTGGTCTCCGAGACTCAGAAGGATAAATTTCTAGATGATTTAATGGCTATTGCGATCCCTAGATCTATTGTGATCTCTATTCACTGACCAAGGGTTTTCTTTTGTTTTCTAAAGAATATCTCCAGTTTCTTCAACCAATCTTTGTATACATGTCCACTTGATGATCTCGTTAGTTCCCATGAGTTCAGTTTTCATCTCTCTGCAGGTATTTTCCAGATATATTTATACAGCCCTGGTCCCTCTCCTGTGCTCCAATACCACATCACCAACTGCCTTTGGACATTTTGAACTGGATGTCTCGTAGGCATTAAAAAAAACAACAACACAGAATTCATTTCCCCTACTCCCCACAAACTATCCTATCTTCTAAATCCCTAAATCCCTGTTACAATTGAAGGTACCACCATCTTTCCAATCACCCTAGCTCACAATCTTTGTGTTGTCTTCACTCTCTCTCTCTCTCTCTCTCTCTCTCTCTCTCTCTCTCTCTCTCTCTCTCTCCTTCTTTCTTTCTCATCATATTCAATCAGAGGCCAAACTTGCAAGATGCAACATCTCTTACATATGTCTCCATCTTTCCACCGGAGCAACCACTACGCTAGTTAAGGCTCTCATCCCCTGTCACTTGGGTTATTGCAATAGCCTTTGAATTAGTCTTCCTACTTCAGGCCATCCTTTACTCAGCTACCAAAGTGATCTTTGTAAAGTATAGGTTTGAACATGCCATCCTTTAGTCACTAAACTCTAACCTCAATAACTCTAATTATCTCCTTGATCAAATATAAAGTTCTATGCTGAGAATTCAATGCTCTTCACAACCTGGCCTCTTCCTACTTTTCCAATCTTTTAAAATTCTTTTTTCAATCACGAACATTTAATATATCTTCCTTCCACCTATTGCCACCCTGGAAAAAAAAGAGAAAAAGAAAAACAAAGTTCTTGTAATAAATATGCATAATCGAGCAAAAATAAATTTCTAGTTTACCATGTCTAGAAATACGTATGCATTCGGTATCTTGAGTCTATTACCTTCCCATCGGAGGCCTTTCCCAATCATTTTTCATTCTAGTGCTGTGACACAGGTCTGCCACACAGACCTCTCTGCTGGTTCTCATTCTCGGTACTACAAACCCCAGCTCTGTGCCTTGTGCTGTCTGATCTCCATGCCCAGAGTGCTTTGTCTTCCAACCTCCAGCTCTTAGAATCCATTGCTTCTATTGAGAAGGATAGCTACTATTGACAGAACCAGCCCTAAGCAAAACAAAAAGAGTTGTTTAGTCCCTTTTGGACTTTCTCTATACCTCAAACTCAATGCTCTCCTATCTCTCCCTGCTTTCTGAATTTTTTGTATATTTAAAATTCACACTATGGTATAAATGACTATTGACAACAATTCCCTTATTCCTGTTAATGTCACTGACACCTTGCCCCCACCAGTTGCCTTGGTATCAGTTGTCAAGTCTTGTCTTGTCTATTATACCTCCACATCTTACATATCCATCCCATTCTGCCCACTCTTAGCCATTGCCCTGGTTCTGGCCTTCATCACCTCCCACCTGTATTATTACAACAGCCTCTTCATTTCTCTCCCTGCTTCAAGCTTACCCCACACAAATACATTTTCCACATAGCCACTAAATTGGTTTTCTTAAAGTGACCACATCACTCCCCTGCTTAAAAGCTTCAATGGTGCCATATTGCATCTTGGATAAAATACAAACATTACCTGGGATTTAAATCTATCACAATAAGGCACCATTCCCAGAAGGCAGTGTGGTATGTCACAGTTAGAAGATCTTGTTTCCTGTCTTGTCTCCGATGCTTAACAGTGATATGACCTTGGACAAGTCATTTAAGTTCCAGCTCTGTTTCTCCATTTGTAAAATGTAGGGGTCGAATTCAGTAGCCTCTGAGGTCCCTTATGAATCTATATCTAAGGCACTTTGATTCTATCCAGTCTGATTGCACACTATTTCCCCTAAACACACTCTATTTTCTGGTAAAAATGTCTGACCTGTTTTTACCTCACATTCAATGTTGCATCTCCTGCCTTCACACACAGATTGTCTGTCATGTCTGGAATACTCTGCCCTCCTCACCTCTGCCTTGCAAAATCTTCAGCTTCCTACATCTCACTCAGGCACCATTTCCTATAGGAAGCCTTTCCCAATCCCCTCATTTATCAGCATTGCCTTCCGCCCCCAAGTAATTTTGAATTTACTTCATTTTGGATATACTCAGCTGTGTACATGTTATTATTTCTCCCCAGGAGAATATAATCTCCTTGAGAGCAGGGATCATTTTGTTTTTGCTTTAGTATGCCCAATACCCAGAAGAGGGTCTGGTGCATAGTAGGAACTTATTAAATGTTTCTTGAACTGAATTGTTATTGCTATGATCTGAATTTTAAAGGAACTAATGCTATGACTTGAGTTTAAAGCTTTAAATAAAAGGCAGCTAGGTGGGATAGAGCCCCAGATGTAGAGTCAGGGAGGCCTGACTTTAAATCCAGCCTCAGACACTTATTAGCTGTGCAACGCTGGACAAGGCACTTAATCTTGATCTGACTCAGTTTCTTCAACTATAAAACATGGAAGATAATCACCCCTATAATTCCAGAGCTGTTGTGAGGATCAAATAGGATAATATTTATGAAAGGCTTAACAAAGCTCCTGATACATAGTAAGCATTTATTAAATTTTTGTTAAAATTTTAACCAAGTAGAATTTTAGGCCTCAGCAGCTGGTGAGGGATTGACAGGGAGGGAGAAAGGAACTCTGGAGGAAAAAAAATAAAATTCTGAATGTGATTTTAAGAATTTTAAATGGGGGGCAGCTAGATGTCACAGTGAATAGCCCACTGGCCCTAAAGTCAGGAGGAACTGAGTTCAAATCCAGCCTCAGACACTTGACACACTTACTAGTTGTGTGACCTTGGGCAAGTCACTTAGCCCCAATTGCCTTACATTACCCCCTCAAAAAAAAAAGAGTTTTAAGTGGTTATCTCCTTCTACACTGACTAAAGGTGGTCCTGACTGCAAGTACCTAGGTCAATGCCTTGTACTCATGAGTTGCTAACTATTTATAGTATAAAGTCTTATAGCCCACATTTCTCCATCTTGTCCACAAAGGATACCACTAATATTTTGTCAGTTGCCTTGCCCAAATCTAGATAGGTGGCATGTACAATACTTACCAGATATATCAATTTAATAACCCTAATGGGCAGCACAGGTTCAGGGAAGCTCAGCTGGACATATGTTGTCAAGACCACCTTCAGACCTCTGTAGGGGAAGTAGACAGTCTCTTAAAATGCCTTAAAATACCCCAAGTGCACAAAGTCTAGCAAGTCAATGAAACGTCACCTAGTCTATTACAGAAAAAGCCAAACTGATAGGATGCCCTCATGGAAAGGGAAGATGGTTGAACAAAATGTAAATAAGATCGATAAAGCATGGATTAAACATTTACTATGTGCCTGAGCACTATGCTAACAGCTGAAAAAGCTGGAGGAAGGGAGAGTGTGGGAGGGTAGAGAAGGTACAGTAGACAGAGAAAGGTGGAGAAATAGAGCTGAGATAGGTTGAAGTGAGCAGGGCTGACTGTCATGGGTGCTTTCTCAAATGGAGGAATTGACCCATTGAGGGGGAAAGGCCTTGGGGGTAAAGGCATTGCCAGAGTGAGGAGGGTGCTGGAGGAAAGGTGGAGAAATAAATTTTTGCTTTTAGTCTCTTGGTAATGCTATCTGTCCATGGCAGAGCTCAAGTCAAGGGAGGTCAAAACAGACACTGTGTGCCCTGGGATGCTGGAGTCTGCAGAGCAGCTTCTGGTTGAGGACCTATACAACAGGGTCAAAGAGAAGATTGATGACACCAGCCTGTATAACACGCCCTGTGTCATGGACCTTCAGCGGGCTTTGGTTCAGGACCGCCATGAGGCTCCCTGGAATGAGGTGGATGAAGTCTGGCCCAACGTCTTCATTGCAGAGAAGTGAGTCTGGTTTAGCAATGGACCTTCACTCTTAGCCTTGGTTGACATGGGCTTTCACTAGAGAGATATGGTGAACACTTCCCATAGGGCAACTCAAAGTACCCTTATACTCCTGAGAAAGACTGGACATTCTCACAGTCTGTTTCAAAGCTACTTTGGACCTCATATAAATTCTGTTGCCCAAGTTTGTCTTACTCCATTCTTTCCCAAGTACCTGGTGCTTTCCTACCCTGAGCCCCAGCTAAAACATCCATCTAATCCCATCCTCAGGCAACTAATTGACACAGTAGATAAAGTGCCAGGTCTGAAGTCAGGAAGACTCATCTTCCTGAGTTCAAATCTGGCCTCAGACACTTACTAGCTGTGTGACCTTGGGTAAGTCACTTAACCCTGTTTGACTCAGTTTCCTTAACTGTAAAATGAGCTAGAGAAGGAAAAGGCAAACTAGTATCTTTGCCAAGAAAACCCCAAATAGGATCATGAAGAATTGGATATGACTGAAAAGACTATGCAACAAACAACAAAAAGTCCTAATCTCCCCAAGCAATACATGATGTTCTAGACTTTTCTTGATGCTGTTCCTCCCTCAACTTCTTTCCCACCACCTATCAAGAATTACCCATATTCCATTCCTCCACAGTTCTACTATACTGACAAAGGATACTATGAGTTTAATCAAATCAATTAACTTGTGTTAGTGTTTCTTTGGAAATTAGAGCTGATATAATAATAGTTCCTGGCCACCTACCTCATAAGGTTGTTTGATGTATATAAAAGTACTTCACAGAATGTAAAGCTTTGTATCAGTGTTAGTCTTCCAATTGCTATTAGTAAGATTAATAATGTAATACTTCATGGATCCATAATTTCACTGCTATGGGCATGCCTCTGCTTAGGGTGGGACTGACCCCTCTCAGTTAGATGACATGGTAGATGATCTTTGAGAGTTTCTGTAGATGAAAAATGCATCACCCTTCAACCAGCCTGGTGATAAGCATCTCTGAACTGAGATGGGCTGGTCTTTTAGACAACTGACATATAACCAGCCTATCAGCAAGGTCTTACTTGAAACCCTTCCAGTTTAGTAAGACCAGTCTGTTATGCAAACAGCACGCAATGATCACAACAGCTGCTCTTGGGTTCGTACAAGCTCGTATCCTCAAAATCTGTCTCTTAAGCCAAGGGCAAAAACTCATTCTTCTTGTCCATTTCAAAGATTTCTTTCCATTGGTGCTTTGTTTTTTCTCTCCTCTCCTCCTTCAATCAGTAACTCTCTCCAAGCTTCTCTCAACGACCTCGTATGGCTGAGTTTCAACATTGTCTCCAAACTTTTTAATGAAACTTGAAGGTTCTGTAATTTTTATCTCCGTATGCCAAGAAAGGGAGACGTCTCCCCAGCAGTGACTCCCAAAGACAAGTGCTTCTTCTGGAAAAGGGACTGGACTTTCCCTAGCTCTGGTTACTGACTAAAAAATGCCTTTTTGCTATTTTCCTTCAGGAGTGTGGCTGTGAATAAGGGGCGGCTGAAGAGGTTGGGGGTCACTCACATCCTCAATGCAGCTCATGGCACGGGTGTTTACACTGGTCCAGAATTCTACAATGGCCTGGAGATTCAATACCTGGGTATAGAGGTGGATGATTTCCCTGAAGTAGACATATCCCAACATTTTCGGAAGGCTGCAGAGTTCCTTGATGAAGCTCTGTTGACCTACAGAGGTAAGATCAATTCAGGGTTAGGCTCAGGTGGTTCTGGGCATCCAGAAATCCATAAGGAGAAGTTATAGCAAGGGAGAACTTTTTACCCTCTTAGATAGCCACTATATTTTACATTAGACTAAGGACTCAAGAGTTACACTGTCTGTCTGACTCTTACTTGCTCATTCACACCACTCCCTAGGACGTCCTTCACCATTTGTCTTGACTTTTCCACCCTTTGGGAAGAATTTAAATCCTGAGGATTTGAGGGGACCATTTTACAACATGCTTTGTTCTTGTTTATAAGACAAAAGCCAAAGGCCAAGCGATTTCAGTCAATGCCAATGATTCCTATAAAAAAAACAAACAAACAAACCCCAGAACCATTTCCTGTCATGGACAATGAGAAGGGTATAGGATACTCTAATGGTAAGAAAAATTACTTTCTTTAGGTTTTATTCTTTCTCCCTTTTTCAGGTAGCAAAAACTTTTATTTATTTCCTTTGACTAATTTAATTCCTTTGACTAACATGGAAGTGAGTGTGACTTTGAGGTAGAAGGAATTTACTTTGTTTCTTATTCCTTGTTGCATTTCCTGTAAGGCAGCAATGGCCTCCCTCCACAGTAGAGTTCCAGTGGAGGGGTGAGAGATAATGAGAACAGACACACACACAGCTCCCAGAGTGCTTGCAGTATTGGTAGGAAAGAAAGATGGATGACAAAGGGTGGATTGGGTGAAGACCTCACAGCTGCAATAAGTAGAGGTGAGGGATTAAGTCAGAAGAATAAGGGGGAAAGGAAGGAACATAGGAAGGAAAATGAGGAGAGAAAGGTGTTTGTAACCTGGATAAGCCATAGGTGTTAAAAGCACATGAAGATTCAAATTGGGAGTTGTATGACTTTTAAAAAAATGTTGACATATTTTGATCTTACATTGACTATCTTTCCAAATATGTCCCTCTACCTTCCCTGTCCCCAAAGAACCATCTTTTGTAACACAGAATAACAAGAAAGGAAGGAAGCAAAGATGAGGGAAGGGAGAGGGAAAGGTAAAAAGAGACAGACACAGAGAGGAGGAAGGGAGAGTGGGGATGGAGGGAGAGGAAGATAGAGAAAGAGAGAGAGAGGAAAGAAGGGAGGGAGGGAGAGAGAGAGAGAGAGAGAGAGAGAGAGAGAGAGA
>NW_027185876.1:20055040-20087318 GCF_028583685.1 Petaurus breviceps papuanus
GAGAGAGAGAGAGAGGAGCAGTTCTGCAAAACTATTCAACACATCAACCAAGTCTGACTATACATAGAGAAGTTTGGGGGTTAATGTCAGCAAGACCTGAGTTCAAAAATTTCCTAACTGTGTGATCCTGGACAAGTCATTTGACCTCTGTCTGCCTCAGTTTCCTCAGTTTGCATCAGATCTTATAGTTTCTCATGACTCTTAGAATTCTTCATATTTGTCATTTCCTATGGAGTGGTTGCATTCTGTTGCTTTCACATACCACAATTGGTTTAGCCAATTCAATGAGCAGCTGCTTTGTTTCCATTTCTTCATTTATTAAAAAAGGGCTACCACATGATACATTTTAATGTATAGGCAATCCTTCCCATCTTTGACCTTGAGGTATCTTCTTAGCAGTGGGATCTCTGGGTCAGAGGTTATAGATATTTTTATCAATGTCAGCATAATTCCAAACTGCTTTCCAGGTTGCTTGGACCAGCTCCTAGGGGACTGTAATGTGAATGCTCAAGTTACTTACTTACATTACCAAGCATTCCTGCTTGTGCAGGAGTCAGGCATGTAAACATCAGGACTGACCCTTCCCTTGGGAGGAAATACACTCATCACTTTGTATTAGTTACAGTAACTTTACATCAGAGGATTCATGCAGTTGATCACCCCTTTCCCATTCAAAATCTAGTACCAGGGCGGCTAGGTAGGGCAGTGAATAGAGCAGTGGCCCCAGAGTCAGGAGGACCTGAGTTCAAATCCAGCCTCAGACACTTAACACTTACTAGCCATGTGACCTTGGGCAAGTCACTTAACCCCATTTCCCTGCCTTCCTCCCAAAAAAACCCCAAAAGTTGGTACCTTGTTCACATGGCATTATGGGATTCCCAAGCATGACTGATTTAGGATGTCAGTTTGAAGGGAAAGGAAAGGGGGAAGGAATAACCATTTATTAGACACCTACTGAGTGCCCAGCACTGTGCTAAAGGCTTTACCAATATTATTTCATTTGATCCTCACAACAACCCTGTGGGATAAGTGCTATTATGATCTTCATTTTACAGATGAAGGAACAGACAACTTGTCTTGGGTCACACAGCTTGTAAGTGTCTGAGGCTGAATCTGAACTCAGGTCTTCCTGCCTCCTAGCCCAGTGCTCTATCCACAGCACCCCTAGCTGCCCAAGGGACCTTAGAATGTATCTTAAGTTCAGCCCATTCATTTAAACTTAAGGTACTGTGACCCAAAGTTGGGAAGATGATTTGTCCAATGTCACACTGTACTCTTACCAGCAGAACAAACTTTGTTTATTCTTACCAGTCCTGTTCATTGTGATAAAAATAACAGCTGACATCTATATGGCACTTTAATTTTTGCAAAGTGCTTTACAAATACTCTCACTGTATCCTCACAACAACTCCAGGAGGCAGGTGCTATTACTATCTTAATTTTGTAAATGAGGAAAATGAGGCTAGAAACGGTTAAATTACATGCCCAGTAAGTATCTAAGACAGAATTTGAACGCGAGCTTTCCTGATCCCAGGTCTAATGCTTGATCTCCTGTGACATCTAGTCATCTCACAACAGCCTCGTGGGGGAAATGTTATTATACAGTTATGATTATTTTTGGCCTGGTCCTGTCTCATTGTAGCAAAGAGGCAACCCTTCCTTCTCAAACATCTGCTCTCATAAGTGTGACCAAAACAGAGAGGTTTCAAGTAGGGATCTGTCAATGTGTTGTATGTGTGTTGTCCAAGAATTGTCTTAGCCAAGTTTGGAGAGGGTGATAACTAGGCTGGCTGCAGGGATAAGTTTGTTACCACAGCAACTCTCAGAGGCCATCTATTATGGAGAGGTTGTGACCTGCATGGATGGAGGGGGAACTTACAGTGATAAAACCACAGATCCTGTCAGCTTTGAAGTAGCCAGTCAAGTATTTATTAAGCCCTGTACTAAACACTGAGGATAAAAAGGAAGGCCAAAAGACAGTCCCTGTTCTCAACGAGCTCACAGTCTAATGGAACAACAATCCTCAGTATTAGTGCAGATGTTACATTGCAACAGGTCACCTCTACCAAAATGAATCCCTCCACTCAGCCCAGTTCCTCCCCCGAACTCCAGTCTTCCATTGCCAGCTGCCTGTTGGGTAGCTTCACGTGTTCCTTCCTCTGGCACCTCATACTCAACTAGCCCAAACTAGACTTCCCTCCTAAGCACACCCCTCTTCACATCTGCTTTGTCATCCATCCTCTCAGTCATGGACTCTTGGACTCTTTCCTCTCCTTTACTACCAGTCCTGCCACCCTCATTCCCATTCCCACTCCCACATCCAATCAGTTACCAATCTCTTGGTATAACATCTTTCCCATAGGTCCTCTTCTCTCCACTCAGATGAGCACTACCCTAATTCAAGCCTTTAACACCTCCAGGCTAAATTGGGGTAAAACATCGAATAGAATGTGAAACTCTTAGGAACTGTTTATGAGAGTCTAGTTTTGTGAATAAGTAAACTTCCCTGCTTTTGAACTTGTATCATCATAAAAGTCATGTTGGAAAAAGTCTGGATTATCCCCGTACATGACTGATATTAATGGCACATAGGGAGATTACCTTGCGTCCATGGGGAGTCATGAGTATTGCGGCATACTTCAAGGAAAAGAGAAGATGACATCAGGGCTCTTTGCCAATTCATATGCAATTTAATTCATTGAATTTCACAAACATTTATTTATTAGATACTTATTATATGCCAGGAGGCCTCAGACACTTGCTAGTTGTGTGACTCTGGGCAAGTCACTTAACCCTGTTTACCACAGTTTCCTCATCTGTAAAATGAGCTGGAGAAGGAAATGGCAAACCACTCCAGTATCTTTGCCAAGAAAACCCCAAATGGGTTCACAGAGAATCAGACACGAATGAAAAATGTCTGAATAACAATAACAATGTGCCAGGTGTTACACTAGACTCCGATACCTCTTGTAGCAAACTCATAGGAAAATATAGCACAGAAAAGTCAAGCATGGATAAGTTTTGATCTGCCTCATTAGGAGAAACATCCAAAGAGAGGAGATGGCAGATTCATCTGAGTATTTATGTTTAGTATTTCCTTCCACTCAATTCCATTCAATAATCATTTATTAAGTGTTACAAGCTGGTCGTTGGGGAGAAAAGGACAAAATGAAAAATAGTCTCTGCTCTCAAGAAGCACACATCCTACTGAGGACAATATAACATTTATATAGATAAATATAAGATATTTTGAGGAGGGAGGGGGCACTCACAGCCAGGAGTACCAGGAAATCTTGCACATAGGAGGTGGTACCTTAGTTGAGCCTAGAATGTCAATAAAGTGAGTCAAAACAAGAAATGATAAACTAGTAATATCTTCCATTGATCAATTTTCTTTTGCACAAAAGGGGAATCTTGTATAATTAATTTTATTTCCTTATTCACGTGATCATTTGTGTCATAGGCAAAGTAGTATAAAAAAGGAGAGAGGCTGGCAAAATCACATCTCTCTCTGAGGAATCGCTTTTTCTTCCCATTGGCAAAATCAGGCTCAACACGTGTGTTTTGTTTTCAGGGAAAATCCTCGTCAGTAGCGAAATGGGAATCAGCCGGTCAGCCGTGCTGGTGGTTGCTTACTTGATGATCTTCCACCATATGACCATCCTACAAGCCCTGATGACCGTGAGGAAGAAACGTGCCATCTACCCCAACGATGGCTTCCTGAAGCAATTGAGGGAGCTGAATGAGAAGTTGATGGAGGAACGAGACCAGGACTATGGAAGGGAGGGAGGGGATTATGAGGATGAAGTAGGCAGTGGCTCTGTGCTGGCAGGTGAAGGAGACACAGGGAGTGTGTTAGGGGCCAGAGTTCACTCAATCATAGTAGAGGAGGAGGAGGATGCCACCAGCACCCTGAGTGGTTCTTCTGTGAGGAGCACGTGCAGGATCTCCAAGCCCGTCACCCTCATTGACGATGAAGAGGAGGAGAAGCCGGACGAGGACTGGAGGAAGAAGCGAGACTTCCCCCAGGGTAGGAATGGACAACCAGCAACGACACCCTTGGATCAGGAAGGAGAAGAGTCTGAGGAGGACCTAGAGAGGGTCATTCAGGAGTGGCAGAGCCGAAATGAGAAGTACCAAGCAGAAAGGTCCCATAGGTGGTCTAGGGAGGAGGAGGAAGAGGAAGAGGGGGAGGGGGATGGAGACTCCCTCTCCGGGAGAAGCAGGAGGCGCACATTCAGTGAATGTAGCACCTCAGAGAGCGCCATAAGCCGGGACATCCGGGTCCTGAAGCAGCAGCTGGAGCTCAGCAGCCGTAGACGGATGCAGAGGAAGCATTCTGGCTCAGCGTCCTCTGAGGGCACCTGGGACACGTGGAACCAAAGGCTGCTGGAGATCGAGAAGGAAGCATCTCAAAGATATCACTCTAGGAGCAGACAGGAGGAAACTGAGTCAGATTCAGAGATGGGGAGGAGAAAGAGGGAAGATGATGAGGAAAGTGTGGCCTCAGATGCCAGCTCCTTCTATAACTTCTGCAAAAGGAACAAGGACAAGCTGACTGCCTTAGAACGGTGGAAGATCAAGAGAATCCAGTTTGGATTTCACAAGAGGGATTTGGAGGCAGGAGAGGGCAGTAGTGAACAAGGGGAAGAGACCACAGAAGGGGAGAAGAAGAACCTCTCAGATGTCAACCTGACAGCCTACCAGGCCTGGAAGTTAAAACACCAGAAGAAGGTAGGCAATGAAAACAAGGATGAGGTGGTAGAACTCAGTAAAGGGGAAGACTCAGTTTTGGCCAAGAAGAAACAAAGGAGGCTGGAGCTGCTAGAAAGGACCAGGCAGACCCTGGAGGAGAGCCAGTCCATGGATAGCTGGGATGCTGGGAGCACAGCCACCACCAAAAGCATTCCCCTGTCTGCTTTCTGGCCTTCTGTTGCCTCAGCCAGTGCTAATGGGGACTCGGGCTCTGTGCTAAGCAATAGGTCTCATGTGTCTCAGGCCCCAAGCAATATCTCCGGCTCCATGCCTGCCATACCTTTGCCCAACTTGCCAGTGGGACCCGGAGACACCATCTCTGTGGCCAGCATTCAGAACTGGATCGCCAATGTAGTCACTGAGACCCTTGCTCAAAAGCAGAATGAGATGCTATTGTTGTCTCGACCTCCTTCTACTGCAAGCGGGAAGCCTACTCCCTTAGTCAATGGCCTGGGAGAAGATCAAATTTCGTGCCTCAGTGGGCAAAGTGCCCAATCCTTAGGTACCTCCTTGCTAGCTCGTCCCCATGACAGGCCCAATGCTGACACTCAGTCTGTGTTGTCCTATAGTACCGTGAGCTCAAGAACTGAAGAAGGTAAGGGAAAGGGAACAATTAAACCTTTCTACAGCCTCTTCGCAGATGATGTGAACCTGAAAGAGCTTAGACAGAAGGAAAAAGAGATGCAAAGTGGGATAAGAGAGAAAATGTCCGAGTACAAAATGGAGAAACTTGCTTCAGATCACAAACGCAGCCACCTGTTCAAGAAGAAGAAGGCCAAGGAAGAAGAGGAGGAGGAGGGGGGTGCTGGGGAAGAAGACACTGACAGTGCCATAGGAAGCTTCAGAAATTCTTCTCAGAGTGATTCTCATAAGCCTGAGACAACCATCTCCTCTTCTTCCTCCTTGGCTGTCTCTGATCGACGTGGAAGTGCCAACGTGGTCAACTTAGAAGTAGACAGAAGTATTAATAAGTGGCTCAGTGGTCTCAAGACAGAAGGAGAGGTTCCCCCGCAACGGGATTGGTCTAGGAGTTCTGGAGAAAAGTACTGCAGGTCAAGCACTCTCCGGGAGGTGGAGTCTGAAGCATCCAGTTACAGGATTTCCAAGTCCCGATCAGAGGAGCGCGATAGCTCATCCCACCATCAGTCAGATGGCAGCTCTGTGAGGAGCACCTCCCGGTTCTCCTCTTCCTCCACTAGGGAGGGCAGGGAGTCGTACAAATTCTCCAGGTCAAAATTCAGGGAGACCTCAAGGTCTCGAGAAGAAAGCCCTGAGCCATACTTTTTTCAAAGGAGCCCAGAACCTTCCCAGGGAGAGCAGTCCCCTGAGCCACTGCGACGGAGCTGGTCCAGAACCCGTGACTGGGAAGATGTGGAAGAATCATCCAAATCAGACTTTTCTGAATTTGGAGCCAAGAGGAAATTCACTCAGAGTTTCATGAGGTCTGATGAGGAAGGGGAGAGGGAAAGAGTAGAAAACACCGAAGAAGGAAAATTTGCATCAGGGCGAAGGTTCCAATATCGGAGAAGCACGGACAGAGAGGATGAGGAAGAGATGGACGATGAAGCCATCATAGCTGCCTGGAGACGTCGGCAAGAAGAAACCAAAACCAAGTTACAGAGAAGACGGGAAGAGTAAGGAGGGCAGGTTGAAGTCTACTGAGGTTGCTTAAGCAGGAAAGAGGCAGATGGCTTCCAGGAGAGCCTTGGGGCATACATCTGGCTGTTGGACAGATGTAGGCTTCCCAAGGCCTAATCCTCTAAGTCTTTGAGCTCAGGTGTTTGGGAATGAACATCTGAATGCCAGGGTATTAAACTTCCTGCTGTAGGGCTGTTTTGTGCTTACAATCAGTGTGGCTATGAACCAGTACCCGGGGTATATTGCTCTATAGAGTTTTATAGAGAGAGAGGGCTAAATCTTCTGTGGCAGGCCACTTAGGATAGCAGTGAATCCTGGTTGCATATTATTTAATGTAGTGAATCTTCATTAAACATGGCCTCTGCCAAAACCTTCTATCACCTTGTATTTATTTTTAGCCCTTTTGTTGAATATTAGGGGAATGCTTCTTAAATTATATAAATTGACTAAACTTCATCTTGTTGCAGCCTGTGGCCCCCAAATACCACCATCATGTCACCATTGAAATGGACCCATTAAGAACTGAGATTGTGCCATAAAATATAGAAAGACCTTTGTAGAGAGACAGAAAGAGAAAGAAATGAAATAGTATGAAGTATTGGCAAGGAGATAGATAGAGTAGATGTTCAGGAGATTATTATAGATCTCCAGTAATAATAACCTTAAAGGAAAGACCTGAAGGGGTCTAGTTCATAGAGACTGATCATGACGATTATGAGAGCATGTAATTAGCACTTTAAGGTTTACAAAGTACTTTACAAATACCCCTTTTAATTCTTACAGCAAATAGGTACTATTATTGTTCCCATTTTTTGTGGTTGTTTGATCATTTCATTCATATCCAACTCCTTCATTTGGGGTTTTCTTGCAAAGATACTGCAGTGGTTTGCCATTTCCTTCTATATCTCATTTTTACAGATTCAGAAACTGAGGCAGTCAAGTGACTTGCCCAGGCTCACATGGCTAGGAGGTATCTCAGACAGGATTCAAATTCAGGTCTTTCTGACTTCAGGCCTGGACTCTATCCACTATGCCACCCAGCTGCTTGTATGCCCATTTTACAGATGAGGAAAAGGAGAGATGGAGGTTAAGTAACTTGCCTAGGTTCACACAGTTAATAAGTGTCTGAGGCAGGATTTAAAAGCAGGTCTTCCTGACTCCAAGTCCAGTGTTTTGCCCATCACACCCCTGAGCATTCAGAAGAAAAGGACCCACATGGGCTCTTCTAGAAGCCGGGAGCCAAAAGGAGAACAGCGTTAATCTAGGACCATCAGCAAAGAAAAAAACTTTTGAGTCCATAGAAAAAAAGTATAGGACATTTTGTTGCTATGATGATAAAGAATACTCAAATCCCTTACAGACAAAATGTCTGAGACAGAAGACTTTAAATCCTGCAGGGCATGAAATAATACTCACTTCCCCCAGGAGAGATTTTCCATGTTAGAATAACAAGGCTGTTTCTATGAATGTGGACTGAGAGCTGAGCTGAGACAAAGCATTTGTCTCAGAACCAAAATGAACATGTTTGTGGACAAACACCTGTTGTTGTTGCTGTTGTCATCGTTGTCGTCAGTCGCTCTAATAATAATGGTTCACCTGGGAACCACTTCATGATTTACAAGGTACTTTTAGCACCACAATCCTGTGAAGTGGTCAGACAGCTAATGAATTTAAGCACCTGCTATGAACCAGACTAAACGGCTAAGTGTTGGTTAGCAGTACAAGTATTGTTATTGATAAAGATAAACCGATGGTCAGAGAATCACAATAATTGGCATTTCTACAGCTTGGTAAGATTTGCAAAGCACTTTATAAGGTTACCTCATTTAACCTCACAGCTCGGAGGGAGGTGCTATTAGTAACCCCATTTTGCAGATGAGGAAACTGAGGCCAAGGAGGGTTGGGGATGCTGCTAAGTGGCACACACACAAAGATTGGTACACAAGGCAGGGTTCAAGAAATCAGTTAAGAGGTATTGATTAAAAATACCTACTCTCTGCCAGCAGCTAATGGTGCAGTGGATAGAGTCTAGAGTCAGGAAGAAGTGAGTTAAAACCTGGCCTCAGACACTTACTAGCCGTGTCTGTGTCTGTGTAATGGAGAGACCTCTAAGCAAGTCATTTAACGCTCGTTTGTCTCAGTTCCTCCTCTGTAAAATGGAGACACACCAGAGAAGGAAATGACAAACTGCTGCAGTAACTTTGCCAAGAAAACCCCATGGACTTTGTCCATGGGGTCACATTGAATAGGACACAACTAAACAACTGGGAGAACAACCACATGCTAGGCATCATGCTAACAATGAAGACAGAAAGATAAAAATGAAATAATCAGGGGCAGCTCGGTGGTGCAGTGAATAGAGCACCCGCCTGGAGTCAGGAAGACCTGGGTTCAAATCCAGCCTCAGACACTTGACACAATTACTAGCTATGTGACCTTGGGCAAGTCACTTAACCCCAATCGTATTACCTTTCCCCCTCAAAAACAAAAGAAATCCCTGTGCCCTAAAGAATTTACAGTCTATCAGAGGAAAGAATATGTACACAGACTTGTGTATAAGTTTCATATATATATATATATGTATGTGTGTATACACAACACATAGATATCTTGTGCACACATATGTGATATACATATATCACATATGTGTGTATGTATATACATGTATATACCCACAATGTGATACAAGTCGGGTAATCAACAAGCATTTATTAAATACCTAGATGTAAAGCTTGGGATAGGGATATGAAGAGAAAAATGAAATAATCCCTGTGTCTTAAAGAATTTACATTCTATCAAAGGAAACAGTATGTACATATACTTGTGTATAAGTATTATATATAGGGTATATACGTATATATACCCTATATATATATCACATGTATATATGTATATACACACAAGGTAATATAAGTCAGGCAGGCAAAAAACATTTACTAAGCACCTACTATATGCTAAACATTGTACTTGATGATTAGAATACAAAGATAAAATGAAAACAATCCCTGCACCTCAAGCAACTTAAATTTTATCAAAGGAAACAGTACATATACTTGTGTATATGTCTAGTATACACACACACACACATACACATAAACCATAAACTGAAGGCAATATAAATCAGTCAGTTAATAAGCATTCATTAAGCTCTTACTGTGTGCCAAGCGCTGTGCCAAGTTCTAGGGAAACAAAAAAAGGTAAAAGACAGTCCCTGCTCTCAAGGAGCTCACAGTCTAATGGGGGACACGATGTGCAAACAACTGTGTACACAAGCTATTTATAGGATAAGGTGGAGAGAAACAACAGAGGCAAGGCCCAACCATTGAGGAGGGTCTGGGCAGAGCTTCTTATAGAAGTTAAGTGCACTAGTCACTTGGCCAACATACGTCTAGAGTAACTTGTCCAAGATCACACAGTAGTTGTCAAAACCAGGGTTTAAACACAGATCTTCCAATCTTGAATGCCCAGGGTTTTTTTTTTTTTGGGGGGAGGTTCACTACAACACATTACCCTGAATAAAGATTGAAAACATGGCATACACAGGCACTGACAATAATACTTTCAACCACTAGACACGAGGTTGTTGGCTGGAAGTGAGGGGTCCAATGGCAGGTATAGAGGGTTCCACTTCCCCTCATCTTTTTCTTCCTTAGTTTTTTTTTTAGGACGTATGTTGTTTATTTTTATTTTTATTCTCAATTACATAGAAATACTTTTTAAAAAATTTGTTGTTGCTGTCCACTCATGTTTCAGTCTCTTTGTGACCCTATTTGGGGTTTTCTTTGCAAAGATATGGGAGAAGTTTGTCATTTCCTTCCCCAGCTCATTTTACAGATGAGGAAGCTGAGGCAGATAGAGTTAAGTGACTTGCCCAGGGTCACATAGCTAGTAAGTGTCCCAGGCTGGATTTCAATTCAGATCTTCCTGACTTCAGGACTGGCACTCTATCTACTGAGCCAAACAGGAATGATTCCAAGAGCCTACTTCATGAGCTTATGTGGGACAGTAAAGACCCTTGCCCAAATTAAACTCAGAGGCTTCTTAAGGTAGAAAGTAGAAAAGAATTTATCATGATCTCATTAGAAAAGGCGTCCCCAATCTTACAAAAGTGCCAGAAGGGAGAAGCACCCTACAGAAGGCAAAGGAATGATTATAAAGCCCTAATGTGGGAATTCCACACCCTCTCAACTGTTCCACCTTAACATTGGTTCGTAAGGCAAGCTCACAATTTTCTTATTAATGCCAACCAATTGGTGCAAAGCAATCTCAATTCACTACCATAATTATTACTAACGAGAGTCTAATTTTTTTATATAACATACATAATACATGAGGTTCACCAAGCAAGCACAATAACAACTCCAGAATACTGAACCCCTGTCAGTCCAACCTAGATGTGTCCTTATCTGGGCCTGAGTGTCCCACGGCCTCTGTCTGCTTCCTGATTGGTCAAATCCACCTGCTGCTGCCAGCTCCTTTTATTCTACATTATTTCATTTTTAGTATTATCTAGGAGTTCTCTGGGAACTGGGAACCCAACTTCTTCCCAAGGTTACCGTCTGGTACTTTTTATCAGTAGACTTGTTGCAGCAATTCTTGCAGTTCTATAGAAACTTAAGCCTTTGCTACCACTCACACTACCATTCCTTTCCCCAAACTAAAATCACCTCTAATTTGATCTCAATAGTTAATCCAATCAATTGTATTAATACTCAATAGCTCTTACATTACCTTGAAATACACAATGACATATATATGTATATATACATATATTTATATATATGGGGAAACGGTACTGAACTTATTTACAAAGTATAAGAAGTAATAAGAATGTATATAGGATGTTCAGAATGGGGAAACTTCATTGCAAGTTATCCCTCACAAGCTCTTGAATATATATATACATATATTCCTGACTCAAACTTCAATACACTATACTAAGCCACCTAGGAGGAAGGAGTAAAGGAGAAAGGATAGGAAATAGGAAGGAAAATGCCATCCTAAACATGGTGGCAGTCTCAGTTATCCAGCGCTGCTTTAAATTGCCATGGGGTCCTAACAACTGGGGACAGTTTTAACCCTGCCCTGCTCTCCTCAACCCATTACCTACCTATTGGAACTTCATCCAGACTAAACTGCTAAGCAGTGTTCCAGAGGAATCCAGAATTCCACCAGGGAACACAGAATGACTCAGTTGCCCAAGTGAGAACTTACAATAGGTAAAATGCAGAGAAGCAGCAAGCTTTTCCTTGTGAGGTCTATCCCTCATAAGGACTTTTCTCTTATTAAGCATCCCAACCTCAGAGCCCTCTGACCCTTTTTTCTCTTTTTAATCAAAAAGGTACAATCAGTTCAGTTTTGAAAAGCTAGCCCAAAGGCCACATCCAGTATTGGATCAGATTATTACTGAACTCCCTCTCACACCTGTTGGGCTTAGGAGAAGAACAGTCAGGCAATCAGCAAACATTTATCAAGTACCTAGGTACTTGGCAGTAACAGAGAGACCTCAGAGTCCACTCTTCAAAGGCTGCTGGACCCCTGTTTAGTTGAGGTTCATTTTCCCCTACTTCTAATAATTATCCATATAAAAATGTGTGTGTGTGTGATGGAAACTTTATCATCTTCAGATTATTCAAGAGGGAAGCATCCTGCTTCTGGGAGAAGAAATTCTGCATGCATCTACCATGTAGCAGGCTGCATCTTAAAAAAAAACTACCATGCTGGACCAGTCTTGCTCTCTTTTTCTACTGTGTCCAGAGAGGGTGAAGATCAGTTTCACCCAGCACTGGCACCATGAACTAACTGACTGACAGCCTTCTCCCTCTTTTAGGCCCCATTGTCCTAAGAAATGGGCTTGAGGTTTTGTGCTGCTCTGTGTCATTTGTCCATTTCGGTTCTAGGCTCAGAATGGAATCCCAGACCTAGAATCAAGTCATGGTGACCTAGGAGATAGGATTCCAGGCTGTATGTTGTAGCCAGGACAGTAAGGAAGCCCTGAGGATTCCCTGAAGGGAGCTTTGGACTTGCAACGTGGTGAGACCATGCTAGATAGGAATGGAGCTAAACTGTAAACCTAATCCATTTTTCCTCCCCAGAGACTAAGGTGGTGAAGGGGGAAATTGTGCCCCACCACAGGTGTTGGGGGCAAAGTTAGTATGCTTATTCTTGCCATACTTTTGAAATAAATATTCTTTTGTAAAAAAAAAATTGTTATTTGGCTAAATAGACCTGGTGTGCCCGAGATGGAGGTCCCCTAAAATTGAGGGAATACCATCAGTGAGGGCTGGAGTTAATGTTGGAGAACCTAGATACCCACAAACCTCCTTAAAGAAACCAGGGAACCCTGGGAGAGGGGTGAAATGTAAAACACCTGGTCTCTAGGCAGTGGCCAAAGTAAACCATTGTTATACAAGCATCTATTTAACACTTTCTGTATGCTAGCACTGTGCTGGTGGTGAGATTAGAGAGGCAAAAATAAAATAGTCACCGCCCTCAGGAGCTTTCATTCTAATGGGAGAAAATAGCAAGAGTATATAACAAACATAAATATAAAGAGAATACATACAAATATATCCAAAGTCATTCAATACAAGGGAGGTGGGGGAGGGAGGGCACTAGCATTGGGCAGTCAGGATTAACCACTCCCTCAGACTGTCTGCCACTGACTGCTGGATAAATGGGATCTCAGAGCAAAGATTTATTTCTGCCTCCCTCCCCAGCCTTTCCCCTTTCACTGTCTTGGTAGTTCCACTAACTGCCCAGTGAGAAGCCAGGTCCAAGAGATGACAAGCACGAAAACCCTGGGGACCCCTCTTAAACAGGAACTTTACTTGAAGGCGATTTTCAAAGCCATCAAGATTTCCTCTATCTCTCTTCCGGACTCCTGGGAGAGTGGCTTTCATTTCAAGGTGTCACAATATTCATGCATCTCTTTCAGAAGGATTTCTGCTTTTTGAACTGCAGGTGGCAGTTAACTATGGGACTTTAAATTTATTTCAAAGGAAGCAAAAGGAAATGATAGCAGAAGGAGGCTAGAAGAGAGAGGAGCTGACTTCTTTACCAATGGAAAATGGAAAGATTGCCCCGTGGCTAATACTCTGGGCTAGAACAGGAAGTCTGGGCTATAGCCCCAGACAAGTCTAGCTCAGTCTGTCTGACAGCCTTAAAGAATAAGGCACTCTCCTGTTGTGGGCCTCATTTGCTCAAGTAGGGGCTATGATAGAAGCAGCACCGCATAGTGGGTAAGGCACTGGACTAGTGTCAGGAAGACCAGGGTTCCAATCTTGACTCAGACTCTTAGTAGCTGTATGACCTTGGGCAATTCACTTAACCTCTCTGTGCCTCAGTTTCCTTACCTATAAAATAAAGGGGTTAAACTTCATGGTCTTCAAGGTCCCTCTGTAAATATACGATCATTTGATCCCACTGAGGTACGAGAATTAACAGATTCTACAAGCAAGTAAAGCCAGTGTAGGCAAAATAATGGGTTTGATGTGGACTCATCTTTCCTACCAGAAGCCATTCCCTGAAATTCTAAGGCAAATCAATCAAGTCTAAAAGCAGGCAGCAATACATTTAGCATGACAGGGCATAGCTGCAAATCCTCATTCTGCCATTTATTCCCCAGGTGACCTTGAGGAAGTCATGTAACTCAGTTTTGTCTTTAGTTTGCTCTTCTAGAAAATTAGAGGGTTAAACTAGGTCCCTTCCAGTTCTAAATCCTCTAAGCCCATACATTTGAGATCTTGAATTTCCACGCAGTTCTGTGTATCTCACTCACTTGCTCTCCAGACCCTTTTTTCCCCTCTCAGCTAAAACAGACATCCCTGAATTTATGTTACCATTTTCTTGGCCCTAGATCCACAGCAAGATTTGAAGGCATTTTAAACCTGCCTTAGGAGGTGTCAAACACCATTCCAACATTGTGGACATTTATTTGAATTTTCCACTTTATGTCATAGTTGGTAACATTTCCTCCATTTATTTTGTTTCTCAAGTCATAGAAAACTTTCTAACAGAGCATCAATTTTCTTGGAGTTGAGTTTTTGATTTGTCCATGAAATGAAAGTGTGTGTTCCCTCAAGAACATCTCTAAAATTCCTCAAGTCTGTAATGCTTTGATTGTTTCCCAACCCTTTCTCTGGGCTGGTAATTTATCTTTGCCACTTGTGTGTAGACTTTAGAGGTGGTATGATTTTTGAGAAGCTGACCCACAATATAAAATACTGTTCTAGAGATTTTCAAAATCAACTGATCGTGAAGTGTGCTTACGAACTGGTTCAGAGTCAGAGTTGGTGACTAAACCAAATGGGAAATTTGGTTTAGTGGGAAAACATTTTCTTGAATTGGATATGTCTAATGTCCCAAATAAAAACACTAGTTGGTGCTTTAAAGCACTATTTTCTCCAACTTGTCTCTTTATCTGCCCTTGCTGATTATGTCACTCCTCGAATGCTAAAGATAAAGATCATATGTGATCCTTGTAACATTCACAGCAATAGTCAATAATCAATCAATCAATAAACATTCATCAAGTGCCTGCTGTGTGCCAGGAACAGTACTAAATCAATTTTACATTTATGTTTATTGTCCTATGCAAAATACTCAAAGTTATAGCAGAGGAAGCTCTAGCTCAAAGCATGAAAATAGCACTAGAAAATCTGAATATGTCATGATGTGGATGTGAATGGAGTGAGGCTAGAGTCAAGTCACCATAGACTGTATTGTTCAGAAAGGGCCAACAATGTCGTTTTTTGAAGGAGTTGTCTTGCTAGAGGCATAGCAGGTTCAAAAAGGGGGAAAGGATGGTTGACTCAATTTCCATTAAGAACAATCCAGGCAATCAGAAACGAAATTTGTCACCTACATAGTAGTAAGGATTCTTTTTTGGTTGTGGGTTGTGCTAGATAGCTGCTGGGGTCCCTTCAAACTCCAAAATTCTGAGATTTATTTTGATGGGTTCATATCACTTCCCCTTCTTTCCACTCCCTAAATCTCCACTCCCCACTTTTTCTCATTCCATATCACCTGGATTATTATAATACCCTCCTACTAGGTCTTCTTCCCTCAGGTCTCTCCTCTCTTTAAGTCATGTTCTGCACAACTGCTAAAGTGATATTCTTAAAGCACAGATATGACCATGTCACTCCTCTCCTCAGTAAACTCAAAATGCCAATGGGCTCCTATTTGTACAATTCAATACAAACTCCTCCATTTGACGTTTAAAACCCTCCGGATAGGGTGAGGAAGATGGAAGAGACCAATCAAAATCTGAAACAAAAGTTTGGGAAACATATGATCCATTAATTGGTAAACAGATCAATTAGCTCCTGGTAGTGCTATGATCTGTTGGCACTTTTGCTGGTGCCCTAGACTGCAGCATTCAGTCAAACAGCCAAGCTTACATGTGAGTGCTGCAGGAACCTCCAGAGATATTATACTGTTTCATGCAATGGACCCTTTGCACAAAAACATCTACAATATTTCCAAAGCCATTTCTGCTCTGATGCCTCAGGGCAGTCCAGTTCTCTGAGATAAAATGGAAGAACCATCAACTCCTGAGGCCAATCTCTCTGAGGAAGCTCTAGAAAAATACGGAAAAGATTTCAGTGACATTCAATTAAATTTCCTTCCAGGGAAGGCCTTAACCAGCATCATTGAATACTATACATGTAGAAAACAACAGATGGATATATTCAACAGAAGTGGTTGAAGGTAGTTGAAGCAGAAAGCAGATTAAAGCAAGTGTACATACATAACAAGTCACATCCAAATCAGATTAATGTAAATAATGCCAAGACTGGTGTTTCAAGTGGCACCAAAGTACAGTGTCAGAGCCCAGGAGCTAGCCGGACCTATGAAACCTGCTATGCCACACAGTCTTACCAGTGGTATTTTGGGGTCCCCCTAACATGCAGCAACATCTCTGGGCATCTTCATGGGTATACTGGAAGAAATATGGTGTCTTGAAAATGCCAACCCAGTGGTGAGAGACCAGGACCAAACTACAACAACATGAGTCTTCATGGCATCCCTGTGTAGAACAGAAGGAGTCCAAAGTTTGCTATGAAGACAAGACAAGACTTCTGCCTACATACAACCAAACTGACAAGGATTGCAGGTGTCTGTGTTGTGATATATTGCATCCTTGGCATGCAGCAAAGGATCCTTGCATGCCTTTCAACGGTGCTGTTATCAAAGTGGAATGTACTGTTCAAATACCGAAGCTTCCCAGAATCCATTGGTATTAAAACAAGTGGCATGAAAACCTTTGGAAACTGTGCTCTGGTATCTAGAGGCTCATCCCCATCCTCCAAAGCCAGACCCCATAAAAAGTGTGTCTAGTTCTCTTAACAGCCTTACTCCTGCCAACTCAACTCCAGTCATTAATAATGGGTCTGCAACTATCCAGGGCAGAGGAGTTATGGATGGGACCAAGCCTAAACTTGCAGCTTAATGGGAAAGCCTCTCCAGCAAAAGTCAGCTTAATTTGTGGTGGATCCCTGCCTTCAGAGGAAAGGAGGCAGATGAATTGGATTCATATTCCAGATGATGTTTTTTACTTGGCCAAGGAGGAAACCAGGAAAATCTGAAAGTTGCTTTCCTTCGTCCTTACAAGCCCATCATCCTTCAACCCAGCCAGTCCCTACAACTCAGGCAGCAGCTCCTGCCAGTGAATGAGGAGTCCATCTTCATGGAAGACTAGAAGCCCTTGGGCCCTTCAGACCAGCTTCCCACTCTGACTGACCCTCTGGAATGCTTTTTTGATTTGTCCAAAAGACATTTTTTCCACTGCCTTGCTGATATAATAAAGAGGGAAGAATTTGTAAAGCACTGATTTGCTTGTTTTAAACACCATAAGGAACTTGATTACTTCTGTTACCATAAACTGCTTTTGCCTGGGCACCCTCATTCTTTATCTCTTCTACGCCCTCTCCTCTCCTCCCCTTACCTATACCTTTCCTCTTTTTACCTTTCTGCCCTCCTCCCCTCCCTTCTTTTCCCTCTCTCACTTCCTCTCTCTCTTTCTCTCCTTCCTCCCATTCCCTTCTTCTTCCTCTTAGCGTGTGCACTCTTCTCTTTCTCCTTTCCTCTCCCCCCTCACCTCTATTTTCATTTTGGGGTAGCCTCCCCTTTGTGCTTCCCCTTCCACTAGCAGAGGACCCTGCTCCTGGAATGGACACACTGGAGAATAATTGAAGTTTAACTTATTCAGAGAATGCAGAACAGTCACATTTAGCTTTTTGTTTACTTTTTGGGTAAAGTGAAGACATGGAATCGTTTATGTCTCTCTTGGAGCTAGCACTATTGGGCTTCTGCTTCCATGAGGCTATGTTGTAAGATTTTGTTCTATTCTGTTGAAGATGCCATTTTGTTTTATTTTATTTACCTTTTCTGTAGATGAACTTGAGATCTGTAATTCTTATATTTGGAATATTAGAATCAGAAAAGCCAGCAGCAAGTTCAGGTAGTTGTCTTGGATATGTCCCTTGTCTTTACAATAATTTTTATATTCAAAAGAGAACCAAAAAAAAAATCCAAACCCTTTCTCATCTCTTTAGCACCAAAACTATCTGCTCTCCTTGACCCCCAGAACACCTGTGGCAAACCCAAGAACCCTGGCAACAGTGCATGGTCTTGGGCTCTGTGGGTTCATAGTGGAAATACTGAGAAGCAAGGCTCAGTTGTTAACTTTTCTCCTACAGAGGGGTCCTGGAGGCTAGGTCCTAGGTCTCTGACTTAGTGCCAGGAAAAACTAATGCTCTAACCAACTCTGAGATGTCCTAGCATGAGCCAGGGGCAGAAGAGCACCAATGAAGGTCAGATGATTTAGCCCCATTTCTCTAGCTCCCCTTTACTACCACTACCACCCAGGTCCAAACCTTACAGGACTTTGGACTTGATTCAGCATCAGTATTTTGGATACAATGTCCTTAGGTTAGAGGATCCTCGCTTGTTAAGCTACATTACTGAACAATTTCTATTTTGGAGGAAATTTAATGTTCAATTGGATTTTAATTTGAATACAACTTGTCTCCCAAAGTCATGTCTTTTTACCAGAACCTGTTTGTGTTTCAGGTTTTTGTGTCTTCTGTTCTTGTTCTGTATTTGAAGGCCTCTCTGGTTTTTCTCTTATGTCTCCTCCACGTGGGGCATTTCTGAACAAAAGAAATCTCTATGGTGTTTGAACAGATGTAAACTCTTATTTGCAACGTGTATTGACTTGTACATACCCCTGCCCCGACAGACAATGCACGGAATAAAGCCCTTAATCATTCTTGCCTACTGTGTGGCCATGTAACACAAGGGACTGCAGTGCTGAACCCACTCCAGGTGATATGGCTGTGTCTGTGTCAGGAAATCCTGTGGCAAAAGAGGAGACATTTCTGTTTCCTTTCTTACAATGCAAATAAATCCACTAATAGAGCTTTTGTGAAAACGACAAACTGTCTGGATTGAGTCAAAGGACTTGGTTTTGAATTCCACTTTGGCTGCATACTACCTGTATGACTCTGGGCAAAGAACATAATTTCCCTGGGGTCTATAAAATGAAAGAATACATACACACACAGAGCATACATGTATGTCTTCTGGCTACTGCATGTGACAATCAATAAACTCGTTAATTTGAGATAATTTCTTTCTCCTCATTTTTATGATCTAACACAGATTATCGTACATGACATTCAGCATTGTAAGTGGTGATCCCCAAGGCTCTTACCTGAAAAATCTTCCCTTCCCCATGGTTGATCACCAGGTGGTTAGTTTTACAGTTGCATGACTCCTTTAAAATCTAGATGTTTTCAATGACATTTTTTTTTCCTGCTGCAAGGGAATGATACGAGTCTCAAGTCTCTTCCTCTCCCATGTTATTGCCCAGTTGTATTCCGAGAAGGATAAGTGCCTTGGTGCTATTCAGAAGTTCTAATTTCCCATTCCACAATTTCCCTGATTTCCTTCCAGATTTTGCCTTCCTCCCTTGGGGAATCTTTCTCCTTCTCAGTTGTCTTTCTTTTAAAAATATTAACTTGTTTTTAGTTTTCAACATTCACTTTCATAAGATTTTGATTTCTAAATGTCCCCCCCTACGCTACCCCCTTCAATTATCTTTCTCCTCCTCTCCCTCCTTTCCTTTAGGCAGAGATAGAAACAAAGAATTCCTGTAATTAATGTCATCATTATCCTTATTTTTATCATTATTTACAACAACAAATCTTGTCTAACAATAAATTACCCTTTGATATCTTGGAGAGACCCAAGGCACGTAGAGGCTTTGCTTGTTGACCTTAGATGGCTACCTTTGTAGGTCTTCACCTCTCTCCCTATCTTCCTCGTTTAAAATTCATTTTTAACAGAGAATGCAATATCCCCTGGGCATGTCCTTCCTTGAAGGACAGCTACCATTTCTGCTGCATAGTGAGAAGTAGGGACAGTGGTACCCAGGGGACAGAGCTAAAGAGTCAGTTCCCACTTTCAGAACAAATTTTCCTTTTCCCCGGGGCTGGCCATTGCAATGAGAGACCTGAGTGCCCCTCCCCCTCCCCTTCCTCCTCCTTTCCCCCCCACTGTGTCACAATGAAGGGGTGTCAAAAGAAGTTAAAAACACCCTCTCCCCCATTCCATACACACAATGCCCACTTGGAGTCAGAATCAGGGTTGAAAATGAAACTCTGGAGACATCAAAAACCACTTGGATTCAGAGTACAGTTTTGCCTAAGGCCAACCATGTCCTCTGTGACTGGTTACATTCAGACACATTCAGGCACATTCATGCAGGGTCTGGCATCTTTCTCTCAACTGTGGTCGTAGGTCTCTAATGATTAATGAGAATTCTACTGCTTGTTCTCAAGCCTCAGACACACACACACACACACATACACACAGGCAAGCTCCATTTAAGACTATGAAAAATGAAAAAATATTCATCAATTGGGGAACGTCTGAACAAATTGGGGCATGTGAATGTGAAGAGTAAGAAACAGCAAATACTGGAAATTCAGAGAAATTTAGCTGAGTGAAGCAAATAGTGCCAGGAAAACAACATACATGATGACGGCAGGAATGTGATAAAAAGAACAATAAAATGAAACCAAATGCTATGTAATTCTGTGGAGAAGAGGGAATGTACGAGTCTCCCCTTTCCTTGGACTGGTGCTCTGGGTGTAGAGTGTTTCTTGTTCAACTTGGCAAATTTTTTTTCTGTGTAGGTTGCTTTCACTGAATTGTTTGTTGTTTATCACAAGGTGGAGGAATGAGGTTAGGGTTAGATATATCTGAAATGATTGTGATGTAAAAACAAATCAATAAAATTTTTTAAAAGTATGTTTCCTGGACGGTTCCTTTTGGGGTTTACATTATGGGTAGTGGTCAGCCTTACAGTCCTCCTCTTGAAGTGGTAAAGACAAAAAAATAAAAGGAAGGGTGTGGTCTATTCCCTCCACTCCTCCTGAGTATTGTCAGTTCAGAATATGGGATCCGTCTATTTTGAGGTTCCCTTCCTATTTCCTATAGAAATGGAATTTGGGCTGGAGTGGCAGAAACACTCAGAAGTGGTAATAACAGCATACCTCTGGCAGCCATCTCCTTTGTCTCCAGGAAGCAAGGTGGAATGAAGAGAGTGCCAACCATAGAGTGAGGAAGACCTGGTTCAAATTCAAATTCAGCCACTTTCTGGCTGTGTGACCTTGGGCAAGTCACTTAGTCTTCCTAGTCCTCCGCTTACTCATCTATAAAATGAGGGGGTTGGATTCATTTACCTTTAGTGGCCCTTTCAGCTCTAATTTTATGTTCCTCCCTTTTATTTATATCACAACCACCTTAGTTCATATCCCCATCACCTTTAATCTACACTATTGCAATAGTTTCCTTTTTTTTGGAGAGGGGAAGGTAGAGCAATTGGGGTTAAGTGACTTGTCCAAGGTCACACTGCCAGTTTTGTGTTAAGTGTCTGAGGCTGGATTTGAACTCAAGTCCTCCTGACTCCAAGACCAGTGCTCTATTCACACCACCTAGCTGCCCCGACTTGCAATAGCTTCCTAATTGTTCTCCCTATCTTCTGTCTAATCAATCTGTCTTTCTCAATTATTTCTAAAGATTTACCACATCAATCACCCACACAAAAAGCTTCAATGGCTCCCTATTACCTCTAGCATAAATTTTAAAACTCCTGATTGGCATTTTAATGCCCTTAACAATATGGTTCTAGCCTATCTTACCAGATTCATTAAACAGTACTGCCTCTCATGCAGTATGAATCACAGCTAAACCGGTTTATTTGTCACTCCATTTCCAAATAGAAGCATTCCATTTCCCATTTCTGAGCCCTCTTTTTTAATTAATTTTTTTTGAATCAGCAAAAATCTGTCTTTTCTTAATCTTACCCCTAACTCCCCCTACCAAGAAAGAAAAAGAAACAAAATCCCTATTATAAAAATGTATAGTCAAGCAAAATAAATTCCTTCACTGGTCATGTTCTAAAAAAAGATAACTGTAACTTGTACTCTGGGTTCATCACGTCTCTATCAGGAGGTAAGGAGCATGGTTCATCATGAGTCCTCTGGAATCGTGGTTGGTTGTTGCATTGATCCCAATTCCTAAATCTTTCAGAGTTGTCTGTCTTTACAATTTTGTTGCCTTTATATAGATGCTTCTCCTCCCTTCACTTGGCATCAGTTCATACAAAAGTCTTCTCAGGATTCTCTAAAACCATCCTTTTCATCATTTCTTTGACCACAATAGTACTCCATTGCATTCATATACCTCTCCCTCCAGAGCAAGGGCCTTTTCTGCTACCCTATCCTACCTCCTTGGAACATCAGAAAAGAATCTCATGGTGATATTTGACAGCCCCCGTTCCTAAGCTTCTTTGATTTAAGGAGAATCATCTTTTTACACTGATAAAGTTGAACATGACAACTTGTGCTAGAAACAAATAGAAGGGGGCGGCTATGTGGCACAGTGAATAGAGCACCGGCCCTGGAGTCGGGAGGACCTGAGTTCAAATCCAGCTTCAGCCACAACACAAAAACTAGCTGTGTGACTTTGGGCAAGTCACTTAACCCTGATTGCCCTACCTTCCCCCCTCCAAAAAGCAAAAAAAAAAAAAAACCCAGGACAGACATTTGAGCACCATATACTTTTTACCCTTTGGGGGATGTAAAAAATAGAAGTAATCTATGGGGCGAGACGGAGAGAAAAGGACTCCTCCAGAAGGTAGAATTTGAGATATCTTGAAGGAAGCAAAAGCTCATTACAGGTAAAAGGGATTGCTGGGAGATCAAGTGTCCTGCAAATAGGCCAGTCTAGTTGCAAAGTAGAGTATGTGGAGGAAAGTACAGTGCTAAGAAATACAGAAAAGGAGGAAGGGCCAGGCTACCCTATCCCTCTCCTGAAAAGCTGGATCCAGAAAATATGTGAAGGGATTTATGTGTGGGAGGGATTAGAGCTATTTTACTTAGCCCCAGAAGGCAGAACCAGGAGCAATCAATCAGTCAATCAGCAAGCATTTTTATTAAGCATCTTCTGTGCCAGACACTATTCTAAAGATCCAAGTACAAAGAATGAAACAACCCCCACTCTCAATGAGCTTACACTAGAGCAGAAAAGATAAAAACTACATGTACAAGTAAAAGCGTATGGGTAGATCAGAGACTGGAATTGAACTGATACTCAGATAGACCTGTGTTTTCATCAGTTTAGGAGTTCTCCCAATGAAAAGAGTAACCCACCCATACCCGACCATCCTTTGTGACTTTCTTATCCATGTTCTACCCAAAGTTGGATACATAGAGTCCCACCCAACATGCTGGTCTTCCTCTGCAAGACCAAGAACTGTGAAAGGATTTAGGAATACTGATTAGAGTGTGAAGGAACCTCAGATGTCCCCTAGTGTCTACCTGCCTGCTCCCTACCCACCTCAGATTTAGAGTAGAGGAAACTAAAAGTAAGAAAAGTCAAGAGACTTACCTAAGGTCACAAAAATATTAAGTGGCAGAATTGGAATTCATCCCAAGTTCTTTGATTCCAAATCCACAATCTTTCCCCTGAGCCATCCTGGGTACATAAAACTAGGAATATAAGCCCCAGTGTCTTTGGAAAGTTCTGTACTACAGAATTACACCGAATTGATTTCTGTAAACCTACATATTCATATAAATAATCAATGTTGTCAGGGGTTTGTTTTCTTTGGCTTGGATATACACTTGGAAGTGTAAAAACTTGGAGAAAAAAATGAGAAATTACCAGAAAGAGAGAATAGATTGGGGGGAAAACAAACCAAAGAATTCCTTGAAAATCTGAAAACATGTTTGTTTTGTTTGCTCGAATTGGGTAGTGAGTTGTCTTTGTTTTATTTTGTTTTCTTGAGAATTGATCCATTGTTCCCTCTGGGGCCTTTCTATCTCTGGACACATTTTTAGTCCCTTACTAAGCATAGGAACCGAGTGTTAACCAAGCCCAAAGCTGGGCACACCATGTGTGAAGGACTCCAGGTCCCTTCCTTTGAGCCTCCCCAAGCCAGTTTCTTCTTTGCTGTGGTTTTCGTGGTTGCCTTGTGGGAAGGAGAATCAGTAGAGACTGAAAGAATAATTGGTTGTGTTTAAATACAAGTAAGCCAGACTTCACTGGGCTTCTTGTGAAGGCTGAGCCACAGATAAGATCAACAAAATGCTAGGAGCGACTTGGAAGGGAAAAAAGGGCTCTGAAAATACCAGGTTAGCCGTTATTATTGTTGCTTCTCTTAATAAAACAGGTGTTTTGAAGTGGTCCTCCAACCAGTGCCAATGCTTTGAAAATGGCTGGTGCTTTATGGCTTGCTGAAGCAAAATAAAAATCAAATTAAAGTTTAATTCACCTCATAATTTTCTTTATAGCAGCTCAGCACTGTGTGCCTCTGGGCAAACTCCAGTATCTTTCCAGACGATGACATGTATCACACAAAAACTTGCTGCCTGGCTATGTTCTCCCCATCTCTGTCTTTGTCTCTCTGTCCCTCTCTCCATCTCCACCCCCTCCCTACTCTGATTTTTTGTCTCTCTCTGCGGCTCTCACCCTCCCTTTCTCTCTTTCATCTCCCTCTTTTTCTCCTCTCCCTGTCTCCTTCCCCTTTTTCTCTGTCTTTCCGTCTGTCTGTCTCTCTCCCCACCAAAAAAATATGTGTAAAATGTGTTTATAGCTGGGGGAAGGGCAAAGTCTTGGCCCAAGTTCTCATACTAATGAGGACCTAGGAGTAAAGGGCAGGTTGGCTGAATGGATATTGGTAGCAGCTTCCAGGTATTCCCCCCCCCCAATCTCCATGGCAACAAAGAGAGCTGCTGGTCTCCCCTGTTGAGTGACCTGTGACATTGACATAGACCTTCCCCAGACTCTGCCTCCTCAGAGCAGAGAGGGAAGCTGGCTCTTTGGAATGAAAGTCGTTGCCTTGGCCAGGCAAAGGCAGTTTGAAAATACCGAGAACTGATTCTGACAGCTTCTCAGTTCCCACTTTGGCCCCCAATATTTGCCCTTCCTTAAAGGGTTCCAGCCCCTGATAGTTGAGGCCTTGTAGCTCCTTGTCAGACCCCAGTGTCAGAGGTGTGTTGAAAAACAGGCTGGCCAAACAATTACAATAACAACTACCATTTAAGCTTTCACAAATTTTAACACTTCCACAAGGTTTACAAAGCAAATAGCCTCATTTTACAGAGAAGAGTACCACAGTTCTCTGAGAGAGGTTAAGCGATTTTCTCGGGGCAAAGGCAAAATGTGAAGCCCGGGTCTTTTAAGCTCCAGGTCCATTCTGCTGCTAGACAGGGTAGATATCAACTGTTCCTAAGGTAAACCTACATGGGAGTCACTGTGGTACAATAGCAGAAGCCTTGACTCTGGAATTGGGAGAGCTGGTTTCTAACTTTAACTCTACTATGTGTGGGACTTGGACTAACTCCAAGTGGCCACTTGAAGTCTCCAATATTACTTCCTAGTGAGTGGGAAGAGAATTCTGTGGGACTCAGTTTCTTCCTTTGTCTAATGAGGGAATTGGAGTAGTGAGTATCTAAAGTCCCTTTCAGCTCAAAATCTTAGAAACTCCCTTCTCCTGTGGTTTTCTCTCCTCTCCTCTGTTTCATTCTCCCAAAGAAAAGAACTATGGGAAGTCTCTTTCATAGACTGTCTAATTCAACTGGCCCATGAATGATAAATTTATTTATAAATAAATTTGGGTTTCCCCTGCTTTACCACCATTGTGGCATTAACAGGTATTGAGTGCTATCCAAATCTCTAACCATCCTGGGATATTTGGAGGCAACCTCTGTCTATCTAGAAGTTCTCTATCCAGTTATTTAGCGGATGGTAAAGAAGACACTAAAAAAAAATGCCTGCTGGTGAGAAATCATTGATTATCCCTAGATTATCCTGCATACAACTTGCTGTATATAGTTGTTTGCATGTTATCTTTCCAGTTGAACTGTGGGTCAGTGAAGAGCAGAGATTACCTTCTGGTTTTCTTGGTAGCACAGTGCCTGGCACAAGGTTGGCATTTCATAAATGTTTTTTCACTGACTAAATGATTGACTGAATCACCTGAGGATATGCTGTTTCTTGAGCTTTTCTAGCATAACTACACATATTTTGCATGCTCAGACTACTGCCTGGGACCTTTTTCTGGTTTTTTCAATCAGTGGGAGGGAGAGACATAAGGGTCAAGAGATCAAAATGTGATCGAGGGGAGAAAGGAGCATAGGGCTGATAGGTTAACATACTCAGGTCAGACAATTTCAGATTTCTGTTTAATTTCTGGCATTGTACCAGTTTCTAATTCTGGCTAACCTCTCCAACCCAGTCACTGGAGAGCCTGGTATATTAGAAAAATCACTGGACCTAGGAATTAAGAGACCTGAATTCAAGCCCCAGTTCTGTCTCTGACTTGTGTGATGCTAAGCAAATGATGTGACTTCCATGAATCTTAGCTTCTCTACCCAGATCTCACTCGAGGGGAAATTTCCTGAAGTATTTAGTGTATCAAGCTAGGAATAAGGACATGATAGAGATTTCTAACTCTTCTATCTACTAGCTTCTTCCACCCTATTCTTTCTCTACTTTCAGGGACCTGAAGAGAAGTTGGAATGACACATCTCCTCTCTTAAAGCTGGAAATCAGAAGCCTAGAAGAAGAGAACTTTTCTTTGTAACTCTCACCAAATCTACCCTTCATACAGATATGGGTCATTGATAATCAGTCTCCACCATTAAAGAGAGTCCCATGCAATTGGCCTTTTGAACTAAGGGTTGCATAAGTATAAACTCCCAATCTTAGTTCCATGTTAGTCAAAAAGGTTTGGGGAGGGGCGTGGATACTATTGCTTAAAAAGTTACATCTTATTTATCTGCCCTCTTCAGTCTCCCACCTTAAAAAGATAGGGGTAGAGGTCAGGGCTACTTCCCTTACCTATTTTCCTTGGAATAGCACTACACCATTAAACTCATTACTTTATGTTTTATTAGAATATCAAATAGACCTGAAGTTTTAATATCTGGGGCTGCACTGCTTAGAAGCAAACACTCCTATTTCATACCTACCTATTGAAAACCTTTTCTTTCTTAAGGCTTGACTCTTTAAGGATTTCCCTCCTTGATGAAGTTTGCTCTAATTCCTCCAACCAAAAGTATTCATCCTGAGACAAACTAAATTCCTCATCTTTCCTCTGCTGTCTCAGAGTTTGTTTGGAGAGACGTTTGGACAGAGTAAAGAGAATAGAAATAGAAATTGTGAACCTGGAAAGTAACCTATAAAAAATGAAATGTGATTACCAAAGGCTTTTTCTTTACATATCAACTTCTTGTGATCATATATTTATCTTTGAGCATTCTATAGACATTTGCAGAGGAAAAAAAAAGACATCCTTAGCCTGGAACATCAGCAGATAACAGAGAGGGTGACTGAGTTTCATGGGGTTCACGATGCATCACCATTATGACAGGAAATAGAAACTGACAAGGTCTTCTCTGACCACTAGAGTGAGCTCTTCATCCTGATACAGTAACCTGAAAAAGGGGCCAGTTCCTAATGTATGAAACAAAATCTCATCCTTTTTTATGTCAAGTACTTTCCCTTTTTTTTATGTCAAGTACATGAACTCCACAATAAATGCTAGCTTGTTCTAAGGAGAGGTGCTATTAAGTCAGTGGAAAAGAAACAATAAGAGAAGAAAAAAGATGGAAAAGGATAAAGAGGAAGAAAAGAAAGAAAACAGGCTCATTTCCTCATTTGTTATCCAAGGTATCACAAACAGCTAAAAACATTTTAATTCATTTTCTATCACAATCCCCACTCCATATTATCAATTTTTCCAATTCAAAATGACTTGATATGATTTGAAAAAGGAATTTTGGGGGGAAGAGGGAGGGGAGATTTGTGAATGGGCCAGAATATCAGAAACCAGGTCTATGTCTGAAAATCTGGAATGTATTCGTGAACAATAGAGGGTCTCTCGATTGTGCAAAGCTTGTACCTTTGTAGAGATTTTCTTGGAGGGAGTGGGGCAATTTCCTACTTTCTCAGGTTCAGTTGCTTTATATGGCGAGGATAAGGAATAATTGTTTTGTTTTACAAAGAAAATAATAGAAATATTTATAACACTTTCTATAGAGTTTGAACTTTATGGGGTTCATCCTCTTTTCTCTTTATTCCTATATAATTCAACTAGATGAATATCAATTCATTCCATATAACCTCTCGACTCACTTTCCCAACGCATATTCTCATTTGTAAAGTGCTTAGCACAGTGCCTGGAACATAGTAGGTGCTATATGTTTATTCCCATCCTTTCCCCTTCCCCTCCACCTTTAGCAGGTTGGTCCCCCAGAAGACAGTTAGCTGCATCTTCCCTCAACATCTAGTTGATTCTGAGGGGTTAAGGAGGTATCTTTTTCTAATATTCTATGTAGTCAGGACCCTTTCAAGAATCTATAAGGTCAAGACATCTTCATAATATTAAGATGTTTTAATTTCTAATATGGACAGACATAACCCAACATAAACAAAAGATCTGGGTTGGGGCATTCAATAATTTTAAGAGTATAAATGGGTCTGTTCTAGTACTCAAACTCACAAACAAACCCTCTTCTAGAGCATTCTCCTGAAGTGATCACTAGCTAATATTTCCCCAATATCACCTAATCAGTGATTATTGCCCCATACATTTAATCAATTAGCTTTTACAAGAGGATATTTATTGAGAAGACAGCAAGCCCAAAATATAAAGAACATTCCCCTAAACCGGGGCACCCTCTCTCTACTGTATTCTTTCTCCTATTGAATTGAATTATTGAATTCAATACACAAACATTTATTAATCACTTAACTCTATGAAAGTACTAAACTAAATGACCTCAAAGGTCTCTCCCAGCTTCGAATGCCTGTGGATTTTTGAGATTTTATATGGCCCCAGGTACTAGAGATACAAAGATGAAAAATAGTACTATGCACATTCCAAAAGAGCTATAGTGTAATAAGTGCTGTATGGCAGATACACAGATCATATGCGGCAGAATGTGAAAGGATCAACAGATCAGAAGACAATTTGAAGGACTCTTCCTTTCTATCATGAGGATGTCAATAGACCCAAGGTACAGCTCCAGGAGGGAGCATAAAGGTTTCTTCCCTTTCTTAAGAACCCACTCCATTCTCAGAAGGGAAACAGGAAGAGGCATAAACACTAATAGCTTTCTGTTTTATGAGATGTTACAGCTTATAATCTCCTGCCATCCTTCCCCCACAAGATTTTGTAAATGAGTTTTTGTTTCAAATTGGTATTGCTCTGGGCTGTCATCTCTTCCTCTGGTAGGAAGCCTGTTTGCTGCCTGAGATGATTGTGCTGGTCTCTTTAGTCCTCCTTATTGAGGTAATTGCTTTACATCTGTTAAATGCTCATAGAAAATAGTGATAGTCTGCGCCCAGGTCTTTCCACTTATCCATTTCTATTTTTATGACTCAATAACTTGCTTAAATTGGCCAACCAAAGAACATTTATTAAGCAATTACCTTGAGCCAGGCAACGTGTACTAGGAATACAGGGTCAAAAAATGAAGAAATATCTGCCCTCAAGGAGCTTATTTTTTATCAGAGATAGAGTGTATGCATGTACTCATGTGTGCATACACACAGACTTATGTATGTATACATATATGTACCCACATATACATGTCCCCATTGTCTAAGGGCAGTTTTAAGCATGTATGTGTGTATGCGTGTATATGGATATATCCACATAAGTGAATGTGCATACATATACATATATACTTATATGTATGTGTATATATGCTTGTGTATTTATATACATATGTGTACATGCCTATGTTATGCTTGTGTCTATATGTATATATACACATATTTCAAGCTTATGAATATTTATATACATAAATATATAAGCTTAAAACTGCATTAAGGCTTGTGGAATACTGTGTGGAATGTGTGTATCCATAAGTACCTGTCTATACATATATGTATATATACACACATAAATGTGTATGTATGTATCTAAGGTTCTAAAAATCTTCATGTAGTTTTAAGCTTATGAATGTGCGCACATAAGTTTAACATTTATGTGTGTATATGCATACATATAAGCTAATGTATATAGGTGTGTATGTATATAATACATGTATATACATTTGCATATATAAATGTACACAGGTTATGTTGAAGGTTTTTAAGGTAGACAGCACCTTTACTACAATTTATATCTTAGAGAGTTCCCAAGAGGGTTATAAGATTTAGTGAGTTGCTTGAGGTCATATAGCCAATGTGAGTCAGAGGTTAGATTTGAACCCAGTTTCTCCTGCCTTTGAGACATCAATGCCCACTGCATATAGAAGGCATATACAAAGTAAACAAGTGTCATTTTGCATGGAATGCACTAGTAGTTGGGGATTATCAGGAAAGGCCTTATAGAGAAGCCAGCATTTGAACTGAGCTTTGATCTTTGAATTGCTTAGGATTATTTTAATTGTGTGTGGTGTCTTTCTAATTTTATTATTTCTTCTCATTTTTACATGATTTTAATTTTTGCTCTAACAAGTCAGCACTCTGACTATGCAGATAGCTGATCCAAAAAGGATTTCCACATAGGTAACAAAGTTGTTTTTCTTCTTCTGTCTGCTAAGACAGTCAATTTCCTACAGTATCACTAATATTCTTTGGGCAATGCTATGTGGTAGCAAAGTGCAATGGAGAAACATCCAGGCAGATGCTGATGGATCTGCAGGTGTAAATAGGTTGCAACAGACTAGATGACGATACTGGATAGAAGAGAAAATCCAAGAGATGTATGAAAAAAAAGGAAAGGGACCAGTGTGAGCAAAAGTGAGGGATAATAGATAGAAAACCCCATGTACTGCTTTGGTACCCCTCAAAGCATGAGACCATAGAGTGCCCTCCACACCACAATTAGAATGTAAGTTGCATAAAAACAAATTCTAGAGTTCAGATCATTAAAAAGGTGGCCAGTGCCCACCTTTTGTGGCTATTAAGGATGGTTAATAGTTAATTTAGATTCCTGTGAAAGTTCTAGAAATCAGATAATTTAAAATGTTGTTAATGGCCTTTTAGAAAAAAAAAGTGGTAATGACAAAGAACCAAAGACCTCAGTCACAGCTTTGTCATGAACAAGACATGCCAGACAAGTCATGCAGAAGTTCATTTCCTTTTTCGACAGGATTACCAAAGTGTAGATGTACTTTGCCTGGACATCAGCAAAGTGTATGATGAGGGATCTCAAACAATTCTTATTGAGAAGATGGTGTCACATGGAATAGGCAATAATGTGACATGACTTTGGAACTGGTTGAATGGCCAGATTAAAAACATGGCAGAATATCAGCTGGTCTGAAAGTCTCTAGTGAGGTGTCCCAGGGATATTTTCTTGGTCCTGGGATGTCGTGTGTGCCAATGACTTGTGCCTTCAGTAGTGAGTAAAGTAAAGGTTATCTCCTATACAAAGGCCATATTGTACATTAAGTACCTTTGTAGACCTGAGTTGTAGAGATTGATATATGAGCCAGAGAGTAAGTGATAACTCTGAGGTCAGGCCCTAGGACCATACCCAGAGTCACTGAGGGTATAGGTGGGTAGAGCAGACTGGGCCATAGGTGACTCATGGAAATTCCAGTGTCAGTCTGAACCTGAGTAGAGAAAAATGAAAGGAAAAAGAAATTGGGCAGGGGGCTAGAAATACCCCTCTGAGGGTCAACTGGGCAAATACAGGCTAATAGACAGGGGTTTCTCCTGCAAGTTACTGTTTTGTGTTCCTTGGGCAGCAAAGGGGAAAGGAGAAAGCTCTTCCCTCCCCCTTGCTACCTCCAGTCTTAGAATCCAAGGAAGGAAAGCAATAAAAAAGAAAACTGTGGGAGAGAACAGGTCTTCCTGAAAGAGTTCATCATCCTACCTTCCCATCAGAGGAATTCCTTCTGTCCTCTTGGCAAGGGGATAGACCAGGGGTGGGGAACCTGCTGTCTCCAGGCCACATGTAGCCCTCAATGTCCTCAAGTGCAGTACTTTGACTGAATCCAAACTTCACGGAAGTTAATAAAAGGATTTGTTCTGTAAAACTTGGACCCAGTCAAAAGGCTTCACCCAAGGACCTAGAAATCTACATGTGGCCTTGAGGCCTCAGGTTCCCCACTCCTGGGTTAGAGAGTCTGCCTACCTCCTCAAGAGGTCTAATTACCCTGGGATCATAGGCCAGGTGCTGCCCCTGAGTCTGTACCTGAGCAGGCACACATGTCCATCAGGGGTCTAAGAGACATTATGATGTAGGAGAAAGGACTAGGTTAGGAAACATCTGAGTACTAGTCCCAGCTCTTCCCCTAACTAGCTGTGACTTATGGCAAGTCACATTAATTCTTGGGGGGGG
>NW_027185876.1:20087418-20152843 GCF_028583685.1 Petaurus breviceps papuanus
GAGTGGGGCTTACTTTTCTCCTCTCTAAGAGGGGTCGAACATGCCCATTCCCAAGTAGATCTGAACTTGATTGGGAAATATTTAACAAAATAAATAAAAATACAATGAACAGAGATAAAATTACATTTTAAAACTAAGTCAATATGCAGCCTGCTGAGATTCTTATGTACAGATTAGTGGCCCCCTTTTCTATTTGGGCTCAGTAAGAGTGACCTAGAATACTTCTAAACACTATCCAGCTCTGCCTTCCCCTGATAGGTAGGGGGCACCAATTTGGCAACCTTGTTTGAGTTTTATTAGTCATTCTCTTCTTTCCTCAATGATAATAATTTGGTAGGCATGTACTTACAATATATCGCTCATTGACGTACTTTTCCTCCTTCAAGGACCAGCTCATTTGCTACCTTTTCCATGATTATATTAAACTTTCCCTAATATCCCTAGCAAGAAGATGAAGCTCTTAGAATCATTCCAGTTTGGTTGAGTAGATAGAGTGCCATTCCTGAAGTCAGGAAGGACTGAGGTGAAACACAGTCTCGGACACTTACTACCTGTGTGACGTTGGGCAAATCACTTAACCTATCTGCCTCAGTTTCCTCATCTATAAAATGAAGGAAGTGGCAAACCTCTCCAGTATCTTTGCCAAGAAAACCCCAAATATGCTTACAAAGAATTGGACACAACTGAACAACAAGAAGATTTAACCTCTCCTAAATATTATTTTCTATAGTCTTATAGTTTTTTGTATGAGCTTCATCCTTCCTACTAAATTGTAAGCTCCTTGAAAGTAGGGACTGATTAGGCCTAGCATAGTGATAATGAGTTTAAGTTCAGAGGGGAGAACCAAAAATGATTCATACCCCAGGAATAGGAATAATTGTAAAAACTAAATTATTAAAAAAAAATGCACAGGCAAAGGAGAAAGAATCTAACCACAGAGAGCTACTATGGAAATAGAGAAAACCAGAGTTCATCTTCAGAGGAGGATACTGAAGCAAAGAAACCCTCTTGTACTCCAGAGTAATGTCAAATGGTCACCTGCACAAAAAGAATTTATTGAAGAACTTTAAAAAGACTTTAAAAATCAAATGAGAGAGATTGTTAAAAAGAAAAATAAGAACAATGCAAGAAAAACAAGATTATGATAAGAAAGCCAATCATTTAGAAAAGGAGGTCCAGAGGCAGAGCTAAGATGGAGGAGTAAAAGCAGGAACTTGCTTCAGCTCCTGCACCAACCACCTCCAATACCTGTAAAATATGACTCCAAACAAATTTTAGCGCTACAGAACCCACAAAGTGACAGAGAGAAACAAATCTCCCACTGAAGGCAGCCTGGCAGGCCAACAGGAAAGGTCTATTGCACCAGACTGGGAGCTGAGCTCAGTCCTGTGTGAGCTGCACCAGCCCAGATTCATGGCCCAGACCTGCCAGAGCAGACTTCTAGAGAGTGAATCACCAGCAGCTGTGGTGGTTTCCAGACTTCTAAACTCATAAACACCAAAGAGAAAGTAAAAGGTCCGTAGAGAACTCTGTTGGAACTGGGTGAGAGAAGAGAGTGATCTGACATCTGCCCCCAGTGTGGTGGAGATGGCAGTGTCACAGAAGCTGCAACTGCTGCCATGTGACTGCCTCTGGAGCTCCTGACCTGCATATCATAGGGGGACCAAGCAACCATTCAGAGAGTAATCACTCTTGCTTTGACCTGCTTAGATCTGGGTCTCAGTCTTGGGTGATGGTCCTGGGGTGTGTGACCAGTGAGCCAGAGCTTGTGGTAGCTGTAGAGAGGGCGCCCTCCTCATAGCTCTGACAACTGCAAAAAAAACCCAGAAATCTAGAATACAGCCCTCTCCACTCTGGGAGAAGGGTTCTTCTGTGACAAAGAGCTCAAAAGTCAATTGACTGGCAAGATGAGCAAGCAGAGGAAGGGCAATCAGACCATAGAATCCTTTTTGGGGGGACAAAAAGGATCAAAACATGGAACCAGAAGGAGACAACAAAGTCAAAACTCCTGCACCAAAAGCTTCTAAGAAAAATATTAACTGGTTATAGGACATGGAGGAGCTCAAGATGGATTTTGAAAATCAAGTAAGAGAAGTAGAGGAAAAATTGGGAAGAGAAATGAGAATGATGCAAGAAAATCATGAAAAGCGAGTCAATAGCCTGCTAAAGGAAACTCCCACCCCAAAATGAAGAAAATAATACCTTAAAAAATAGGCTAACTCAAATGGCAAAGGAGGCCCAAAAAGACAATGAGGAGAAGAATGCCTTAAAAAGTTAAATTGGCCAGATGGAAAAGGAATTTCAAAAACTCACTGAAGAGAATAATCCCTTCAAAATTAGATTGGAGCAAATGGAAGCTAATGACTTTATGAGAAATCAAGATACTATAAAACAGATCCAAACAAATAAAAAAAATCGAAAGCAATGTGAAATATCTCGTTGGAAAAACCACTGACCTGGAAAATAGATCCAGGAGAGATAATTTTAAAATTATTGGACTATATGAAAGTCATGATGAAAAAAAGAGCCTAGAAATCATCCCTCAAGAAATTCTCGAGGAAAATTGCCCTGATGTTTTACAACTAGAGGGCAAAATAGAAGTTGAAAGAATCCACTGATCACCTCTTGAAAAAGATCCCACAAAGAAAACTATTAGGAATATTATAGCCAGGTTCTGGAATTCCCAGATCAAGGAGAAAACATTACAAGCAGCCAAGAAGAAACAATTTGAATATTGTGGAAACACAATGAAGATAAAACAGGATCTGGCAGCTTCTACACTGAGGGATCGAAGGGCTTAGAATATGATATTCCAGAGGTCAAAGGAGCTGGGATTAAAACCAAGAATCACCTACCCAGCAAAACTGAGTATCATGTTTCAGGGGAAAATATGGTCATTCAATGAAATAGAGAACTTTCAAGCATTCTGGATGAAAAAACCAGAGTTGAATAGAAAATTTGACATTCAGATAAAAGAAACAAGAGAAGCGTGAGAAGGTAAACAGGAAAAAGAAATCATAAGGAACTTATCAAAGTTGAACAATTTACATTCCTACATGGAAAAATGATAATTGTAACTTATGAAACTTTTCTCAGTATGAGAATAGTTGAAGGGAATAGAAATGCGTGTATATATGTATACATACATATATGTCTATATAGGAGGGTATATAAGCGTATGAATACATATGTGAGTGTGTGTATATATGTGTACAGGTATACATAGACAAAGGGCACAGGACCAATTGGATAGGAAGGGATGATACTTAAAAGGTGAAATTAAGAGGTGAGAGAGGAATATAATGAGAGGAGATGGGGAGGGACAGAATGGGGTAAATTATCTCATATAAAAGAGGCAAAGGAAAACTGTTACAATGGAGGGGAAGAACAGGAAGGCAAAAGGGAATGAGTCAACCTTACTCTCTTTGAATTTGGCTTAGGGAGGGAATGACATACACACTAAATAGGGTATCTTGCATTAAGGGAGAGTAGGAGGGAAGGTGATGAGAGGGGGAATGATGGAAGGAGGGTAGGTTGGGATGGGAGGGAAGTTGGAAACACACACTTTTGAAAAGGGACAGGGTCAAAGTAGAGAATAGAACAAGTGGGAGTCGGGATGGGATGGAGGGAAATACAGTCAGTCTTTCATAATATCCATTATGGAAAGGTTTTGCATAGCTACACATGTACAACCTATATTGAATTGCTTATCTTCCCAGTAAGGGTGGGTGATGAGGGAGGAAGGGAAAAATCTGGAATTCAAAGTTTTAGAAATCAAATGTTTAAAAAATATTATTTATTTTTTTACATGCAACTGGGAAATAAGATATACAGACACTGGGGTATAGAGATCCATCTTGCCCTACTTGAAAATCGGAGGGGGGATGGAGGAGGATATAGGAGAGAGAGGAGGTATACAGTGGGATAGCCGTTTTGGGGTGGTGGGTAGGGGAAAGACAGGGAGAGGATTTGTAACTCAAAATCTTGTGGAAATTAATGATGTAAACTAAAAATAAACATCAAATTTAATTAAAAAAAAGAAATTCTCAAGGCAATTGATATTCTAGAACCAGAGGGCAAAATAGAAATTAAAAGAATTCACTGATCACCTCTTGAAAAAGATCCCAAAAAGAAAACTCCTAGGAATATCATAGCCAAATTCCAGAGTTCCCAGGTCAAGGAGAAAATATTACAAGCTGTCAAGAAGAAACAATTTGAATATTGTGGAAACACAATCAGGATAACACAGGATCTAGCAGTGTCTATATTAAGGGACTGAAGGGCTTGAAATATGATATTCTGGAAGTCAAAGGAGCTAGGATTAGAACCAAGATTCACCTACCCAGCAAAACTGAGTATAATGCCTCAAGGGAAAATATGGTCATTCAGTGAAATAAAGGACTTTCAAGTATTCTTGATGAAAAAAACAGAGCTCAACAAAAAATTTGACTTTCAAATACAAAAAGCAAGAGAAGCATGAGAAGGTAAACAGGAAAAAGAAATCATAAGGAACTTGTTAAAGTTGAACTATTTACATTCCTACATGGAAAAACGATAATTGTAACTCATGAGACTTTTCTCAGTATGAGAATAGTTGAAGGGACTACATGTATATATATATATATATATATGTATGTATGTATATATATGTATATGTACAGGAGGGTGTATGTGTGTATAAATACATATGTGTGTATATGTGTGTGCATGTATACATAAACAGAGGGCACAGGATCAATTGAATAGGAAGGGATGATATCTAAAAAATAAAATTAAGAGGTGAAAGAGGAAATATAATGGGAGGAGAAAGTGAGAGATAGAATAGGGCAAATTATCTCATATGAAAGAGGCAAGAGAAAACTGTTACAATGTAGGGGAAGAGCATGAAGGTGAAAGGGAATGGGTCAACCTTACTCTCATCAATTTGGTTTAAGGAGGGAATAACATACACACTCAATTAGGCATCTTACCCTACAGGAAAGTAGTGCGGAAGGGGATAAGAGGAGGCATGATAGAAGGGAGGTTTCCAGACTGGGGGAGAGAGAGTAGTTAGAAGCAAACACTTTTGAAAAGGGATAGGGTCAAAGTAGAAAATAGAATAAGTGGGGGGCAGGATAGGGTGGAGGGAAATATAATTAATCTTTCACAGTGTAACTACTTTGGAAACGTTTTCCGTAACGACACATGTACAGCCTATATTGAATTACTTGTCTTCCCAGTGGGGGTGGGTGAAGAAGGAAGAAGGGAAAGAATCTGGACATCAAAGTTTTAAAAACAAATGTTAAAAAAAATTTTAAATTGTTTTCTTCCATGCAACTAGGAAATAAGATATACAGACACTAGGGTATAGAAATCCATTCTTACCTTACTAGAAAGTTGGGGGGAAGGGATGGGGGAGTATATAAGAGAGCAAATTGGGGGAAAGGGTATTCAGTAGACTCCCTATCTGGGGGTGGGGGTAGGGGAAAGGAAGGGAAAAATTTGTAACTCAAAATCTTGTGGAAATGAGTATTGAAAACTAAAAATAGGGGCAGCTAGGTGGCTCAGTGAATAGAGCACTGGCCCTGGAATCAGGAGGTCCTGAGTTCAAATTCAGACTCAGACACTTGACACAATTACTAGCCATGTGACTTTGGGCAAGTCACTTAATCCCAGTTGCCCTCCAAAAAGCAAAAAAAAAAGAAAACTATAAATAGGGGCGACTAGGTGGTACAATGCATAGAGCTCCAGCCCTGGAGTCAGGAGGACCTGAGTTCAAATCTAGCCTCAGACACTTAACACTAGCCATGTGACCTTGGGCAAGTCACTTAACCCCAATTTCCCTGCCTTTCCCCCTCTAGAAAGCAGAGAGAGAGAGAGAGAGAGAGAGAGAGAGAGAGAGAGAGAGAGAGAGAGAGAGAGAGAGATAGAGAGAGAGAGAGAGAGAGAGAGAGAGAGAGAGAGAGAGAGAGAGAGAGACAGAGAGAGAGAGAGAGACAGAGAGAGAGAGAGAGAGAGAGAGAGAGAGAGAGAGAGAGAGAGAGAGAGAGACAGAGAGAGAGAGAGAGAGAGAGAGAGAGAGAGAGAGAGAGAGAGAGAGAGAGAGAGAGAGAGAGAGAGAGAGAGAGAGAGAGAGAGAACTAAAAATAAATAAATAAAAAATTAATTTTAAAAAAAAGGAAAAAGAGGTCCAGAATCTCAAAAAAGAAAATGACTCCTTGAAAATCAGAATTGGGCCAGGGGAAGCCAGCAAAGTTACAAGAGATGAAGATATTTTATATATATATATATATATATATAAAATGAAAAAATAGAAGGGAATGTGAAACATCTCATAAGGAAAACAATGAATCTAGAGAACAGATGAAGAAGAGAAAACATAAGAATAATTGGACTACCTGAAAGTTCTGATCAAAAAAAGAATCTCGATACAATAAAACAAGAAATAATTGAAGAAAATTGTCCTGAAGCATTCGAACAAGAGGGGAAACTAGAAATAGAAAAAAAATCACTGATCACCACCTGAAAGAGATTCTACAAGGAAAACTCACAGGAACATTATAGTTAAATTCTGAACCCCCCAAATCAAGGACAAAATATTATGAGCAATAAGAAAAAAATTTACATATGATGGTACTACAATCAGAATTACCCAAGACATTGGCAACACTAAAAGATCGAGGTCTTGGAACACTATATATAGAATGGCAAAATAACTGGACCTCCAGCTGAAAACATACCCAGCAAAGCTAAGCATAATTTTGAATGGAAAAAAACAGACATTTGATCAACTGCCAGACTTCAGGACTCTGTTAAGGAAAAAAACAAACAAACCCTGAACTCAATAAAAGATTTGACATAAAGGAGCCAAGAGAAATATAAGGTACATACCAATGACCAACTACAAGGGACTCAATAAGGACAGAATATTTACCTTGTATGTAGGGAAAATGTAAAATCTCTGTCTAAAATTGTTGCTAGTAATTAGGTGGCTTAATAAGAAAGATTGGGGTAGACCTGAGTATGATATGACTTTTAAAAGTAAAACCATTCAAGAACAACTAAAAGAGTCATTACCCTATACAAATGAGGTACAAGAGGAAGAACCAATACAGAGGAATTAGATGAGGGAGGGGAGCTGTTAGTTCTGGAAACCTAGTTTCATCAGGAATGGGTTTAAGAAGGGAAAATACATATACATCTAGAAGGGTATAAAAATCTTCCAAATTTAAAAAAGAAATAAAACTCTAAGGGGATAGGGCCAGGGGAGAGGATAAAAGAGGGGGGAAACTTTTTTTAAAAAAATAAAGGGGCAGCTAGGTAGTACAATAAATAGAGCACCAGCCTTGGAGTTGGGAGGATCTGAGTTCAAATGTGACCTCAGACACTTGACACCAGCTGTGTGACCTTGGACAAGTCTCTTAAACCCAATTGCTTTGACTTCCCCCCTCCAAAAAAAATCATGCCCCAATGACCCTTTTTTCTTCTGTCCTGTCCTCTCTTTTTCTCTCCCCTTTCCCCTCTCCTTCCCTCCTCTTTCCTCCCCCCTCCTCCCCTCTCTTTCTTATTTCCTCCCTTCCCCTCTCCTCCCCATCTTCCCACCTCTTCTCTTCTTTTTCCTATTGTCCTTCCTCTTCTCTCTCTTCTCTTCCCTTCTCTCTTTTCCTCTCCTTTCTTCTTCTCTCCTCTCTTATCCCCTCATCTTATGTCCTCTCTCCTCATTGTTTTCCCCCCACTGCCTTCTCACCCACCATATCCCCACTGGAAAAAGAAAAATCAAAGCCCTTGTAGCAAATATGCCCAAGCAAACAAAACAAATTCCCATATTGACTGAGTCCAAAAATATGCCTTATTTGTAGCAGCCTCTCTCAAAAAGGTGGTCCTGCTGGAAGTTAGCAGGGTTGAACTATCTCTTTACTTTCCAATCAGTACATCAAGCCAGGAGGCAGTCTGACTCTTGCTAGCTCTATGGACCATGGTAAATCACTTAACTATTCTGGGGATGTTTATTCATCTATAAAATGAGTGGGTGTGTGTAGATTACATCTAAGGTCCTTTTCAGCTTTGGATCCTATGGTCCAAAAAAAGCCAAACAAGAAAAATATCTAAAAGTATGTTTTGATGTGCATTCAGACTCCATTGGTTCTCTCTGAAGGTGGATAACAATTCCTTTGGAATTGTGTTGGATCATTGTATTGCTGAGTATTGCTAAATGATTCACAGTTGATTCTCATACAATATAACTATGTTCAGTGTTCTGGTTTTACTCATTTTACTTTGTATCAGTTCATATTAAGTCTTTTCCAGTTTTTCTGAGAATATCTTGCTCATCATTTATTATAGTACAACAGTATTCCATTGCAGCCATTATACCACAACTCAATGTCCAATTCTTTGCCACCACTAAGAGAGCTGCTATAAGTATTTTTGTACATATATGTCCTTTTCCTTTTTTTTAATCTCTTTGGGATACAGACCTAGTAGTGGTATTTCTGGGTCAAAGAGTTTTATAGGTGGGGTGGCTAGATGGTGCAGTGAATAGAGCACCGACCCTGGAGTCAGGAGGACCTAAGTTCAAATCCAGCCTCAGACACTTAACACAAAAACTAGCCATGTGACCTTGGGCAAGTCACTTAACCCCAATTGCCCTATCTTCCCCCCTCCAAAAAAAAAAAAGCAAAACCAAAACAAAACAAAAAAAAACCAATGCCAAAAAAAATGTTTTATAGCCCTTTGGACATAGTTCCAAATTGCTCTCCAAAATGGGTGAATCAGTTCACAGCTCCACCAACAGTATATTAGTGTCTCAATTTCCTCATATTCCCTCCAACATTTGTTGTTTTCTTTTTCTGAGCTGTGCAGGATGCAAAGACCCTTTTATCAGTAATTTATGGAGACTCAGAGAGTTGCAGTCAAAGCAGAGAGATATTTCTTTCTCAAGAAAGGGTGCCCCCAATGCACTAATATGGTGCTGACCAAGGAGAGCAAGCTGCAGAAGCAGCTTTTATCATAATCCTTACCCCCCTCCAACCCCTGTCCCACCTTACTGTAATTATTACTAATGAAGCTCTAATTCTGTTAGCCAATATGCATAATACATGAGGTTCACTAAGCAAGAGCAGTAACAACCTCAGAATACTGAACTTATCTGGGCCTGAGTGTCCCAAGGCCACTGTCTGCTTTCTGATTGGTCAAATCCACCTGCTGCTGCTAGCTCCTTTTATTCTACATTATTTCATTTTTAGTATTATCTAGGAGTTCTCTGGGAACTGGGAACCCAACTTCCTCCCAAGGCTACTGCCTCAACTCTTCCCAAGACTACTGTCTGGTACTTTTTATCAATAGTCTTGTTTCAGCAATCCTTGCAGTACTGTAGAAACTTAACCCTTTGTTACCTCTCACACTAACATTCCTTTATACACAATGACCCCATATGTATGGGGAAACGAAACTGAACTTAGTACAAAGTAAAGAAGAAATGAGAATCTAATAGGATATTCAGAATGGGGAAACTTCACTGCAAGTCATCTCTCACAGATCTATTAGCCAATCTGATGAGTGTGGAGTGGTACCTTGGAGTTGTTTTAATTAGCATTTCTCTGATCAATAGTGATTTAGAGCATTTGATTACTTCATCTGAAAACTGCCTCTTTATATCCTTTGATCATTTATCATTTGGGAATGACTTGTTTTCTTATAAATTTGACTCAGTTCTCTATGTATTTATCAGAGAAATGGTGTAAAAAAATTTTCACGGTTATGATTACTGTACATTTCCCTCCATCCTATTTTTCCATTTCTTTATTCTATACTCTCTCTTCTTTTACCCTGTCCATCCTCAAAAGCTTTTCACTTCTATCACCTTCCCTAATCCACCCTCCCTTCCATTAGCCCTTCCTTCTGTTATTCCCTTCCCCTTCTACTTTCCTGTAAGGTAAGATAGATTTCTATATTCAACTGAGTGTTTATGTTATTCCCTCTTTGAGTCAATTTTGATGAGAGTAAGATTCAGGTATTCCTTCTCAGCTCTCTCAGACTCTCCACTGTAAAAGTTCTTTTATACCTCTTTTATGTAGGATAATTTACTCCATTCTACCTGTCCCTTCTCCCTTCTCCCAGTGTATTCCTCTTTCTTCCCTCTTAATTAAAAAAAATATTATCCTATCATATTCAACTCATATCTTCAAATTTTCTATTCACCTCTGGTCTTTTCATCAGGAATGCTTGAAAATCCTCTATTTCATTGAATATCTCCCCGCACCCAAAGAATTATACTCAGTTTCACTGAGTAGGTGATTCTTAGTTGTAATCCTACCTCCTTTGCCTTCTAGAATTTCATATTCCAAGATCTCTGTTCCTTTAAGGTAAAAATTCCTCAATCTTGTATTATTCTGACTGTGGCTCCATGACATTTGAATTGTTCCTTTCTGAGGCTTGAAATATTTTCTCTTTGACCTGGAAGCTCTGGAATTTGGCTATAATGTTCTTGGGAATTTTCATTTTAGGATTTCTTTCAGGAGGTGATCAATGCATTCTTTCCATTTTTTTACCCTCTGTTTCTATCAAGGCAGTTTTTCTTGATAATTTCTTGAAAGATAATGTCTAGGCTTTTTTATTGATCATGGCTTTCAGGTAGTCCAATAACACTTAAATGATCTCTCCTCAGTATGTTTTCCAGATCACTTGTTTTTCCAATGAGACATTTCTATTTTTTCATTCTTTTGTCTTATTGTGTCTTGATGTCTCATGAAATCATCAGCTTCCCTTTGCCCAATTCTAATTTTGAAGGAATTATTTTCTTCAGTGAATTTCTGTACATATTTTTTCATGTGGCCAATTCTGCTTTTAAGGAGTTTTCTTCCATGGATTTTTGTGCCTCTTTTATCATTTGGTCTATTCTGTTTTTTAAGGTATCATTTTCTTTGGTATTTTATTGTATTTCCTTTACCAAGCTGTTGACTTTTTTTCATGATTTTCTTGCATCACTCTCATTTCTTTTCCCAATTTTCCCTCTACTTCTCTTATTTGATTTTTTGTTGTTGTTGGAGGGGGGAAGGCAGGGCAATTGGTTTTAAGTGATTTGCCCAAGGTCACACAGCTAGTGTCAAGTGTCTGAGGCCGGATTTGAGCTCAGGTCATCCTGACTCCAGGACCTGTGTTCTATTCACTGTGCCACCTAGCTGCCCCTCTTATTTGATTTTTAAAATTCTTTGGAGCTCTTCCAGGAATTATTTTTGGGCCTGAGAACAATTTAAATTTTTCAAAACTGAGGCTTTGAATGTGACAGTTTTGACTTTGTTGTCATCTTCTGAGTTTGTGTTTTGATTTTTCCCATCACCATAGTAACTTTTCATTGTCATATTCTTTTTCTTTATTTGATCATTTTCCCAGCCTATTTCCTGATTTTAAAATTTGTGTTAAAGTTGGACTCTGCTCCTGGGGTGCAGGGGGCATTGTCTCAAGCTTCAGGTTTGTTCTGGGGTTTTTTTTGCTTGTTTTTTTGTAGGCACCTGCAGAGTTAGTTCTGGTGGGTCTGTAAGTTTTCAGTCTTCCAAGGTGGTATGATCTACGGAGAAGTGTGTTTACTACTCTACTGGCCTGTGCTTTGCTGTATGGTGACCACGAACACTATTTTTTAGCCTGGAATGGTGATTAGGGTTTCTGCTGTCCTGTGGCTGCAAGCTCTGGTGTGCTAGTGCCCCCCCTCATCCTGGGACTGAGACCCAGGACTGTGACCTAGATCCACATATGGGCAATGCAACAGAGTCCTACACCTAATGCCAGTAAAGGGATGCCTCCAATCTCCTTGTCTGACTCCCTTACTATCCATGGGCTGTTGTTCCAGAAGCTGTTGCCAATTCAGTCACCCCCAAGGCCTGCTGCCATCTTTCTGGGACATTGCCTCCACTCTCACCCCAGTAAGACAGACTTTTTCTGCAGACCTAATAAGACGTCTTGTGTTAGAAAATGGTTTCATTCCTTTGTTTTTGTGGGTTCTGCTGCTGCAGAATTCATATGAGGTATAATTTTAAAGTTTTTTGGAGGGAAATTTGGGAGTGCCCAGGGGAGTCCCTGCCTTTTCTCTGCCAGCTTGGCCCTGTCCCTGTAGCCTTTGGTCAGGGAGAGGCAGCAGGCCTCCAGGGAGACTCCCTGAACTTCCTGCACTGAGCACAATCCCTCAACCTCTTTCTGGCATGTTCACTCTTCCCTTAGAGCAGTTTTAAAGTTATACCAAGACTTTCAGAATGCCCTATATAACATAAAGTAGATTGTGAAAGTGCTATGAGAGTTTTGGGATAGAGGGACCACTTTTGGCTGAGAGAATAAAAGAAAGGTACTTGGAAGAGATAGCTTTTAAGATCATCCTTGATTGCTAAGTAAGATTTCAGAGATATGGGAAAGGGAAGAGAGAATGAAGTAAAAAAAAAAAAGAAGTAGGAAAATTCTGTTTAGGTTCATGAAATGGAAAGCAGTCTAATCTGGTTGGAGTATATGTATACAAATGTGAGTTTCAAGAACCTAACCTGTGATAAGACTGGCATGGCCATGGCCTTGACCCATTGGCTAGCCCAATGACCTCGACCCATTGGCTAGCCCAATGACCTCCAGGTGTGGATAATATAACACTCAGTACCTTGAAATCAAATACTTCATTTCTTTATAAAATACTCAGAGCTATTCCAGATGAAAGGGCCCTTTGTAGTTACAGGAGCTCTTGTTATTAGGTCCAAGATCTGAGAACTTTTATTCTATAAATCCAGTCCCTTCCAGCTCATCCTTTAGAAGCTTCATGGGAGCACATTTTGGCAGCCCTGCCCAACCGCTGACCACTGGGGAAAGAAAGCAAATTATAGGAGACAGTTACAGGTTGGGAAAGTATAATTACCCTAGCGACATTTAACCAAGATGCTCTGATCTTTTTGTGTTTCAGTCTGAGGCCTAATACTCTTAGCCTTCTAGCCTACTTCAAGGGAGTGGAAGGTGATATATCAGGAAAAACTTTCTGGCTATGTACTTAGAATGTTAGAATTTGGGGACTGGAATCTCATTCGAGACAATGTTCTTAAATTAGGGGCAATATCATTGCTGCCCAATGCAGTTCAGATGTGGTCCTCTTTCCAGAACAGTCTAAATCACAGACATCAGACATGGGCTGCATGTAGTCCATGATACTCCTGAGTGCTTCCTGAACCAGATTGAAATGAAATTGGGAAATATTTAGCAAGATAAGTAAAAATACAATAACATGTACATGTATGTGTGGTTTTTTTGTCCTCTGAGGATCATTCTGTATTATTTAATGTCCTCTGTTTCCATTTGAATTTGACACACCTGGTCTAGATGACAGATAGTTTAGCTCAACTAGTAATTATCATAATCATAATCAATCAGCAAACATATATTAAAAGCTTGTTCCATATCAAGCACTGTGTAAGATCCTTGAGACACAAATGTGAAAGCAAAACAATTCCTGCCCTTGAGAAGCTTACAGAATTGCCAAGGAAGATGACATTTATCATAGATAAGTACAGAGGAGATTAATACAAGATAATGCATACTTACTGTGGGTGCTCTATAGCTGGAGGAATCAGGAAAGGGTTCCCATAGATAGTGATGCTGGAGCTAAACTTTGAAGAAAACTAGGCATTTGAAGGGGATAGGAGGGAAGAGGGAGTGCATTTCAGGCATGGGAGATAGTCAAGGCAAATATGAAGAACAGTAAGCCCCCAAATTGGATCATATTCAAAGCTGGCCCCATGAATATAGCTGACCTTGGCTAGGACAAGTAGCTTGATATACCATGACTGGACAGTTCCTTATGGATTTATTTATTATTATTAATTAATTAATTTTGTTGTAGCTCTTAATAATAGGGGGCAGCTAGGTGGCACAGTGGATAGAGTGCTAGCCTGGAATCAGAAAGATTCATCTTAATGAGTTCAAATCCAACCTCAGACACTTTCTAGCTGTGTGACTCTGGACAAGTCACTTAACCCTGTTTGCCTCAGTTCCTCATCTGTTAAAAAAAAATTAGCTGGAGAAGGAAGTGCAAACCACTCCAATATCTTTGCCAAGAAAACCCCAAATGGGGTCACAAAGAGTCAGATATAACCGAAAATGACCGAACAACAACAACAAAAATTAATAACAGGATCACAGGTTTGAGAACTAGAAGGGACTTGAGACCTGGTCCAATCTTTTCATTTTACAGATGAGGAAACAGAGACCCAGAAAATGAAGTGACTTGTCACAAATCACACGACCAGCTAATAGTAGACTCAGAACTAAAACCCTGGCTTCCTGACTCCCCTGTAAAATGCTTTTTCTATCCATGGCTCAGTGGACATGGGGAAAAATTGTAACCACAGTGTTTGGTTAGCTCAGCTGGTATGAGCACCATGCCAATGGGGCATGTTAAGTGATTTAGCCAAGGCGCTAAGGGACAAAGGAGGTGCAAGGGACAAAGCAGAAGACCTGGGGTTGAGAAAACCCGAATTCAGATGCATCCTTAAGACACTGATTAGGTGTGTGACCCTGGAGAAGCCACTTTAACCTCTTTTGGCTGCAGTTCCCTCATCTGTAAAATGAGGGTAATAATAGTACCTACCTTCCAGGGTTATTGTGAAGATAAACTGAGAAAATAATTGTGAAGCATTTTACAAATCTTAGAGTACTTTACAATTACTAACTATGATAATGACTGATATCACTATTAGTGGTCTAGGTGAAGATGATATTAGCAACCATCCATGGTCAGCTGACTACGTTCTCTAAGTAATTTTCCCATTATTAGTGATGGATTTGCATCTACTTTCTTGCTGGGTACCATTCTTGGCAAACAGTTGGTAAACATTTGTAGGATAACTGGCTGGTAGGATGGACACAACCATGGAATAGTACAGTGGGGACCTGCCCCATAAGTGCCAAACCAATACCTCATTGACATGATGCTGCCTCTAGCATAGCTCAGCAGTCATTTACAGAGATTACAGCTTTAACACATATACATTTGATAAGAGCTCTAAATGAAGAGTCAGAAAAAATGGAGTTCTTCCCAGTTCTACCATTAGCTACCCATGGGATTTGGGTTAAGTTACTTCACCTCTCTCGGTCTTGGTTTTCTCCTCTGTAAAGTAAGGGAGACTGGACTGGATGATTCTCCAGAGTCCCTCTCCTCTAACATGCTGTGAGCCTGTGCTACCTAGAATCCATGGAAGAAACAATGCCCTTCACACGTTTGCTGCTAGCCAGGTGTAGTACTATAATGAATGTTTTAGGCCTTTTGGAGAGGAAGGGGACAGGGAGCAATCCCTTTGCTAGACAAATCATCTAAATTATCTTGAAATTATTCTAAATATCCTGAAGAAGCCCACCCCCACACATTTTCATCATTATTGCATGTCTCCCTTCCTTTCTACCTCTTGCTTTGGGAATAATAATCAAATGAATACTACCATTGCTTCTTGATTCTCCTGTAGATCAACTGACACCATCTATGTGTCATGTCTAAACCAAAATTCCCTTCACTGGCCACCTATTCCCCTCTATATATGATCTCTCTTTATTAGAATGTAAGTTCTCTGAGGTCAGGGATGGATTCAGTTTTATATTTGTATTCCCAGAATTTAGCACAGTGCATATCATAGTAAGTGCTTAAAAAATTGTCATGGAAGTCACGGAAGAAGTGAAAAGAATATCCCTTAAGGTAGGAGAAGACCTCTTCTTTCAACTGGAATTTAACCTGTTTTCTTCCATGTGCAAAGAGCAGGAATATAGAGGATTGGATGTGGTGAGAATAATAACTGACATTTAAGTAGTGCTTTATATTATGCTGGTTTTAACAACTACATGAGCTAGGGATTAGAAAAATGATTCTCCCCATTTTATAGACAAGGAAATTGAGGTCCAGAGATATCAACCAACTTGTCTATGGTCACATGACTAAGCAAATGTTAGAAGTGGGTATGGAACCCAGATTTTTTGGTTCTGAGTTCAGCATTCTATCACCTAGATGATGATGCTTCTGCTTCAAGGAAGAATGACCTTCTTCAAAAGGGCCATTTGAAATTTCTTGTTGAATAGCTGTGGGGATTAACATCTCTCCTCTATAGACAGCTGAGCTGAGTTTAGAAAACAGAAGATTTGTTTTTGGTTTTATATTATCAAGTCCACCGTTTGCCAGCTCTCCTGAAGGCCAAGAGGTCTCTTTAAAAAAAAAAAATACCTCAATCACCCACGACCCCGAAGGGACAACTCATCTGTTATTCAAATGAGGGAGGGCTTCCTTATTTTAGGGTCCCTTTTTGTGTGTGGAGGAAGAACAAAGGAGGCCAGATCTTTGGAAGAAAAGAGAGGCAAAAAAGAAAGGAGATGGGGAGATACAAGAACAAAAAAAAAAGAAGAAGAAAAAGGAAGGAAATAAGAAAGAACAAGTTTGCAGGCTGTACAAAAATAGGTGATGGGCTGGATTTGGAAGTTGAGTCACAGTTTGAAGATCCCTGGTGTAGAATAATTATCCAAACAAGCACTTAGAATAATTTAGTTAGCAAAAGCGGACACAGAAGAAAGAAAAAGAAACAAATTGCAGAATGTTATCATTTCAAGGGACCTTAGAGTGCTAGCCCAACTCCATTTTCTGTATATGGAAACGGAAGCCCCCAATCAACCAATCAACAAGTATTGATTATGTGCCTGGCTCTGTTAGGCACTAGAGATACAAAAACCAAAAATCAAACTATTACTGCCTTTAAAGAGCTTGTATTCAACAGAGGAGGAGAGCACACAACAGGTACATTATTATATGTGTGTATTAGGAAAGGCAAACTGATTTGCCTAAAGTTGCATAGCTAATGACTAGCAGAGGTACAAACCTAAGTTTTATGATTCTCGGTGATAATTTCACACCTCCATGCTGGGTGTGAAATTGCCAGTATTCTCCTTGTGAAATTGATATTCCTAAAGAACACATCACCATCCTGCTAAAGAAGGATCAATGGCTCCCTATGATCTCTAGGATCCAAATCATATTCTTTTGTTTTATACTTAGTGAGGTTTTCCCACTTGATTCCAACAGATCTTACTAAACTAATTTCATTTTATTTTGCTGCACGTTTCTCCCAAATGGACTTGCTGCTCCCCAGTTAGGACATTTTATCTCCTGCTTCCACAACAGTGCAAAGGCTGTCTCCCATGCCTAGCAGGCTCTTCCTCCTCACCTCTGGTTCTCGGATTCTCTAGCTCCCTTTGAAGATTAAGGTGCTCTCACTTTTGACACAAGACCTTTTCTGATGCTAACCACAGCCCCAGGTTCCTGCTCTGTCAGTTGTTAAATGTTCTCTCTACCTCACCAATCCCTCTATATATTCACTATTTGGTATTTATTAATCTGGGTATATATTCTTTCCTCTCAGTAGAACACAAACTCCTTGAGGTTTAGGGATTGCGGTTTTATTTGTCCATCCCCCCAAAACTGGCACCTTCTCTGAGATACAATACTCACTGGGTTTAGTGGAAAAGCCATTTGGCACCAAGCTCCATCATTTGAAAATGTTCACTTTCAGAACAAAAAAAGAATAACAACAATAAATCAAAACTGACCCCTGTGTAATTACAATGACCAAGCTTCACTGTTAAGATGACCACACACCTCCTTTCTTTGCAAACCTGGCGGGGAGTGGGAGGGGAATGCTGTTTTTCAGTCATGTCTGACTCCTTCTGATCCCATTTCAGGATTTCCTTGTCAAAGATACTGGAGTGGTTTGCCATTTTCTTCTCCGGCTCATTTTTATAGATGAAGTAAACAGTTATGTGACTTGCCCAGGGTCACATAGCTACTAAATTTCTGAGGCCAGATTTGAACTCAGGAAGATGAGTCTTCCTGATCCAAGCCCAGTGCACTATTCATTGCACGACCTAGCTACCCATGTGGGAGAGGAATAGAGATATAATAGTACAAGGCAACTACTTTAGGATGTGATTGATGGAGTAACTTTGCTGAACAGCTGTTTCCTTCTCTTCTTTTTTATTCTTTGTTTTAAAGAAAAGTTCTAGGGGCGGCTAGGTGGTGCAGTGAATAGAGCTCCAGCCCTGGAGTCAGGTGGACCTGAGTTCAAATCCACCCTCAGACACTTAACACAAAAACTAGCCATGTGACCTTGGGCAAGTCACTTAACCCCAATTGCCCTCCAAAAAGCAAAAATAAAGAAATAAAAGATTAATTAAAAAAAAAGATTAGTTCTCTGAGTGGAAGATGTATTGTGAAATGAAAATGATGTGAAAACATAAGGTACCTGTATCAGCAATGCCATATTCACAATGCCTATGGAGATTACAGATATGCTGATATAATTATCCATCACAAAATACATCATGCTTGCCATATGGGGGAATAAACTAGAAAATTTATTAAGATACCAAAAGACTGAGTCCCAAAACCAGAAAGTGAAAGCCATCAGAGTAGTTATGACATTGGCACAGGTAGATAAAGTAGAAAGCACCCACATTTTCAAGCCTTTAAAACAGAACAGGCTACCTCAGGCAAAGGTCCTCCTCTCCCCACTCACAGCAACCACCCAGCATCCGGGAAGCGCGCTCCCAGCAGCTCCGGCCCCTGGCAGTCCTTAGCAGGAGTCCTTAGCAGAAATTCTGGCTAACTCAAAAAGGGCTTCGCGCTGCCGCTGCCTCTGCTGCTGCTGCCGCCGTCACCACCACCGCCAGACACCGCAGGAACTCTAGTTTGGCTTCCGCTTCCTCTTGCTCCGCCCCTTCGTGCTACGTCAGCAAGTCCAATGGGGCATGGAAGATCTTTAAATCCCATAACCCTTACAGTACCCTACCCCAAATACTTTTAAAGTAAAATAATTTTCGCTTTTAGAAAGACTATCCTATGAAATGAGATGGAATAAGGACCAGTTAATTCCTCTCTAAGGAGTCCTGTATGGTGTACTGGTCTTTCCCAGACCTAATTATGCATACGGCTATGAAATCCTTGGACTAAAAATAAAGTATAAAGAAAAAAAAGTCCTCTCCTTGTTAGTTGGCTTCTGTTCTTACAGAGGGAAAGCAGTGACTAGTTCCAATTGAAGTTCTGAATCAATTCCACTCATGTGTGTGTGTGTGCATGTGTGTGTGTGTGTGTGTAGATAGATAAGATAGATGTTTATTAATTCCTAATGAGTCACACCACTGATCACTTGGGGCTTTGAGCATGTTTTTATAAAGGTCATCATTATTTTCAGGTGAGGATAAAAATAAAAATAGGGTTTCCCAGATCATTAATCACCTCCTTCTCCCAATAGCCCTGAAAGTTTGCTAGGTTGTGATTTCCTTAAAACAAAAATACAGAAGGGAAAATAACAGCCTGAAAACTGCCTTGGATTTGCACCAGTCAGGATCACTGATGCCACAGATGTACGTTGGGCAATGACATCCCCTGAAAGGTTGATAAACAAGGGTTTGGAAATAAATAAATGAAATGAAGAGGGCCTCGTGGGAACTACCCTGTTCTCAATGCCCCCAAGTCCCAAAGATAGTAAGCTAGAGATTTTCAAGAAGAATGAGGGTGTATGGGGAATTCAGGACTTCTCAGATTATAAAAAAACAAAACAAAACCACCAGCATGGGACTTCACAACAAACTCAGTTTGCTTCATCATCAGTCTTGGATATTAATACTGTTGATTTATTGTCTCTTCAAATTTTCTGACTTGAAACAATTGTTACTAATATATATTCATATAAAATATTTATGGTGAAAAATAAAAACTTAATATGAAGGAACACCTGTTATTTTATATGTGTTCTGTAAGACAACCAAGTAGTTATGAGTCATACACTATTGTAAGTCAAAAGGAAAGAGCCAGCTTTTTAGTTATATCATCAATTTCAATCAATCTCCAAAGGTTTTCTTCATGGATTCTTTACACACCCACCTGAGGCAGAAAATGAAACAGATGTGTTTTTTACATGTACTCATCTGTCCTTACAACATGATTCTGGTTTTTGTAATTCCTTTAACTACTTCATGGAACCCTAAGGTTCTGCCGAACATCACTGAAGAATGTAGAGGGTTTTTATTTGACCTACTGCAACCAGCAATGTAAACACACCACCAGTCTTTCCCAGAATTTATGGAATAATATTTCAATAATTCGAAGTCACATAGATTTGGGACTCAGAAGCCAGAGGACAAATGAAAAAAAGAGACAGTGAAAGGCCACACTCATCATGCATTCCCATGAAAAGAGGTTATCAAAACAGAAAATGACTTCAAATAGTGATTCCAGCCCTGTCCATCTTCCTTCTGTTTATATCTTCTCTACATGAATGTACTATGTTACTGTGAGAATTAGAGCCAAATTATGCAAATTTATATTTAGGTAAGCTAATTTTTCTGTCTTACATGAATAAAAATGTGTACATTTTTCTTTGAGTGAAATTTTTCTCAGAGATAGGTATATGTATTTTAAATCGGGGTATTCAAGAAAAATGTTGACATTTGGAGAGACAATAGGAAAGAAAAGGTAGAGATTAAGGAGAAAGAGATAATCAATCAAATATTTATTGAATATCTATCACTTTCAAGGCACAGTGAATTCAAAAACAGCAATGAAAATTTCTGTTCTTAAGGAATATATGCTTTATTAACAGAAGTATCTTGATATATTCAAAACACATACAGAGTAAACATTTCAATTGAAGACAATTTAGGAGGAAGGTACTAGTAACTGGGAGGAACATGATAGAATAATGGTGGGGATATATCATTTTCAAAGGGATGCAACAGAGAAATTTTCAATTTAGGCAGGAATCATCATCATCATCATCATAATCAGTTGATGTATATAGCCCCATTGGAAAACTCTAAATTAAATAGCTTTTCTATCTTTCTACACTGATATCAAAATGTCAACTGAAGTCTTAATGGACACCAAAGATAGATAGAGACTGAAAGCTTTGAGCTTGAATCCAAAGGTCACATTGAACCTGTGGATGAAGTCCAATACTTTCAAATACTTTGGTCTTCTGTAAAGACAAATTGGGCATAAAGCCATAATTGTATATGTCAAGAAAATTCCTGGCATCCTGAAATCAAAGATTAATGTAAAGAACACATTTAAAATAATCAACATTCATGCAATAAAAGTCTTAAAACACAATTGTATTTGTAAAGTGGATCATTATTGACCTGGAAAGTTTCCTAACTAAAACCTCTATAATATTATTAAAACATGAGGATGATCATTCTAAGATAGCAATGGAAGAAATTAAAATTCTCTTATCAAGAAAAAGGAAGGGTTTGACAGACATTTTCAGAGCACATGATTATTAGGTTGAAATATCACAGAAATGCTTTTGGAACAGGCCATATCCCTTAGTCAAGCAATAATAAAGGATGACGGTAGGTTCACACCATTGAATTTATCAGATATAACCAAGTAGTTTACCTCCAAATGGAGTCTGTGAAATAGTTCTAAGTTCCAAGAGGAAACTAAAGGTCTTGCATGAGCCACATATTAGACATAGAATCAACAACATAGAATCTCAACCAATAATATGTCAACAAAGTAGTGTTGAACAAATACCTGAGTCACACATATTTATTTATAGACATAGAGGGGCATATGGAAGTTGATTCACTGTCAAGTCGTGGCTGGCAAAAATTGTAGATTGGATAACCTAAAGGTGCCTGGACTTACTGGTCAATGAAGACTGTACAAGGAAATGACAGAAAATGTGCTGGCTGAGAAAGTGACCAGTGGTGGTGGGAATAAGGAGACTGTAGATTGGGAATGTCACTGCAACCATGTACGGAAGTTCCTCCAGCAATGTATACTCTTCATGCACTCTGATTTCAAAACAAGTGTTGAATCTTCTGTTTCTTTAGATACATGTAAACTGCTAGTCTTTAGCACCTAGAGAAATTAGGAATTCTGTCATCCAAGAAATACATTAAGAAGCTCACTATCTTTCACAATTAAGAATATAAATACCTATATTCTAAATACAGACCTCAAAATATCCTTGAGGGTTCAAAAAACCAGACTATACTCCAAGGATAACAGTATGCCAGATTAGGTGTATTCTCCATAGTAGCCTAAACACATCATTGACCCATAAAAATTTAAGGATAATACTTCTCCCCTTATTCTGTTTTTTATTATTCCTATTAATTTTAGATTTTAACATTCACTTCCACAAGATTTTGAGTTCCAAATTTTCTCCCCATCTCTCCCATTCCCCCACCCCAATGTGCATTCTGATTACTCCTTTCCCCAATCTGCCCTCCTTTATATCACCTCCACCACCCTTATCCCCTTCCCTTCTATTTTCCTGTAGGGCAAAATAGACTTCTATACCCCATTGCTTATATATCTTATTTCCCAGTTGCATGTAAAAACAATTTTTAACATTTGTTTTTAAAACTTTGAGTTTCACATTCTCTCCCTTCCTTCCTCCCCACCCACCCACATTGAGAAGGCAAGCAATTTGATATAGGTTATACGTGTATAGTCACGTAAAACAATTCCATAACAATCAGGTTGTGAAAGATTAACTATATTTCCCTCCATCCTCTCCTACCCCCCATTTATTCTCTCTCCTTTGACCCTGCCCCTACTCAGAAGTATTTGCTTCTGATTACCCTCTCCTCCCATTTACCCTCCCTTCTATCATTCCCCTCCTCCTTTTTTATTCCCTTCCCCCCTACTTTCTTGTAAGGTAAGATAGATTTTCATACCCACTTGAGTGTGTATGTGCTATTCCCTCCTTAAGCCAAATCTGATGAGAGTAAGGTTCACTCATTACCTCCAGTGTCAAAGCTTTTTTTTGCCTCTTTTATGTGAGATAATTTACCCCATTCTACCTCTCCCTTTCTTGTTCTCCCAGTACATTCCTCTCTCGCCCTTTAATTTTATTTTTTAGATATCATCCCTTCATATTCAACTCAGCCCTCCAACTACCCTAATACTGAGAAAGGTCTCATGAGTTATATTATTCTTCCATGTAGGAATGTGAACCGTTCAACTTTAATAAGTCCCTTATGATTTCTCTTTCCTGTTTACCTTTTCATGCTTCTCTTGCTTCTTGTATTTGAAAGTCAAATTTTCTATTCAGCTCTGGTCTTTTCATCAAGAATGCTTGAAAGTCCTCTATTTCATTGAATAGCTATTTTTCCCCCTGAAGGATTATACTCAGTTTTGCTGGGTAGGTGATTCTTGGTTTTAATACTAGCTCCTTTGACCTCAAGAATATCATATTATAAGCCCTCCAATCTCTTAATGTAGAAGCTGCTAAATCTTGTGTTATACTGATTGTGTTTCCACAATAATGGTTTATTTCTGGTTGTTTGCAGTATTTAAAAAAAGCTATATATTTATTTATTTATTTTGCTTTTTGGAGGGAGATTGAGGTTAAGTGACTTGCTCAAGGTCACATCGCTAGTTTTTGTGTTAAGTGTCTGAGGCCGGATTTGAACTCAGGTCTTCCTGATTCCAGGGCCAGTGCTCTATTCACTGCACCACCTAGCTACCCCTGCTTGCACTGTTTTCTCCTTGACCTGGGAACTCTGGGATTGGGCTATAATATTCCTAGGAGCTTTCCTTTTGTGATTTCTTTCAGAAGGTGATCAGTGGATTTTTTCAATTTCTATTTTACCCTCTAGAATATCAGGTTCTTGAATATCAGGGCAGTTTTCCTTGATAATTTCTCAAAAGATGATGTCTAGGCTCTTTTTTTATCATGGCTTTCAGGTAGTACAATAATTTTAAGATTATCTCTCCTCAATCTATTTTCCAGGTCAGTTGTTTTTCTGGTGAGATATGTCGTGTTGTCTTCTATTCTTTTGGTTTTGTTTTATAATTTCTTGATTTCTCATAAAGTCATTAGATTCCATTTGCTCTGTTGTAATTTTTAAGGAATTATTTTCTTCAGTGAGCTTTTGGACCTCCTTTTCCATATGGTCAATTCTGCTTTTTAAGGCATTCTTGTTAGCTTTTTGGACCTTATTTGCCATTTGGATTAGTCTATCTTTTAAGGTATTATTTTCTTTAGCATTTTTGAGGTCTCCTTTAGAAAGCTGTTGACTCATTTTTCATTATTTTCTTGCATCGTTCTTATTTTGCTTCCCAATTTTTCCTCTACTTCTCTTATTTGATTTTCAAAATCCCTTTTGAGCTCTTCCATGGCCTGTGACTAATTCATATTTATCTTGGAGGCTTTGGATATAGGAGCTTTGACTTTGTTGTCTTCTTCTGATTGTATGTTTTGATCTTCTTTGTCACCAAGGTAATATTCTGTAGTCTGATTTTGCCCCCACAGTTTGTCCATTTCCCCAGCCAATTACTTGACTTTTTATCTCTTTGTTAAGATAGGACTCTGCTTCCAGGTTGGAGGGCAAACTATTACAACCCTCAGGAGTTTTGTGCAGCTGTTTTCAGAGATACTTCTAGGAACCTATAAATTTTCAGCTCTTCCAAGGTTGCATGATCAAAGAAGAGGTGTCTTACTCCTTTCCTGGTTTGTGCTCTGGTCTGTGCATGACCACAAGCACTCTTTTCTGCCTTGGAACTGTGAGGAGGATTCCCTCTCCATTGCCACCACAAGGTCCACCACACTAGTGCTTCTCCTTGCCCCAGGACTGTAACCTAGCTCCAAGAATGGGCAAAGCAAGATAATTCTGCTTCAGTGACAGCAAAGAGATCCTTGCAATCCACCTCTGATCAGTCACTCAATCCCCCCACCATCTATGGGCTGAGAGTTCTGGAAGCAGTCTCTGCTGATGCTGCTGCCACCACCACCACTGCCCTGGGGCTGAGACTGGTCCTCTCTCACCCAGGTCCCACAGACCTTTCCTACTGACCTTCTAGTGTTTGTGGGTTGAGAAGTGTGGAAACTGCCACAGCTGCCAGTGATTCAGTCCCCTGAGGCCTGCTCTAGCCTATTTGTGCTTGAGTGGCCCATGCTGAACTGCATTCTTTTCTCAGACTGGTGCAACAGACCTTTCCTGTCAACCTTCTAGGTTGTCTTGGGCTAGAAATTTGTTTCACTCTGTCATTTTGTGGGTTCTGCTGCTCTAGAATTTGTTTAGAGTCATTTTTACAGGTATTTGGAGAGGTTTGGGCAAGAGCTCAAGCAAGTCCCTGCTTTTACTCTGCCATCTTGGCTCCACCCCCAGGATAATGCTTTTTTAATAGAGATCATTATACCAAATTCTCATTATCTCCAAATTTTGTGGAATGAAAAGCTTTCTAAATATATAGAGCTAGCAAAAGAAATAAAAATCATATGGTAACAAGATGAGATCAATATTATGCTGGTTATATTATATATCTGCAACTACAACTTTTAAAAAATATTAAAATTAATTTAAAATTTAAAAATAGTTTTAAATAGTTTTCAACATTCACTTCCATAAGATTTTGAGTTCTAAATTTTCTCCCTCTCCCTCCTATCCCCCCACCTCAAGATGGCATGCAATCTGATATAGGCTCTAAAGAAATATTATATAGGCTCTATATACACATTCATATTAAACATATTTTCACATTAGTTGTGTTGTAAAGGATTAGAACCAATAGGAGGAACCATGAGAAAGAAGGAAAAAAAAGGGAGCAAATAGTGTGCTTCAATCTGCATTCAGGCTCCATAGTTCTTTTTCTAGATGTGGATAGCATTTTCCATCATGAATCTTTTAGAATTACATTGCTAACAGATAAATCTATCAGTTGGTCATTGCACAATGTTGCTGTTACTATGTATGTTGTTCACCCAGGTCTGCTTACTTTACTTAACATTAGTTCATATAAGTCTTTCCAGCTTTTTCTGAAGTCTGCCTGCTTATCATTTCCTATGGAACATAATATTCCATTACATTCATATACCATAACTTGTTCAGTCATTCCCCAGTTGATGGGTATCCCCTCAATTTCCAATACCAACATGAAATTGCTGCTCTAAATGTGTGGGTCCTTTTCCCATTTTAATGATCTCTTTGGGATACAGATCTAGAACTGGTATTGCTGGGACAAAGGGTATGCACAGTTTTACAGCCCTTTGGGCATAATTCCAAATTGTTCTCCAGAATGGTTGAATCAGTTAACAACTCTACCAAAAATGCATCAGTGTTTCAATTTTCCCACATCTTCTCCATTGCTTATCATTTTATTGTTTTGTCATGTCCGTCAATGTGATAGGTGTGATGTGGTACCTCAGAGTTGTTTTAATTTGCATTTCTCTAATCAGTAGTGATTTAGAGCATTTTTTTCATATGATTATAGATAGCATTAATTTCTTCATTTGAAAACTGTTCCTATCTTTGCCCATTTATCAATTGGGGAATGACTTGTAATTCTTATAAATTTGTTTTTGTTGTTGTTTTTGTTTTCTGCCTTTTGCCTTTTTGGAGGGCAATTGGGGTTAAGTAACTTGCCCAAGGTTACAAGGCTAGTTGTGTGTGTGTGTGTGGGGGGTGTGGGTGGGTGTTAAGTGTCTGAGGCTGGAACTGAACTTGGGTCCTCCTGACTCTGGGGCCGGCGCTTTACTCACTGTGGCATCTAGCTGACCCAATTCTTATGAATTTGACTCAGTTCTTGATACATTTTAGAAATGAGGCCTTTATCAGAAACATTTCCCATCTTTCTGCTTCCCTGCCAAATTTGGTTGCATTGGCTTTGTTTGTGCAAAAACTTTTCAATGAAATATAATAAAAATTATCCATTTTGAATTTCATAATGTTCTCTATTTCATTTACTCACAAATTTTTCTGTTCTCCATAAATCTGATGGGTAAATTATTCCTTGCTCTTTGAGTTTGCTTATAGTATCAGCCTTTTTATCTAAAGTGTGTAGCCCTTTTGACTTTATCTTGATATACAGTGTAAGATGTTGGTCTATGCCTAGTTTCTGCCATACTCCAGTTTTCCCAGAAGTTTTTGTTAAATAGTGAGTCCTTATCACAGAAGCTGGGGTCTTTGGGTTTATAAAATAGCAGATTACTGCAGTCATTGACTATTGTGTCTTATGTAACTAAGCTATTCCACTGATCCATCCAGTACCAAGTAGCTTTGATGATTGCCTCTTTATAATACAGTTTAAGATCTGGTAAAGCTAGGCCACATTCCCTTGCATTTCTTTTCATTAATTCCCTTGATACTCTGGATCTTTTGTTCTTCCAGATGAATTTTATTATAATTTTTTTATAATTCTATAAAATAGTTTTTGGTAGTTTGATTGTTATAGTGCTGAATAAGTAAATTAATTTAGGTAGAATTTTCATTTTTATTATATTAGCTAGGCCTACCCATGAGCAACTGATGTTTTTCCAGTAATTTAGATCTAATTTTGTGTGAAAAGTGTTTTGTAATTGTGTTCATATAGTTCCTGGGTTTGTCTTGATAGATTGACTCCCAAATACTTATAATGTCTACAAGTAACTTTAAGTGGAATTTCTCTATCTCTTGCTGTTTGTTGGGTTTTGTTAGTAATATATAGAAATGCCAGTGATTTACGTGGGTTTATTTTATATTCTATAACTTGGCTAAAGTTGTTTTTGCCTATTCTAATTCCTTCAATTTATTTTTCTTCTTTTTGGGGGGGGGGGGAGGCAGGGCAATTGGGGTTAAGTGATTTGCCCAAGGTCACACAGCTAGTAAGTGTTAAGTGTCTGAAGCCGAATTTGAACTCAGGTACTCCTGACTCCAGGGCTGTTGCTCTATTCACAGTGCCACCAAGCTGCCCCTCTTTTTCTTCTCTTATTGCTAAAAATAACATTGCTACTACTATTTTAAATAATAATCATGGATCATGGAAATCCTTTTTTCATCCCCTATCTTATTGGAAAGCTTTTAGTTTATCCCCATTACATATAAGGCTTGCTAATGGTTTAAGGTATCATTTTAAGGAAGACTCCATTTATTCCTATGTTCTCTAGTGCTTTTAATAGGAATGGGTATTGTATTTTGTCAAAAACTTTTTCTGCATCCATTGAGATAATTATATGATTTCTGTTAGTTTTGTTGTTGATACAGTCAGTTTTGCTGATGGTTTTCCTAATGCTGAGGCAGCCCTGCAATCCCGGTATAAATCCTACCTGGTCTTGGTGTATTATCCTTGTGATAAGTCACTATAATCTCTTTGCTAATATTTTGTTTCCTCTTCTGTTAATCTGAGCAATTCATATTTTTGTAAATATTCGTCCATTTCACCAAGATTTTCAAATTTATTGGCATACAGTTGGACAAAATAGCTCCTAATTATTGTTCTAATTTTCTCTTCATTGATGGTGACTCTACCCTTTTCATTTTTGATACAGGTTAATTTGTTTTTCTTCTTTCTTTTTTAAAATTTTAATCAAATTAACGGTTTGCTTCAGTTTCCTCATTTGTAAAAGGGGTATACTAATTGCACTAATCTCCCAGGGTTGTTGTGAGAATTAAATAAGATAACATTTGTGAACCCCTTGGCACAGTGCTTACGTTCCAATAGCACATAGCAAGAGCTATATCACTGTAGGCTATTATTTACTTGGTCATTTACAGAAATAGATAAGGTTTGGTCTGTCTTATATTGCTCAGTAAGTCCTTTATTTCTAAAAGTACTTTACGTGTAAAGTCCTCTGGTTGGCATTTGGAGTCCTTCATAACTTGACCCCCTTCTGCCTTTCCAGTCCTTGTCACTCCGCTCTGAGTGCTCTATGGGCCGGTGACAGTGGCCACCTTGGTTTTTCCATCTCCCAACTCTGGCCATTTTCCTAGTTGTCCCCTCTGCATGGGATGCTTTCCAATGACTTCCCCAGCTTTTTTCCAGTCCCACCTGAAATGGCACCTTCTGCAACATGCCTTTTTATTCTTCCCAAATGCCAGTACTTTCCTTCTGAGATTCTCTCCCGTCTGTCCGACCCGTGTCTTGTTTGTACTCAGCTTTTGATATGTTATTTCCCCCGTTAGATGGTGAACTTCCAACAGACAGGACCTTTTTTTTGCTTTTCTTCATATCTCTGATGCTCAACCCAGTGCTTATCACACACAAATGGTGTTAGATTCTCAGTAACTGAACATCTCCCTGAAGCGCCGACAGCACCTCGCGGATTGCTCTCAGTAGATTTGTTATTCCCTGCACCGTAACACCTCCTAGACACCTTTTACCTCTTGTCCCTTCCTCATACCTTAAATCCAGGGTGTTGCTTTCTACAAATATGCAATAATATTCGTGGGAAAAGTGGTTGCATATTTTCCTTATGGGCATAGCTCTCTCTACATGTGTGTTCTCTACATGTGGCCAGCCTCTAACCCTGGGGCACAGTTTCCCACAAATGTACATAATATCAATGGGAAGAATGAATGCATGTATTCCTTATATACATGCCTCTCTGGTGTGTGTTCCTTGTGTAGTCAAGGCTCATGTGTGGAGAGGTACATACAAAGTGAACGTGTATGCCTAATGCACACCTGTGAAGGGGCACATGTGTAAGGAACACATGTGGCCAATGCACACACATGGAGGAGTAACTCACCCTCTTATTCTCCAGGGTTGCCCATGTCCTCTGGTGATATCACCATGCCATTCTCACCAGGCCTACTCCTCATTGGTCCTGCCAAGCAGATGGGCCCAGCAGGACATGAGGGAGGTGTGCATAGTGCCCACCAGGAATGTGAACCTAGCCCATCATCTCTGCCAGGCATCACCACCCACTACCCTAGAATGGTCCCTGCTTAGCATCCCTCCACTGATCCTGTGGGACTGCCAGGCACAGCTCTCCTGGACATAAAGTGGGGTCTCTTCCCTGTCCCCCACTTCTGGCTTCAGCTGGAGTCCCTAGCTGAGTTGGGAGAGGCGGCCATCCCATTGTTCTTTCAGCTTTCATTGGGGCAACGTTTTTAGAAAGGCAAAAGAAGCCCTAGGCAAATGGCCCAGGGGAGAAACAACCCCCATGGCTTTCTGCCATAAGGAGGTTGGCCTTGTTGGAACGGGGCTTCTCCCTCTGACCCAGGGGCAGGAGATCAGAGGATCCCTGGGTTCCGGGATCCCTGGATCCCTGGGTGACGTTGGAGGCATTCCAAGACTGGGTGGTGGGGAATAAGAACAGGCCTCCAGTTTGGGGTGCCTAGTGTGAGGTACCCATCCTATGGTGGGAGTATAGTTTCCTTCACACAGTTTCAAAGATGGCTAGAAACTTTTGTCTCCGCAAGACTCTCCATCGGCCATCTTCTTCAAGACTGACAAATCTGTATCAACATCAAAAACCCAGTGCTGAGCATTCTCAGTTCTTTTGGAGGGGCACGAGGAAGGAGGCTTTATCTCTCTGGCATGGGATCCTGAGGCCGCAGGGCAGTGGGCCTGGAATGACTAGACCAGCCCCTGTCATGCCTCTCTTCCTTCTGCCCCTCATTTGCTTGTAGTCAGTGACAGAGACAGAGCACCTCCAGTCCCTTTTATATTTCCTAATCCTCCTGGGTCTTCTGATGTTCCTGGAGTTTTTCCTGCTGAGGGGGAAAAGCTAATGGTCTTGATGTTCTGTAGCAACCAGGCACAATATCCTGGTCAGGAGCTGACAGCCTTGGGTACCTTCTTGGGACTCTCTCCCTCCAGGGTCTGGATCACAGCTGCGTATGTTATTTCTTTTCCTGACCAAGCAAAGACTGGTGTATAGTGTTGTACACATCAAGTGTGTAAGGTTTGTGTAAGCAAGCAGACAGCCCTGGGTCAGTTTTCTTCTCATCTGTGCCTTCCTGTGGTCAGTGAGAAAGATCCCAGAGAGTGGCTGGCCTGAGCCCTTCAGAGTACTAAGAGAAGCAGCCACAGGTGAAAGCTGGCCTCAGGCACATCAGACTCGACTTGTGTTTGAGACACTGTCTCTGAGGATCTCTCATCTATGCCCTTATGGATCAGCACCCAGGGTAGGAAACAGGACCCTCATTTATTTGACTAGATGGAGCTTGCCCCCTGGATAATGTTTTGAGTGTTTCTCCTCTGTTGGGTCTCTTAGGTTGGCTTGGTGCCTTTTTCTCTAGGGAAGAAGGTTCAACAGAGTAACCAGGATTTCCTCTTCGGTCTAATCTCCTTTCTTCTTCTCCTCCTCCTCCTCCTTCACCATCACCATCATCATCATCATCATCATCACCATCACCATCATCATCATCATCACCATCACCATCATCATCATCATCATCATCACCACCACCATCATCATCATCATCTATTCCATTGGTCCCTTTGAAAATATCTTGAACACAGTGGTTGATGTCCTGAGCTTGGATCTAACACCTGCCTCTCTTCACTCCCCATTCCCCACCTAATTCCACCTAATGGTGGAATAAATTTCTCACAGAATCAGAGTTTTGGTTTGGAGCTATAGAAGGTCAGTGGCTTTGGAAGAGCACTCTTGATGACATCCAGCAATCCAGCACTGACCAGGGTGTTTGGGACACAAAAATGATTACAAATCTTGCTCTGGAGGAATCAGAAACCAGAGAGCTGTGGAGCCTCTTTTCCTTACCTAAGCCTCATCCATTGATACATATCTCTCAAAGCAAACTCCCCTAAACTTTCTCCAAAATTCAGGAAGACCTTTTATCTCGATGGGTGTCTGTTCAGGTGGTAACAGTACCAGAGGACTGTGGGTAAGAATATCTGAAATAAAAATCAGTGTGTGTCATCCTTTAAAAATCTATTTCAGGTGTCACTGGATATTTTTTTTCTTGTGGCATTGTAGAAAAGAGGCCTGAATCTGGTGTCAGGGAGACCTGAGTTCAAGTCTAGCCTCAGATAATTCCTAGATATGGGTGACCTAAAGCAAGTTACTTTAACCTCTGTCTGCTTGTTTCCTCATTTGTAAAATAGAAATAATAGTCCCTGCCTCCTGGGGTTGTTGTGAAGATTAAATGAGATAATATTTGTAAAGTACTTTGCCAGTTTTAAAGTGTTACATAAATGCTAGCTATTTGTATAATTGCTAGCTAGATATTAAGTCCCTGAGGATTCCAATCTTTCACTTAAGACGTTGAAATGGAGCAGAAAAAGCAGCTGCAGACTCTTCTTTCTTGGAGGTCTTTAGAAACAAATTGGTGCCCATCATTTTTGGAAGGTGTGGGTGAACACCTGCTTGGGAGACAGCATCCTTCCTAGCAGACCTGCACAGCCCGTGGTCCTCCAAAGAATTTCCTCCATACACAAAAGGTGTTTTCCTCTCCATTTTTCACGGGCCATCTGAAATCCTTTAGCATGCTGCAAGTGGCCCGAGGGTCATAAGTGGCCCACAGGCTGCGGGTTGTGCAAGCCTTCTCTAGAGCAAACAGTGATGTCCTAATATCAAGAGAGCTAGTTTTACATTCTTTCTCCCTGACCCTGACTAGTTGTGTGACTGTAATGCATAAAGAAGTGTCCATTCCACATTGAGATGGCTCATCTACATTCTAGCCTTTTGACTACTTAAAACAGTACTTGTGTTTTGGGTTTTTTTTTCCCCTTCCTGTCTCTACTTCTCTAGTCTCAATGAACTAGGTTGCACCAACCAGTCTTTATATGGCCTGGTCTTAAGGACCTTCATGCTCCTGATTTTGCCCTTCTGGATACTCATCAGCTTCTCTACCTCCTTTCTAGCCTGTGTTATTTAGAACTGACCTCAATATTCAAAATGGGGTCTAAATAGGGCAAGCTTCATTGGGACGTTGGGGGAGGCTGTGCCTCATTGAATGTAGCCCAAGATCTCATGAGTCTTTTTGGATGCTGTATTATGGTCTCATTGTGTCATGAGTTTGTAGTCTACTGAATCTACAGAAATTTTCTGATAAAACTGTATCTCTCTACACAGAAGCCCATATCAATCTACCCTGAACATCAGGGTATCTGTTCCCACACAGTCAATCCCTTTCTACTTCTCATTATGCCACAATCTGAGCTATCTTCCATATATCTGACCCATAGCCTTTTCTACCTCTTCCTACCACAATCACCAGAGAGCCAGGTATAAGTTCAATAATGAAGCTTATTTCTTCCCTAGTCCCTCACCTGGTTTTCCAGTGGCCTCCCACCACGTGTCTCAGTTATAAATTTACTTCATATCTTCATAACTTCATAATCCACTAATTCCTTCACCTCTGCTCTCCATAGGAAGGAAGCCTTGATCAGAAGATTTAGAACTGGAAGAGTCCTTATGAGGACATCAAGCCCAAGATCCTCATTTTATAGATATGGATAAATGTTGGAGATGTGGGAAAATTGGAACAATAGTGCATTGTTGGTGGAGTTGTGAACTGATCCACCCATTCTGGAGAGCATTTTTGAACTATGCCCAAAAGGCTATAAAACTATGTATATCCTTTGACCCAGCAGTACTACTCCTAGGTCTGTTTCCCAAAGAGATCATAAAAGTAGGAAATAGATCCACATGTACAAAAATATTTAAAGCAGATTTTTTTTGTAGTAGCAAAGAATTGGAAATTGAGGGGATGCCTATCAGTTGCAGAATGGCTGAACAACTTGTGATATATAAATGTAATGGAATACTATTGTGCTATAAGAAATGGTGAGCAGGTAGATTTCAGAAAAACCTGAAAAGACTTACATGAACTGATGTTGAGTGCAGTGAGCAGAACCAGGAGAACATTGTACACAGTAACAGTAATATTGTGTGATGACCAGCTTTCACAGACTTAGCTCTTTTCAGCAATGTAACGATCTAAGACAATTCCAGAAGACTCATGATGGAAAATGCTATTCACATTCAAAGAAAGAACTATGGAGTCTGAATGCAGATAGAAATATACTATTTTCTCTCTTTTTTTGTTTTTTCTTTCTTGTAGTTTGTCCTTTTGGTTCTGATTTTTTTTACAACATGAGTAATATGGAAATATGTTTAATATAATTGTACATGTATAACCTATATCAAATTGCATGCTGTCTTGGAGAGGGGAACAGGGAGGGAGAGGGAAAATTTATAACCCAAGACCTTATAAAAGTGAATGTTGAAAACTAAAAATAAATTTTAAAAAATTTTAAAGAGGCTATCTAGCCCAAGATCCTCATTCTATAGATATGGAAACTGAGTCTCAAAAGGATTAAGAATAGTGCTTTTGGTCATACAAGTCTTAAGTAGTAGAACCAGGATTTGATTTTCTTTCTCCTAACTACATTCTCTAGTGTTATGTCCATATTCTCCTTTCAAAAGTAGCCAACCCCTAAACAGGGGGATAGCAAAGGAGCTAACTTACTGGGTAACTTACTGAGTTTGAGTTTAAGCTACATAGGAAAAATTCAGCAATAGCAGTTCATAGTTTGTGCCTGGAGAAGGGATGGTGGGGAAAAGTAATAGGAAGAAAGAGGGCACACTGAAGAGTCTCGAACAGTTGGCCTATACAAATTAGCCTCCTCAAGCGTTGAGCTTTGAAAAAAAAAAGCTGCCTATCAGCAAGTCATTTCAGATGGAATCAGCTGGCCCTTCAGTCCCCTAGTCTTCAGGTCCACTCTCTTCTCCATTGTTCCCTTTCACACCTTTTAATTTGACTCTTGCTTTTTATCTCTAAATCACCCACCTTGGCTGCTTCAGCTCTTTCCAGCTCTACAGCATTCCTTATTTCTCTCCATCTGCCTTGTTTCTAATGCTGACCCATCTCCATTTTTTTCTCCCAAAGAAGGCACAATAATCTGCCTAGTTCTGCTTTTCCAAAACTCTCAGCTTTGGGCCTCAGGACAGCTCCCATCTCAATACAGATGAATCAACAATAGTGGACTGGTGGGCATCCCAGGCTAGTGAAGGGGAAAAGCTCAGCCTCCATCTTTCAATGTACATACCTTTGAGACAAAGAAAAATAGCTGAGACCAAGTTTAAGCGGTTGGGAGAAAAAAGATGCAGAAGTTTCCAAAGCCTCTGTTATGTTATATGGAGTTCAAACAGGAGAGCAAGTCTCAGGTTCAAATGAGAGCAAAGGACCTCAAGAGTCCCATCCTGTTGTTTGAGAATGTTGGTTACCTAGGATACCAAGATAACAGAATCATAGAATGTTAGAATTCCAAGAGACCTCAGTGCTCCCTTAGCCCAAACAAGTAACTGAAAAATCAATCCTCCTACGCTACAGCCAACAAGTGGTTTTCTCACCTTGGCTTATAGTTCTCTGGTGAGGGGGAAGCAGTTACATCCTGAGGCAGTCTATCTACTATTGGAAAGGAATAATCGTTAAGGAGTTTTTCTTGCTGTCATAACCTTTGACTCTTTGCAGCACCCCCCTTTCTTATTGTTCCTAGTTTTGCCCATTGGTAACAAACACAGTCTAACCCCTCTTCCACATGCCAACCTTTCAACCACATAAAAAAAAAAACATTTTCTCCTGGCATCTCCACTCTAGCCTCCATGTCCCAGGTTCTGTCAACTGATCCGTAAATGGTATGTCCTCAAGAATCTCTTTGACTTGTTCAGTTTCCCTTTTCCAGACAATCTTCAGCTTTTCAATACTCTTTGTAAATTGTTGTTCTAAAAACTCAATAATGTAGGAGTGGAGCAAAGGAGGATGGAAGGGGATAAGCATTTATATAGCTCCTACTACATATCAGGCACTGTACTTTTAAAAATGCTATCTCATTTGATCTTTACTAAAAATCTTATGAAATTGGTTTTATGATCTCCATTTTACAGTTGAGGAAACTGAGGTAAACAGAATTTAAGTGACTTGCTCAGGGTCACATAGTGTTTAGATCTGAACTCAGGTGTTCTAACTCCAAACCCAATGACATCTACTACTCTACCTGATGCCCCTGAGAATCAACAACTGCTTACTCTAGAAATTCTGCTCCTAATGTAGCCCATGGACACCATTAATTTTGGGAGCTGCCATATCTTATTGACTTATACTGAGCTTGTAGGCCCCTTAAAGCATGTACATCTTTGTCCTGACAATTGTCATGGACAGGCTTCCCGCCTGGACTAGCCCTGAAAACCTTCTTAGGTTTCTTCCCCACTCAGAGGTATTCTCTCTCCAGCTTCTGTCGCTTTCTACCTCTCCCTCCCAGAGTTACCAAAGAATCAGGGGCTCTTCAAACTAGGGGTCTGTTCCTCCTTTCCCTCAAACTCCCCACTTCATGGGCCAGCACACTCTCTCTCATGTTGCCTTAGCCCCAAGTGCTATGACTCTGCCCTATATCCTATTGCTTCCCTCACCTCTTTTCCCATAATTGGGAAGCTAGACATCACTGCATCATGTGATACAGAGAAGGAAGGAACACTTACAAAACCAACTAGTCAACCATTTTGTTTGATGAATGTAGAAATCCTGACCCAGAGAGATTAAGAAATTTGCCTTAGGTCACACAAGTAAAAACGTGTAAGTCATAAGATTCAGACCAAAATCTTCCGATTCCAAAGTCATTGATCTTTCCTGATTCTCCCTTAGAATGTGACCAACCCCTGTACTACTGGAGAGCAAAGGAGCAATTTGAATAGAATGGGTTTGAGGAAGAGCTGAATGGGAAAAATAAGGAAAATAATAGGTCTCAGGAAAAATATAACTGTTATGAAGAAAGTAGGAGGTAAGATGAGGCTGAAGTGTCTTATTAGACTAACCTATGTAAATTCAGCCTCCCCAGAGGTTGAAAAATAAGAAGCGCTAATCAGATCATCAATTTTGTTGTGACCAGAGGGTCCTCCTCTTCCCCTTGTTCAAAATTTCTCCATGTCCTCTTTCTTTCGCATTGTTCCCTTTTACTCCTTTCAAATTGATATTCACCTCTCCTCTTATTAAAATGATATTTTCCCCCAATTTTTAACATTTGTTTTATTTTTAAGTTCCAAATTCAATCTGATATAGGTTGCTCATGTGTGATCATATAAAACATTTCCATACTAGTCATTGCATACAAGAAAACAAAAAGACAGAAAAAATAAAAAGAGAAAGAAAAAGAAGGAAAGAAGGAAGCAAAATAGCATGCTTTCTGTATTCAGATGACATCAGTTCTTTCTCTTGAGGTGGAAAGCATTTTTCATCATGAGTTCTTTGGGACTATCTTGGATCATGGTATTTGCTGATAATAGATAGGTCATTCACAGTTGATCATTGTACAATATTGCTGTCACTGTGTACAATGTTCTCCTGGTTCTGCTTACTTCACTTTGCATTGGGTTGTGTAAGTCTTTCCAGGTTTTTCTGAAATCATCTTCTTTGCATGTAATTTCTTATAGAACATTATTATTCCATTACAATCATATACCATATACCAAAATGTTTTTATTCACCAATTGATGGGCATCCCGTCAATTTCCAGTTCTTATCTACCACAAAAAGAACTGCTATAAATATTTTCGTACAAATAGGTTCTTTTCCTTTTTGAAAAATCTCTCTGGGATACAGACCTAATGGAGGTCATCTTTCCTCTTTAATTCTGCAATTCTTTCTTCAGTTTTTCCACTCTCTTCAAACTTATTTCTTTCAATAGCTTTTCTTCAAGTACTCCTCCATCTCCATTTTTATCCCAGAAAAATAAGAATATTCTGCCCTGCCTTGCTTTTCCCTTTCACCTGGCATCCTTAGGACAGCTCTCATCTCACCTCTAATAACCAAGGGTGTCCAATCATAGACTGACATCTACCTCAGATTGGCAGGCAGAAAGGCTCACTCTTCATCTCAGTGAATACTTCAGATCAAGAGAAGTAACAGGTACTAAGTATGAGGGATCAAGAGCAAAGGACTCTGATGCTCAGCATTGCAGCCTTCTGACGAGATGCCATTGAAATCCAACCAGGAAAGCTACTTTTAAATTCTAGCTCAAAATGAGAACCTTCAGAATCCCATGATCCAGAATCCCAAATGAGAGCTTCAGAACCCCAGCCTCTGTCCCAAAGGAGGCTGGAACTACTTAGATTCTAGCGAAGAATAACAGAATCATAGACTGTTAGACTTAGAAAATACCTCAGTGGCCTTCTAGTCCAATCCATAACTGAAAAAAGATTTCCTCTACAACATGCCCTACAAGTGGATATTCAGCCTTTCCTTGAAGACCTTCTAGGAAAAGGAGTCCCATACCATGTCAGAAGGCAGCCCATTATCCTTTTGGATAGCTTTAATGGATAGGACATTCTCCTGATAGCCAACCTAAATTGTCCTTCTTGTAATTTTTACTTTCACCTCCTAACTCTGCCTTCTTAGGACAAACAGAACTAATCCACCTGCCACCATCACCGTTCAAGTATTTCATGATAGTGATCAAGTTGTCCTGTTTTCTCTTCTCCTTAATCAGTGCCCCAAAGTTCTCCAGCTGATCCTCATTGGGCATGATCTCAACCCTCCTTCTGATTTTCCTGCCCTGGGATAGTCCCGGCTTTTCATTATTCTTTCTAAAACCTTGTGCCAAAACCCAACAAAATTCCAGATGAATAGGATGGAGTAAAGTATCCTCTTCTTATCATCTCCTTATTCTTGGAATACAAGACCCCTTCTTCAGTGTATGTCAGGAGCATTAAGTTTTTCTGGCTGCCATGTTATGCTGTGGAATTTTATTGAGCTTGTGGTATACTAAAACCTCCAGATCTCTATCACACAAATGGCTGGCTATCTAGCCAAATGGATTTGTACTTCACTTGTATTCTCCCTGAGCCCCTGGAGCTTTACTACTTCAAAATAAATTGTTTTCCTCTTCTGTCTCAACCCTACTCTATAAGACTTCCTCTCCACATCTCATCTATCTGTGTTTCCTCCTACTACCATTACTATAGAACTAGGTAACCTTTTTGATCAGATTTTTTTTTCTTTCCTCTCCTAGCCCCTCAGTTTTTGGGTCAGAGGTCTCCTGCTGGGAGCCTCAGCTATTGCTCATTCTGCTTTGTACCCTCCGCTCCCCTCTTATCCTTGTTTTTCATACCCGGGAAGCTTTAGGTTAGAGGATTTAAAAGTAGAAGGAGCCTCTAGGTTCAGTTCCTGCATTTTATTCATGTGGACACTGCCACCTCTCTAGTGCAGGCCCTCATCACCATGCAGTGCCTGCTAAAGGTGCCTCAAGTTTCTCCTCTCCCCAATTCACTCTCTATTCAAGACACTAGAGTGATTTTACTAAAGCACAGGTCCAATCAGGTCATTCCACTACTCAATAAACTTCACTGGCTCCCTATTGCCTCCAAGAGCAAATACAAAATGCTCTGTTTGGCATTCAAAACCCTCCATAACCCAAGACCCTACTACCTTTCCAGTCTTCTTACATCTTACTCCCCTTTGGATACTCTTTAATCCAGTGACACTGATCTCCTGGTTGTATCACAAAGAAGATATTCTATCTCTTGGTTCTGAGTATTATCTCTGGCTGTTTTCCATATCTAGAATACTCTTTCTCCCTCCACTACCGACCTCCATGACTTCCTTTAAGTTTCAACATAAACCTTACCTTCTATAAGAAGCTTTCCTCAACTCCTAACTCCATACCTTGCCTCTACCAATTACTTCCCAGACCAAGTAGGGTTGGACATCTAGATGATGGAAAGAGGATGGAGTCTGAAAAAGTGGGCTGTCAGGTTTTCTGTGAGATTAGAAAAACTAAGATAGGGTGCCCCAGCTCACTAGCTCACTTATTTGAATGTGAATGGGCAAGAAGAGTTATGGTTTCCTGAGGAGAAAACACCTTCAGGATACTTTACAGTAAATAACTATTAAGTACTTGCTGCACGTAAAGCCTGCTATAGCCTGGCCATCTTCCCGTCATCCATGTTGCCACTGCTGCGCTCTCTGTATTAGAAACTATGCTCTGGAAGACTTAATTCCCACACTGGGGGCACTGCTCTGACTAGCAAGTATCTCTCTCATGGCTCACTCTATCTAGGTTTGTTCTAGCCAAGCTTCCTGGCTTGTAGTAAGTGCTTAATAAATGACCGACTACAGCCGGTTGTCTCTTCATCCTCCTCCCTGTCACTTCATGCTTATTCCACCCTTATCTTTTGTCCTTTTCCATCTCTGGAAACATGACAATACTGCCATTGCTCCCAGAAAGGATTAATCACAACCTACTTCCCAATGGCTCCATTGCCGTTCCTGTAACTTTCCCCTCTCTGACAACATTGCTGTGTTATTTTGTAATAGAATATAAGATCTTTGAGGAAAGGGGTTGATCTTGTTTCTTTTATCCTCTTGTTGTGGTTGTGGTTTGTCCAGACCAATGACTTCACCAGGATGACATCGTGACTTGCTCATGAACTGGATTTAAGTGAGGCAGACCCGCACCAAGCTGCTAGCCTCACTCTGTCCTCCAGAGTCACTGGAGTCCAGTGGCAAGCCAAAAATCAAGATGACTGGTGATGGCCATGGATACAGTGCGTGTCCTTGGCCTTCTTAAATTAAGATCTTTCCCAGGTCTAGGTTTTGTCTGAGGTAACTCAGTTCAATGACTAAGGGCTAAGTAAGAATTGGGACAAGAGATGGTCTAACTTTACCACCATGAAAACATCAATCTGGTATTCTCAATGTTTCTGGTGAGAACAGAAAACAATTGCTATTTATAATCATTCTAAGCCATCCAAAGTTCAACAATGAGTCATAGGGGCTTGGGTTGGGGGCTATTATTGGCCATTGAATGATAGCCAGAGTGATTTGGGGTTAAAGGCATAGTTAATTAAGTAGCTCCACTTGAAACACAATGGGCTTTTTAAATGCCTGTTTTTTGAGAGCTATATTTCGAGAAATCATTACTGAAAATTGTACTGGACAAAAAGTAAATTGTCCCAGAATTTAAAAAAATCAATTTTTTAAAATTTTTTTTAAAAATAAAAAAATCTAGTCCCCAAACCATAAAACATTTTGCAAAATATCTGTTACCAAAATTATATTCCTATGGACAGAGCACCCACATGTAAGTATATGATGTCAAGTGGAGAAATGGACTATATGCAATGAGGGGAGGAGGAGGAGGAGGAAAAGGAGAAGGAGAAGAAGAAGAAGAAAAGAAGGAGGAAGAGGAGTGGGAGGAGAAGGAAGAGGAGGAGGAGAAGGAAGAAGAGAAGGAACAGGAGGAGGAAAGAAAAAGAAGAAAGGAAGAAAGAGAAGAAAAAGGAGAAGAAAAGAAAAAGAGGAGAAGAAAAAGGAAGAGAATGAAGAGGAAGAGGAGAAGGAAAAGGAGGAGGAAGAGAAAAAAAAAGTTTGATTGAATTGGTGGGTTGGGTCCCCAGAGGGGAGTTATCACTATTCTCAGAGCTCTAGAGAGAAACTGTGCTTCTCCTGCTGTAGGTTCTGAGTACCAAATGCAGTTCTACCCATTGACAGTCATCCCATAGTCTCAATTAGCTTTTACCAAATGTATTAGCTCAAATAACATGGTAAAAACAGTTATTACAAAACATTCTCCTAATTACCTGTTTTGCTGCTTCCCACAAATGCACATAGCAACCATGGGAGGAGTAGGTTTAAAACTTAGACCCAGATAGTAATGAGGCACATGTATAAGAAATAGAGGTGACAAAGGTTTAGCTGCCATCACCTGCTCTGGGTAGAGATCTCATGCAGATTCCTTTGCTGTTATTCATCTTTCATTCTTGAAGAGGAGCAATGACTTAACACTTAACAGAATGCTTTGGATATAGTAAGTATTTAATAAATGCTTTTTCTTTGGGAAAAAAAGATCTCCATTATGAGGCAGTCCATTCCTTTGGAGGTAGCCCATCCAACTTTTGATAGCACCATTTGGTAAAAAGTTGTTTGAAGTCCCTTTCCCTTTCCCTCCCCCCACAAAACATTTACCTTCAAATTTCCTCTTTGCAATATCCCAAGTTAACATTAAATTACTTGACTCCCTCTCACATAGGACAGTCTTTAAAGTACTGGAGGAGGACAATTATCAAGTTTTCCTCCCAGCTTCTCTTCATCAGGTTGAGTCAAATTAATAAGCATTTATTAAGTGTCTACTGTCCAACCTCTGGGGATATGAATATAGGCAAAAATAGTCCTTACTCTCAAGGAGCTTGCAATTTAATTTGGGGGGGGGGGAACAACATGTAAACAATTATGTACAAACAAGATATATACAGGATACTTCTGAGATAATAAAAAGAGGGATAGTATTCACATTAAGGGGGAACAGAAAAGACTTCTTGTAGAAGGGGAGGTTTTAGCTAGGATTTGGAGGAAGCCAGGAAGCGATGTCTTCATCTGGACATCCTCATCATGGAAGATGATTCCAGGAATGGGGCACAGCCAGTGAAAATGCCCAGTCAAGCAATGGAGTGTTGGAAGATTCGAATGTCCACAGGTTCAACTGAACCTTAATTGATCTTAATGGTTTTTATCCAGAAAACATTAATTTGATTATGGTTCTAGAACTTAAAAAGGAGAATGGAGGGGTGGCTAGGTGGTGCAGTGAATAGAGCATCGGCCTTGTAGTCAGGAGGACCTGAGTTCAAATCTGGCCTCAGACACTTAACACTTATTAGCTGTATGACCATGAGCAAGTCACTTAACCCCAATTGCCCTGCCTTCCCTCCTCCAAAAAGAAAAAAAAAAAAGGAGATTGGAGATTGATGGGGTAGTAACCATACAGCAATAGGGAGGATGGTGAAAAGATGAAGGAGATAATAAGTTTGTCTGTATCCTTCCTACTAGGTAGAGTCTAGAACTGACCACAATACTCCATATAGCACTGAACAGGAAGAGTAAAGGTGAACCATCGTCTCCTAACTCCTGGAAGCTAGCTCTCTTAAGATGGTTCCTAAGACTGAGTTGTCTTTTCTTTGCCTACCATACTATGCTGTTGATTCATCTTAATTTGCAGTCCACTCTAATCCCTATGAATTGATCAATCTTTATCAAACTGCTTTCTCTAGGGATATGCTCCCCCTACATGTATTAGTTTTGAAAATCAGGGCTTCTGCTCCCCTGCACTGAATTCCCTTTTCTTCAGTTTCATCCCACACCCTGGACTATCCCCTTCACATTCTGACAGTCCCTTTCATTGTTCCTCCACCAGAATTACCATAGAACCAGGTATGCCCTCAAACCAGGTGCCTCTTCTCTCTCCTGGACACCACCGCATGGGCCAGTCGTCTCCCTCAGCCTGCTTCAGCCCTGATCCTTCACTTTCACTGCTTCCCTCCCTTGTATCTGGGAAGTTATAGATCATAAAATTTCAACCTGAAAGGTACTTTCAAGAGCATGTAATGGAGCTTCCTCTTTTTTTTTTTTAAACCAATGCTGACCTGAGGTCCAGAGAGGCTGAGAATCTTGCCTTAGGCTAGACAAGTTATAAAGTAGAAGCTGACTCATTCAAATCCCCTTCCCTCCCTTTTGTCTCCAAACTCTGTGCGACCTCCCAGTCTCTGGACTGGGGGCCAGCAAAGGAAATAAAATTGATGACTGGATTTGGGGTTAAACTGCATAAAGAAAAATGGGTCTTATGGTGCTGGTCAATGAAAATGAATCTCCCTGGATGTTCATCTTTGAAAACAAAAGCCTCCATCAACCAGGCAACATTCTGTTTGAGCAGGGGCTTCCTTTCTCCCCTGGTCACCTTATCCCCTTATCTTCCCCATGGTTCCTTTTCTTAGCTCTTAAATTGACATTGTCCATTCCTTTCTAATTTCCAATGCTTTGCTTCTTCAGCACTGCTAGGGTTTCTGAATCTCCTATTTCTACCCATCTGCTTTGCTTCAACCCATAACTGGAAAAGACTTGCAATTTCCACTTGCTCTCCAAGTTTTGTCCTCTGGGGCCAAACAGAGCTGTCCACAAGTTAGCATTTCAAATACTTGGAGGCTACTGTATCATGATCCTTTCCCACCACACACACAAGCACACGCACGCACACGCACGCACGCACACACACACACACACACACACACACTCCTCTATTCTCCAGATCCAATGTCCCCAGTTCCTTCAACTGATTTCATATGCCACATTATCAAGAACCTTCATCCCCTGATTTCATTCTTCTGAAAAATCTCCCAACTTTTCAACTATGGTGCCTGGAACATCCGAAATACAATATATTCTGCATAAGGAAGACTACACTGAAATTATCAACCCTTTCTTGATGGGAAGTTATGCCCCATTCATCTCATGCAGGCCAAGAATACATTAACTCTTTAAATTTCCATATCCTGCTTTTGATACATATTAAGCCTACTGTTGTTGTTGAGTCATTCATTCCTGTCTGACTCTTCATGACCCTGTGAACCACACTATCTATGGGGTTTTCTTGGCGTGAATACTAAAGTGTTTTGCCATTTCCTTCCCCAATGGATTAAGGCAAACTGAAGTTAAGTGACTTGCCCAGGGTTGCACAGTTAATAAGTATCTAGTATCTAAGGCCGAATTTGAACTCAGGTCTTCTTGATTCCAGGCCCAGGGCTTTATCCACTGAGTCATCTAGGTCCCTCATATTGAATTTACATCCATTAAAACTTTCAGATACTTTCTTGTCAAACTGCAGTCCATCTACATGGATGTGCTCACCATGAGGAACCAGGGCAGTCTGCTTCTTCACTGTGGATCCTAAACCTTTTCTCATTTATCTCCTACTCTGGGATTCCTTCTCCACATCTGGTTTCTCTCCTTCTACCTCCTCCTCCTGCTATTTTCCCAGAACCAGCTGCTCTTTTAAACCAGGCACCTTTTCCTTTCTTCCCTGGCCCCCAAGTTGAGAGGCCAATGGGCTTCCACAACCTAAGTCAGTTTTGTTAACCCACTGTTTCCTTCACCTCTGTTCTCCATCTCTGGGAAACTTTGTATCATAGGATTTAGGGACCTCAGAGTCCATGTAATGCAACCCCTTCGTTGAGCAATTAAATAGCTCACCCGAGTCAGACAAATGGACCATCCCAGCAGCATCACCACAGCAGTCTAGTAACAGAAAATTCAAACCCCAGTCTTCTCATTCCAAATTCCAGGGCTCTTTCCTGGTCCTCCCTGAAAAGGTAACTATCCTCCTTGGACTAGGAGCTAGTGAGGAAACTAATGGTATTGGGGTTGTTTGAGGCTAAGAAGGACAAGAAATCATGGTTTGTGCTTTGAGGGAGCGCAGGGAGAGAATAATTGATAAGAAGAAAGCAAGTGGTTAGACTGAAAGACTACTGTGCTGGCCTATGCAAATTAATCTACCCAAATGCTGAGCTTTGAAAATAAAACCCCCGACCAACAGATCTATTTGACTATAGGTTCCTTCTTTTTCCCTTGGTCATCATTTCTCCAAGTCCTTTATCTTTTACATTAAGCCCTTTCACACCTCTGACACCACCAGTCACCTTTCCTCTCTACTCTGCCTTTCTGGTTTCACCTCTTCCAGTTCTCCTAAATTCTGTTTCTGTCAACCTGGCTTGCTTTCAATGTGGCCCATCGAGATATTCCTCCTAGAAAAAGGTGGGATGAGACGCTCAGCGCTGCTTATTGCTGAGTTTCACCTAGGATCTTTTGAGCAGTTTCCATCTCATTCCTGATGACCCTCAGGCTTCAATGCTGGGTTTCCTCAGGCTGGCAGATGGGGAAAAGGTGAGCCTTCATCTCTCAGTGAACCCCAGTGTCAAAGAGGAGTGACGGAGACCAAGTATGAAGGATTGGGTTGGCAACTACTCAGAAGTTTCCAGGATGAAGAACTGAAACCTCTGCTGGGATGTGTTATGAGGGTCCCCCAACAGAGTTACTTTCAGGTTCAGGTGAAGTCAGGAGGTTTCCACAGTCACCATTTCTTTCACAGTGGAGGATGCTTAAGATACTTAGATCACAGAAGTTCAGAATCAGAGAAGGCTCAGAATTTGAAGGTATCTCAACTGCCTTCAGTGTAACTCATAACTGAAAAAGAATCACACATAACCAACAAATATGTATTCAGCCTTCACTTGAAAATCGACTTTGGGAGGGGGAACCCACTAAGACAGTCTATTCCATTTTCAGATAGTTTTAATTATTAGGAGAGTTGTCTTGTCATTCAGCCCAAATTGGCCACTTTAAAATTTCCTCTCTTTTATCCTAGTAAAACCCTCTGGGGAATCTAGAATCTCTCTGTCCTATCAGAGCCTTTTATGCATGTACTTGAAGAGGATTATCATTCTTTTCAGAGTCATCTTCAGTTCACTATCCCAGGCTCCTTCAGCTGAGTCTCCAATGGCATAGGTTCAAGGATCTTCCTCCTTCCTGGTTTCCCTCCTCCTGGACACTCCAGCTTTTCACTATTCTTCCCAAATAGTGGTGCTTAGAACTGAACACAGAAATGAAGACATACTTTGAGTAGGGCAGTGTCTAGGGGAAATATGAATCCCCTTTTCCTGGAAGTTATACCTCTCTTAATGCAGTCCAAAATTGCATTCATTTTGGCTGCCATATCAAGCTGCTGATACCTCTTGAGCTGTATTTTATTACAATCCCCAGATCTTTATCATACCTCTTCTCTTTCCATGTAGATGGAGATATTCCTCCCACGTATTTCAACCTTCGTTTCTTCAGAGGCAATCCCTTTCCTTTTCATCCATCACTCTATTGCTACAGGAATTCTTCTCCGTCCCTTTCCATCCTCCTCCTCTACCACAATTGCCATAGAACTAAGCTACCCTTCAAACCATTGGTCCATCCCATTCCTCTCCTAGACCTCACTTTTTGGGCCAATGCTCTTCCTTAATTTGCCTGAACCATGACTACCCTTTCTTCTGATGGCAATCCACTGCTTCCATCATCCTTGTTCTCCATGTCTGAAAAGATGTAGATCACAGGATCTAAAGGAGACCTAGATTTAGTCTAACCCCTTCATTGTATAGTCTTACTCATTGTTCCCTTCTCTCCAACTCAAATAAGCCACTCAGCTTTTCAAATCCCTCCTTCATCACTGCTCCGTCTCTTCTAATTGTCCCATTTCTCCCCCATTTTCCCTCCTCCTAATGCTACCCATGTCCTAATTTTTCTCTCAGAAAAGGCACAATAATATGCCCACCCACAGTTTCCCTGATTCTCACATGGAATCCTCAAGGCAGCATCCATCTCAGCCCTGGCGTAGAAGACTGACTCAGACTGTTGGATGCCAAAAGTCAGAATTCATCTTTCAGGGTACATCTGGAACACAAAGAATAGAGGCAAAGCATGAAAGATTAGAGATAAATTACTTTATTCCAAGGCAGGAAACCTAAGGATCTGGAGACAGAACGTCTACACAACCAAGAGAGCTACCTCAAGCTCAGATGAGATGAGAGTATCTCAAGGACCCAGCCCTTTCAAGTAAGAATTTGGTCTACTGGGCCACTGCAATAACAGAACTGCACAACCCCAGAATCCTATAAACACAAAATTCCAGATTCATTTCCAACTATTCCAGCTTTTCTCTATCTGTAAGACCCCAAGGATGACAGAATCCACTGCCTCCTGTGGCAGCCCCTTTCCATTTCTGGATAGCTCATCTGACAACATTTCATGTTCTCCAAGGGCCGCTATGTCATATTTCCTACATCTTCTTTCTTACAGGCCTAATATCCCCAGGTCCTTGAACTGTTCCTCATATGGACCAGTAGGGTCACAAGGGCATGAGGAATTTTATTCTCCTCGTTTCCTCTTCTAGAAATTCTCCAGTTTCTCAATCTTCTTAATAAACTATACTACCTGAAACATAGCACTCTGGATATGCTCTGAGGAGGACAAGGTTATCAGCTCCCCTTTGCTGGAAGCTATCTTCCTCTTGGGTTTTTTTTGCTCTTTTTTTTTTTGAAGGGGCAATTGGGGTTAAGCGACTTGCTCAAGGTCACATGGTTAGTAAGTTTTAAGTGTCTGAGGCCAGATTTGAACTCAGGTCCTCTTGACTTCAGGGCCGGTGCTCTATTTACTGAGCTACCTAGCCGCCCCTAAGCTATCTTCCTCTTAATTAAGCCCAAGATTACATTACCTTTTCTGGTTGTCAACTATATCCATGGTTTGACCGTTACTATTATCACCAGAGAATCAGGTGACCCTTGAAACAAGGTGTCTTATCATCTACTTTATGGGTCAGTAGTCTGTGACCTCATGCTTCAGTCACTAATGACCTTGATTCTTCATTATAATTTCCCTAGTTCCCTCATTTCTAATCTCCATGGCTGGGAAGCTTAATTCATAGGGTCAAGCTAAAAAATGAAAAGGAATATAACCCAGCCCTCTCAGTGTATAGCTGCCTCCTGAGGCCCAGGGGTTAAGTAACTTGGCTTAGGTCACACAAGTAATAAATAGCAGAGCTGGGATGCTAACTCCATTCATCTGAATCCAAAGGTCAGTGAGCTATCCCAATTCTACCTCAAAATGCCACTGCCCTTTACATTTCTTGTTGGTCAATCATTTCAGTCATGTCCAACTCTTTATAACCCCATTTGGGGTCTCCTTTGCAAAGATAGTGGAGTGGCTCACCATTTCCTTTCACAGTTCATTTTGTAGATGAGGAAACTGAGGTAAACAGGGTTAAGTGACTTGCCCAAGGTCACCTAACTGCCCTTCCCTTTATACTAAGAGCTAATAATTGGTCTGATTGGGTTTGAAGCCATGTTGATAGAAAAGAGAAGAGATAACAACAGGCAATAGTTTGTGACTAAGGCAGTGATGCAATGGATAGTGTGCTGAGCCTGGAGTCAGGAAGACTCATATTCCTGAGTTCAATCACTTAACCTTGTTTGCCTCAGTTTCCTCATTGGTAAAATGTACTGGAGAAGGAAACGGCAAACCTCTCTAGTATCTTTGTCAAGAAAACCAGTCCATAACTGAAACAACTCAAGAACAACAACAAATGGCTTGTGTCTAGGAGGTTAAAGAAAGCAAGGAGTAGGCAGCTTAATTTGAAGGGTCTTCATGTTGCAAGCCTATGCAAATAAGTCACCCCAAATGCTTCCCTTTGCAAAAGATTTCCCCAACCAACAGGCAGATTTATTTCTATAAATGAGGCTTCTTCTTCTCCTGAGACAGCATTTCTCTGTATCCCTGTCTTTCCCATTCTTCTCTTTCACACATTTTAAATTGACACTTATCTTTCTTTCCAATTTCTCCCCTACCCCTCTTTACCAGTCCAACTCTTCCCTGGATCTTCCTACTTTTCCCCCATGTCTGGCTTCAATGCTGCCATCCCCATTTTCCTAGAATTTCCAGAAACGCACAATCATCTGCCATCTGTCTTTCCCTGACTCTCACCTAGGATCCTCAGGGCAACATCCATCTTAGTCCTGATGATCAGCAGGGTTCAAGGACTGACTAGAATGTGTGGCAGGTTGTTGAGGATGAAGGTTGCAGGTGGGAGTGAAGGGGACAGTCAGGTTCTGTTTCTCAGTGTATTCCTGAAGTGCAGAGGAAAAGTAAACACCAAACATGATTGAGGGTAAAAGACTCACATTTCTATAGCAGAAGACCTGAGGCCTCTGATAATAATAGGTGACATTAGCTTCAACCAGAAGAGGTATTCTCAGGTTCAACCGATTTTAGAAGACCCCAAGGGCTCCAGTCTCTATCACAGAGGGAGCTGGTTGCCTAGATTACTTTTATTCTAGAATATCAGCATCATAGACTCTCAGAATTAAAAGGGACCCCTCAGTGGTCATCTAGTCCAACCCATACCTATAAAAGAATTCCCCTACACCAGGGGTGGGGAACTTGTGGCCTCAAGGCCACATATGGCCCTCTACGTCCAACAAATCCCCTTAATAAAGAGATTTATTTGATAGATTATCCACCCCTGCCCCACACCATACTAGCAAGTGGTTATTCAGATTTTGCTTTGAAGACCTCTGGTGAGGGGAAGCCTCCTCTTTAAGGCATCCCCATTCAGTTTTGTATAGAAAAGTTTTCCATGATGTCTAGTCAAAATTGGTCCATTTGTAACTTTTGCTCATTCTTCCTAGGCCAGAGCTTCCATAATTCCCATTCCAAATGGCAGCATTTCGAGTTATCTGAAGTCTACCTACACTATATCACATTTCTTCCTGTCATCTCTTCCCTGGACCCCAATATCTCCAGTTATTTTATCAAGGCCACATGTGGAATGGTCTCAATGCCCTTAACCTTCCTGGGCTCCCTCCTTTGGACACTCTCCAGCTTTTCCATGTCCTTCCTAAAGTATAGTGCCTAAAACTGACTCTTCAAAGTTACCACTAATCTCAATGGACAGATCTAATGGCCTTTTCTCAATCCTCATCGTTCTTGACTTCTCTACAGCCTCTGACATTGTCATTCATTCTTCTTCCTTGTATAGTCTCTCCTCTATAGGTTTTATGGCATTGTTTTCTCCTGTTTCTACTCCTTTCTGACTTTCTGACTTTTCCTTCTCAGTCTCCTTTGAGAGATCTTCATACAGATCATACCAACTAACCATGAATGCAACGTTCCCCAAGGCTCTGTCTGAGGCCTTCTTTCCCCTCCATACTATTTCAGTTGGACCATAGCTTAAACCCAAATCATGCTGGCTCTAATTGATCAGCCAATAGGTCCCAGTCCAACCCCCTACTAGCAAGTTTGTTTGGTAAAAACTAGCTGTTTGGGCCTTGATGGCTCAGAGTGAATGTAAACAGCAATTGATTCTGTTTTGGCCAGAAACCCTGAGAGTCTTTCCCTCCCAGATTGATTTGTTTTTTGACGAGGTAAAAGCTATTTTTTTGCCTCATTTCTCACCTAGCCTTAATCACTGAATGAGCATTGCCTTAGTCAAACTGAGTCCTGGTGAAGACCTTAGTTTGAAAAGGCCAAAGTCTCCCCCTGCATCTGGGGCCATCTCCCACTGGACCCAGATGCCTCAGGAGGGGAAAGTGAGGCTGGTGACTTTGCACAGCCTTCCCTCACTTAAATCCAATTCACTTGCAAGTCATGGCATCACCCTCCTGATGTCACGGTCCTCTTCAAGAACAAAGGACAAACTACATTTCACTTGGTGATCTCATCAATTTCCATGGGTCAAAGTATATCATCTCTAAGTAGATGATTCTCAGACCTATACATCCAGCCCAAATCACTCTTCTGAGTGCAGTCTCATTAGCCTTTTGGACATCTGGAATGTCATGTAGGCGTTTCAAACTTAAAATGTTTTATAGTGGAAAACATTGTCTTTCCCCTCATATTTTCCATTCTACCCAACTTCCCTATAACTATGGGCAATATGAGTTGTTCAGTCTCAAAACCTTGGTATCATTGTCATCTCTTTACTTTCACTCACCCCACATAGTTATTTTTTGTCAAGTCTTCTCATTTCTACCTTCATATTTGTCCTTTTCTCCATACTTCTCCATGTTGAACCTCCCAAATTTCCCCAACTGATCCTCATCTGGCATAGTCTCAGGGACCTCTGCTCTCCTCTGTACGCTCTGCATTTCCAATATCTTTCCTAAAATATTGTGTCTACAAGCAAACACAATAAATGCTCCGAATTGGTCTGAATAGCAGAGTCCTCCCATCTTTTCATATTGTCTCCTTTTAGGGGCAGTTAGATGGAGTGTTGAGCCTGGAGTAAGGAAGACCTGAGTTCAAATGTGATATCAAACATCTGTTCAAGTCACTTGGCCTCTCTCTGCCTCAGTTTCCTCAACTGTAAAATGAGGATAATAACATCACTTACCTTCCAGGATCATTATGTGCATAAAATGAGATCATATTTCTAAAGTGCTTTGCAAGTCTTAAAGTTCTAAACAATTATAGCTATTATTATCATTACTATTACTACTACTATTATTATAATACTAGGCTGTTTGGTCCAAAAGCATAATCTCCATTGAGTGGAACATGCCAAGCAGGAGTTATTAGGGCAAAAGATTCAAAAGCAGCAGACCTGAGACCTCAGACGAAATGTGATTTGGGGTTCAACCAGGATAGCCACACCCAACATAGACAGCCTTAAATGAGAACTGAAGATCTCAAGGGCCTACCCTCTGGTTCAGTGGAGATTGGTTGCCTAGGATGTTTCCACAATAGAATTTCTCACGCATAGAACCTCAGAGTTGGTTAGAAGGAGCCTTGGTGGTCATCTAGGCCTACCCATAACTTAAAAAAAAAATTCCCTTTACCACATACCCTAAAAATGGTTATTCAGACTTTGCCTAAAAACCTTTGATGAGAGAGAATCAACTATCTCCTAAAGCAATCCATTTTACTTTTGTAGAATTCTAATTGTCAAGGATATTTCCCCCCTTACACCCAATCCCAATTGGCTGCTTTTCAATTTCCTTGCTTCTAATTTTGCCATCTGTGGCCAAACTAAATTCATCTAATCCCTTTTTCACATGAAAACCTTTCAAGTACTTGAAGAAAGGTATCTCACATTACTCCCAGTCTTCCCTTCTTAATGTTTCCAGTTCCTTCAATGGATCCTCATATAACATGATCTTAAGGACCTTCCTGCTTTCTTTAGGGTTTGCTGTGTTGCCTAGATCTGAATATAATACTCCAGATGTGGCCTTTGCAAGGCAGGGGAAAGCAGACTATCTATGGAAGACGCCTCTCAAAATCAATCAAAAGCATTTATTAGTGGCTGTGTGCCACTGGGCTGTGCCCTGGGCATACAAAAGCAGAAGAAAAAACACACCCAAAGCCTGAAGCATATTAAGTTTCTTGGCTGTGATATCATGCTGTTGTTTTTCCCAGGTCTTGTTTCAAACAAACTGCTCTCTACACGGGTGGGCTCCTCATATAAATCAACCTTGAAGCCCTGGGCCTCTGCTTCTTCACAGCAATCACCTTCCTCTTCTTCTTTTTTTTCTTTTTGGAGGAGGGAAGGTGGGGCAATTGGGGTTAAATGACTTGCCTAAAGTCACACGGCTAGTAAGTGTTAATAAGTGTCTGAGGCTGGATTTGAACGCAGGTCCACCTGACTCCAGGGCTGGTGCTCTATTAACTGTGCTACCTAGCCACCCCACACCTTCCTCTTCTATTCCTTCTCTTACTCTACCCTGTCCTCTCCATACCTGGTCTACTCCATCTCCCATCATCCTACCAGTACTACTACCAAACCTTCTTGTACTGCATCCTTCTTGAGGGGCCTTTATTTTGTAAGCCCCTGTTTCCTTCATTTCTGTTCCCTGTATCTGGGAAGCTTTTGATCATAAGAGCACAAATGCAGAGCTGGAAAAGGACTTTGGATCTTCCTTCTTTCCCAATCTTGTGTCATTTCCTGCCCCAATCCACCTGCTGGAGAAGAAAACAAAAATAGCATGCAGAGTATCTCTGGAAAGCACAGGAAAATGTTTTGCATGATTTCACATTCTAATTGATATCACATTGCTCACTTTTTCAATGGTTGAAGGAGGGGAAAGAGGGAGGTAGAGAATTCAGAACTCAAATATGTAATAAATATATGCATATATATGTATACATGTATGTGTGTGTATATATATGTATATATACATATATACACACACACACACACACACACATACTTTGGAAAGAAAGAAAGCACGTCGGAGTTGAACCACTCAGTCTCTCCTGGTGCCCTATTAGGAATCTTTAGCAAAATTTACAAGGGGGGAATCTTGCAAACTCAGCATCTCTTCTCCATCACATTCTAAAAGGCTATAGCTACAAAACCTTCGCAGACAAACACTGTCATTGTAGTGTTTTTTAGCAACAGTAATGCAGAATTTTAAAAATAGAAGTGCTTGGTCTCTGGACCAAAAATACTCATTTATATTTTGGGCTTATGGGTAGTTTAAGTTTGGGGAGAAAAAAAATTACTTACATAGCCTCCGACAATCATATACATCGCACAATGTTGTAATGCACATGAAATACGTTTTAAAAAATAAAGCCAGTCATTTGCAAGCACATGTTGGATTAGAAGAGATTGCTACAGAGTTAAATATTCATGTACATTGATCCTGGTTGCAGAGACAGTGAAAATATGTTGCAAGGATTATAGAGGATCATAGAATTTAGAGTTGGGAAGGAATTTGGAGAGAGTGAAGAACTATAAAATGAGACAATATTTGTAAGACACTTAGCACAATGCCTGGTACATAGAAGGCACTTAATAAAAGATTGCTCCCTTCTTTCTCCCCTTCTAACTCCCTCATTTCACAGAAGAGGAAACTGAGATTCAGAAAGGGCAAGTGATTTTCCCACAGTCACATAGAGAATGAGTCAGTACCAGAATTCGAACCAAGTTTCTCTGACTCCAAATCTAAGGCTGTCTCATCCCTTTACCACATTTGCTTTTTTTTTTAAAGCAATGCTATAAAACCCAATAATTCAGTTTTTTTATCCACCATAATCCTTAGTTTGTCATTATTTTCTGCTTTGCTTATACCTGACGTTATTTCTCCACCTTATATCTTTGTGATCATTGGGCTTTTTATTTTCTGAATTCTATCATCCCTACTCTGTTTTCAGTAGAACTGTATTCTCATGTATGAAGGTCATTTTCAATTCTATTCCTGCTTTCAAGGGCATTATCAATTCTGCCCAACTTGGTTTTATTTGAAAACTTAATGAACATCCGCTCACTTCCATACTTCAAATCACCAAGCAAGATATTAAATATTAAACCCTGTAGGACATCATGCAATGTATCGCCCGTCATTGACAAGTTCCAACAAAGTGTGTACCTATATAACAAGAACACTGTCTGGCCCATATCTTCCTTGTTTGTTGAAAAGAAAGCCAGATCACTTCAATCTATTGCTTCTTCCTTATCTCCAAGGCCCGTCACTCTATCACAGAAGGAACTTAAATTGGTCTGCCAGTTTGCTCTTCCCAAAGCTATGTTGGATGCCATTCACTTTTACTGTGATGGTTGCAAATAGACTTTAAAAAAAAAAAAGGAACTCATGCTAGTCTGCTCTCTGGTACTGAAGTTATTAACCTGTTCTTGTTCGTCCCTGGTTTCCAAAGAAAACCAATGACGTCATGAGCATGATGTCTTGACTTGTGTGTGAATTGTCGTTGTTGTTTGTTGTTAGTCCTGCATTCTTGGAGAGGACCAATGATATCAGGAGTGTGATGTCTTAACTTGCAAGTGAATTAGAGCTATGTAATGCAAAGTTGCACGACGTCACCAGCCTCACTCTCTCTTCCAGAGTACCTGACGTTAACCTAACCTATTTCTAATATCCAAGGTCTTCCCATTTCCTTTTTCAGAAGCAAATCCTAAATTTCCTCTCCTTAATTTCTTAGATGCTTACCTTGCCAAGATACTACATTTGGCCAAGATGGAAACACTGGTGGTAATTATGAGTTGTTAAAATAAAGAAAGGCTTAATGGAGAGAGTGCTGGATTTTATAGTCTAGGTTCCAATCCCAACTAGGACACTTATCAGCTTTGTGACCCTACTGTCACTTAATTTCTATGTGCCTCAGGCAGAAATATTCGGAAAAGGAAATGTTAACTTTATCCCCTCCAAATGCCTCACAATAGAAAAGATGTTGAGTTTTTTTTTTTTTTTAAAGCAATCGGGGTTAAGTAACTTGCTCAAGGTTACACGGCCAGTTATTTCTGGGTGTGGTGCTAAGTGTCTGAGCCCAGATTTGATCCCCAGGTCATCCCAATACTGGAGCTGGTGCTTTTACTCACTATGCTACCTGGCCACCCCAAGATGTTGAGTTTTTATGATGTTATTTCCCACCACTCCTATCAGAGGGTTGTTGTTCAGTCATGTCTGATTCTTCATGATCCTGTATGGGGTTTTCTTGACAAAAATACTGGAATAGTTTGCCAGTTCTTTCTCCAGTGGATTAAGGCAAATAGAGGTTAAGTGACTTGCCCAAGGTCATGCAGCCAGTGTCTGAAGCTGGATTTGAAGTCAGGTTTTCCTGACTTTTCCAGGCCTAGGGCTCTATCCACTGAGGCATCTAGCAGCTTCCTCCTATGAGTACTTTTCTGCAGACTCAAATTCCTCCCCAGCTAACCCTCGGGTTTCAGTTCAATTCATGGTGCCCTTCCTGGTTGTGAGTGCCACAGAAGTAAACCAGGTTAGTTAGGTTTATGTTGATGCTTTGAGTCTAATCCTGCTCAGAAATGCAATGTTGGGGTGCCTCAGGGGGTGGGGTTAATACTCTGAAAAGTGACTGGGTTTTCTGGGAGATGGAAACAAGAGAAGAAAAAGTGGTTGGCTTTTTTGGCCATTCCTTGAATTCTTACTGTAAAGAGAATTGCATTAGAACACCTTTTTAGAAGGCTCTTACTGTGTGTGTGTGTGTGTGTGTGTGTGTGTGCGTGGTAATGAAAGATTTACAGTCCCTCTCATGGTGTGAACACACAGCTGCTGTGGAAGCTGGGCCTGCCCTCCCCTCTCAATCATGTCAGACTGAGCAGAGGCATTAGCTTTTCATGATCTTCTGATGTCTCTCCAAAAAGGTGCCTTTGTTTGGAAGAGTCTGGAAGTGTTTTTCCCTTTTGGTCTTCTCAACTTTTAAAGGTGCCTCTCATTCTCCTTTCACATGTTGAGATAATAACTCACAGTTTCACAATGCTTCCTGACTTACAGACTGCCTTTCTCAGAACTCTGTAAGTTGGGTAAGCAAAGTATTATCATTCCCATTTTATAGATAAGAAAGGTAAGACTCAGCATGGCTAAGTAATTTGTGCATGGTTGAACTGCTAATTACAGGTTGAAGCTTGCCTGTCAGGTAAATATTTAACAACCAGCTCTCTGGAAAAAAATATAGCTTGACATGCTTTAAATTTAATCTTCATTATTAACATTAATTATCACTCTCTTAATCAACATAACAATAAATTAAGCCCTGGCTTGTAACATTTGCCAATTTTGGAGGTGTAAATGCTCACACTGAAATTTTAACAATTGGTTCTTGGCTCTAGAAGACCCCTGGAGCTAAGATTCAAATGCAGGACTCCATACTTTCCCCCCATACAATCCTACCACTTGCTGCATTAGAGATATTTGTGGGTTATTAGACTGTAAGGTGCTAGAGGGCAGGTCTAAGTTTTGTACAGCCTCATTAGGTCTCTCACAACAACCTCCTTGACTTAGCACACAGCCAGTATTCAAACAGTATTTGGTGACTGAATGGATGGGGATATTAAGTTTTTCAGCATGCTGCTATAGAAGGAATACTAGTAGATTAGAGTTAAGACACCTAGGTTCATGTGCCCAAAGGGCTATAAAAAAGTGCATACCCTTCGAGCCAGCAAATACCACTTCTAGGGCTGTATCCCAAAGAGATCATACAAGTGGGAGGAGGACCCGTGTGTACAACAATATTAATAGCAGATCTTTTTGTGGTGGTAAAGAATTGGAAATCAAGGGGATGCCCTTCAATTGGGGAATGGCTGAACAAGTTGTGGTATATGAATGGAATGGAATACTACTATGCTATAAGAAATGAGGAGCAGATGGACTTCATAATAACCTGGAGAGACTTACATACACTGATGCTGAGTGAAGACTGCAGCAGAGCCAGGAGAACTTTGTACACAATTACAGACACATCGTATCTGTGATGACTGACTTTGATGGACTGGGCTCCCCTCAGCAATGCAAGGGTATAACACAACTCCAAAGGACTCATGATGGAAAAGGATATCCCCATCCAGAGAAAGAACTACAGAGTCTGAATGCAGACTGAAGCAAACTACTTGTTCTCTCTTTTTCATTTTGTTTTGTTTCTTCTTCCTCATTATTCCTTCCATTGGTTATAATTCTTCTTTACAACATGACTAATGTTTAATGTGAAGGTGGGGGAGAAAATCTGGAACTCAAAAACTTGTGGAACTGAATGTTATAAACCAATAATAAATACATTTTATTTTTTTTAATGGGAACACCTTTTATTTGGAAAGCTGATCCCGGAAGCGTCAGTTTAGTAAAATAGATTATACAGAGCATATCCTGGTCCCTCCCAATCCCTATCCCCCCCTCCTCCAAAAATACCCCTAGGAGGCGGGCCTCCTGGGCTTCTCTGGTACAAAAAGAGTTTAGGCAGTTCAGCCTTTGACACCTGGGCAGCATCACCAGCTTCCATACTCACCCCCAGCCCCTGACAGGGTGAAAGGTCTAGAAATCGACAGCAGGCAGCACAGTTCCCATTTAGCTGCCTGGCAAGGCCCATTACAAATGTGCTTTGTGAAAAGCGGGGAGGGGAGTATTTGGCACTTTATAGGAGGAATGGAAGTTCAGCTGAGGGCAAGGAACTTGGCTTGTAGATGTTGTCAGTCATTGTGCCCTTAAAAAAAGTGAACATTGAGAAGGGGATGGGGCCAGGAGAAGAAAAAAAGGGCTTCTCCAGGAGAGTACAGGAATGGGATAGAATCAATACCCCTAGGGCTCCAGATTCTTTTTCCACTCCTCAACTCTCTGATGGCCCTACTCTTAGTGTCTCAGTCCATGTCTTCTATCACCTGTTCATATGTCCCTTTTTCTTGTCTAGTGTTTTTCTAGTTTTCTTCTCCCCTTTTCACCTCCCCCCACATTCCTGGGGAGTTTTATCCTTGTTCTTTGTCTAATGTTCCACTGGTCATTCTCTGGGGTCCTGTCTATAACACCCACCAATCCACTCCACCCCTCTCCCCAGTCTATGCACTTTCACCTCCCAAGGCCCCCTTCCCTCAGAGGTCATTTAAACATGAGTAAAAAGCAGACCAGTGAGCAGGCAAAACCAGCCAGAAGTAGGATGACCTTGAGGATCCTCTGCTCAGAAGCAGCCAGTTCCTGGGACAAGATCTCCAGGAAAGTGATATAAAGAAAGGTGCCTGCTGCTATGCCTTCTAGCACTGATTGTGCCAGTTGATGCAGAGGCCCTGCTGACTCTGCTAGTGCAGCCCCCAGCCCGATACTCAATGGTGTCATGTAGGAGAAGAGGACCCCACAAATGGCCACCACTCCACCCCACAACCGGCTCTGGAGTAGCTGTAAGGACAGACTGACAGCTAGTACCCCCTCATACCAAACACAACTCCATTGCCCGGGCTCGCTCCCGCTGCAGCCCCACAACAAGCCCTTCAAATACTGAGTGTAGGGAAAGAGAGAAGACCAGAACACAGGCCCTTAAGGCTGAAGGGGTAGGAGAAGTCCCATCAGCCATGGGGAGGATGTGCCCTGGAGTGCTTGAGTTTCCTCTCTTGGAAGTGACTCTGATTGCTCTTTGTAGGCTAGCACAATCTGCTCCATCACCAGAATGAGAAAAAAACCCATGGCGAGAATGAACTCCTGCACTGGAAACTGAAGTGTGATTCAGAGGGCACTCAGAGCCTCATCTATAGCAGCCAGATAGTCTGGAAGCAAATCCAAGAGACAGGTGGCCAGAAAAACGCCACCAGCAAAGCAGCTCACCAGGCTCAGGATTTTCTTTCTGGAGGCTGAGGCCTCAAAATTGGCACTGGGACATTGAAGCACGCAGCTGGGCACTGGGCAGCAAAACAGGGTGAGCATAATAAATGCATTTAAAAAAAAAGAAAAATTGATTAATGAAATTCTGAGATCTCTAAGAAATAGACAGGGTATTAGATGTGTTATTTTTTTTTGAGAATTCATTAATGTTTTTGCAATAAAGAACAGAATAAAACCACCATAAAATTAAAAAAAAAAGAGACCTAGGTTCAAATTCAAGCTTTAATATTCATTAGCTGTGTGACCCTGGGTAAGTCACTTCATAGCTCTGCCTCAGTCTCCTTAACTATAAAAGGAGGTTGGATTAGATGATTGCTAAGGGCTCTTGAAGCTACAGATCCAACAAATATATTAAAGGGGCTACTTCCTAGATGTGATATTTTCTTTGAAGAGATCTTTCTCTCAAACAAGATAAAACCCAACAGAAAAAGGGGCTATAGGGACTTTCTTCAAATGGTATTTTAAAAAATAAAACTATAAACAGAGAAAAATCCCCTTTTCGTCTGAGGTTAAATATAGAAAGTTTTCAAGTAGGGGAAATTTCTGAATATTAAGAGATGTCATTAGGCTAATAATTTGCAGCTTGTTAACTCAAAGGATCATAGGACTAACAGATTCAGAGTTGGAAGGTCACCTACTCAAACACTTCACTTCACAGATAGGGAAACTGAGGCCCAGGTTGACTCAGGGTTGACCAAATTAGAAGTGGCAGATTTGAGATTACCACCCAGATCTTCTAACTTCAAGACCAGAGTTTTTGGCTTTTTAATCTCTCTTACTTCTATTATGTATATGGACAAAAATCTGTAAAATATTGGTATTTTGGATTTAACTAATTTGTCTAACTGACTTGATAACATTTCAAAGAAATGCCAGACAATGCCACCAGAGGGTGATAAACTCATCTGAATTGCTGCATCCAGATGAATTTAATTTTTAGTGAGTTGTATTAAAATCACAGAATGTTTTACAGATGAGGAAATTAAGGTCTAGTGAGAGTGACTCTCGAATTGTTGTTTTGAGAGAAATAGAAAAATACGGATATGAAACAAATCTGGATTATTGTTTTGGGGGATTTAGCAATATTTCTATGTTGGAAAAATAATACCAAAAATGTTAAAGCAACCAGGGCTGAAAAGGCATCCTTATATCTGCAAAGAGTTGTACCTCCCTGAGAAACTAGATTATAACCTTATTTGGTTGTTTAGGTACCAAACAAGAAACCTAGGATAGGAAACTCAGAAGAGTCCGATATAAGGTTAAATTGGATTACAAGTGACTTGAATGAACACTGGATTCTTTCCTTATAGATATGATATAGAACAAATGTTTTACTATAAGAGAATGCAAGGTATTTATGGCTGTGGTTGTTAAGGAGAGAAGGGGAGAGGGAAAGGGGAATGAAGGGAGGAATGGGGAGGGAAGAGAGAAGGAAGGAGGAAGGGAGAGGGAGGAGAGAGGGGAAAGGGATGAAGGGAAAAAAAGGAAGAAGGGGGAGGGAGAGGCAGAGAGAGAAGGAGGAGGGGGGAAGAGAGAGAAAGAGAAAGAGAGCCTGCCCTGGCTCTTTTATGATGTGTCCCCTTCAATCTGAGCTGACTAGGCAGTTAAAAGACTGGAATCTGCACAGTAAGATTTCCTTAAGGCTTGGTCTGAACATAGCCCTCAGAGGCACAGAATTGATAGCAAAATATTTAGCAGGGGTAGGTTTCTATCCCAACCAAGAAGTGATCTGAACTAAGAGCCACTTGTGTGTCCAGTCTGGTGCCAGGAATTAGAGATGCCAAGAAGTCCCTGCCCTCAGCGCACTTCCAGTCAAGCTGGAGACCCCAGCCACATACAACAGTACAACAATAGCCTACTCTAAGGGACAGGTGAGAGATACTGAAAAAAGTAGCTGAGGATGCTGTGTTGAAGTGGATGGACTGTCAGACTTGGGGTGATGAGAGAACTGGATTCACATGCCTGCCACCTCGGATACTTCTGTAGCAGCAAGCACCCCAGCGTCCCCAGCGTGGCGGCCAACACAGGTTCTTAGATCTGCTTTTCTAAAGGAAAGCAACTCAAAATGGGTTAACAAGCTTACTTTAATCAATCAAACAAATATCATTTACCTAGTTCAGAGGGAAAAGATCAGTACCCCGAATTTCAGAGTATACAGACAGAAGTTACAAGACAGAGAAACAGATCAAGCAGACAGGCTTCCAAACTGTCCAACCATTACATCCATAACAAATCACAGTTACCAGAGAGGGAAGCATCAACATCTGGGCTTTCAAAGCTGGGGGGCTCAATGGCTGCCCAGATTCTCATCTGGTCAAATCACACAACACTTCTCAAAGTGAGCTTCAAAGCAAAGCCTCACATCAGGGATTACATAGCCTTCTCCTAGGTCAGAGAATGTAACCACCCTCTTGACCCACTGCCCAATCACAAAGCACTAAGGTATGGGCATTCCTGAAAACCAAGCCTCCTGCCACAGGCTCCATGTGACCACATTCCGCCTATTAGGGGGCAGAGTATATTTTCAAATCAAGGAAGGTTCTCAGAGTCTCTTAAGCCTATCAAAAGGCCTAGGGTCAGGGAAGATCTTTAAATTTGCATTTCCATTACAACTTCCTAGCTCTATGACAATGGGCAAGGACTAAACATCTCAAAGCCTCAGTTTTCTTATGAAGCTCAAGGGATACTGCTCACAAAGTACTCTGAAAATGTCATAGTCCTATACAGATATGAAGTACTATTGTACCAAGTTCTACTGGGAGAGGGAGAGGTGACTGGAGGCTAAGGGGGTTAGGGATGGCTTTTTGGAGGAAGTGAGACTTGAGGTGATCTGGAAGGAGAGGGTAGGATTTAGATGACCAGAGATGTAGAAAGGCCTTTCAGGTAGAGAAAACAGGGAAAATAAAGAGTCTGAAGCAAGAATGGTCATGTTCTATTTGGAGAGCAATATTTGAATGGGAGATTTGCAGAGAGAGAGTAGTTGGAAATAAATTTCAATCTAATCAAAGAATATTCAAATTGGAAGGGACCTTAAAAATGATCTATTTCAAGGGTTCTTCACCTGTGGTCCATGAACTTTTTTTTTCTTTTTGGAGGGGAGAAGGCAGGGCATTTGGGGTTAAGTGACTTGCCCAATGTCCCATGGCTAATGAGTGTTAAGTGTCTGAGGCTGGATTTGAACTCAGATCCTCCTGACTTCAGGACTGCTGCTCTATTTACTGTGCCACCTAGCCGTCCCATGTGAACTTGTTTAAAAAAATATTTTGATAATTTCAATATAACTGTATTTTAGTTTGTGTATTTAAAAACATTCTGAGAAAACCAAATATCCAGTATAAAAAATGAAAAAGCTAAAAACACCACCAAGGAAGAGAAAATTAAAGCAATCATTACAAAATATTTTGCCCAATTATATGTCAATAAATCTGACAATCTGGGCAAAATTGTTGAATTTTTATGAAAACATAAATTATCTAGATTAACAGATCAGGAAATAGAATAAATACCTAAATAACCTCATCTTAGAAAAAGAAATTGAACAAGGAATTAATCAACTCCCTAAGAAAAAATACCTAGGGTCAGATGAACTTACAAGTGAATGCTACCAAACATTTAATTAATTCCAATACTATATAAACTATTTGGAAAAATAGGTGGAGTCCTATCAAAGTCCTTTTATGACACAAATATAGTGATGATACCCAAACCAGGAAGAGCTAAAACAGAAAAAGAAAAGTATAGACTAATTTCCCTAATGAATATAAATAAAAAATTTTTAACAAAATATGAACAAGGAAATTATAACAATATATCACCAGGATTATACACTATATGACCAGGTGGGATTTATACCAGGAATACAGGGTTGGTTCAATATTAAGAAAACTATCAACATAATTAACCATATCAATAATAAATCAACAGAAACAATATGATTATCTCAATAGATATTTAAAAAGCTTTTGACAAAACACAGGACCCATTCCTATGAAAAATACTAAAGAACAGGAATAAAGGGAGCATTCCTTAAAATAAACAGCATCTATGTAAAACTATCAGCAAGCATTACTTGTAATGGGGATAAGCCTTCCCAATAAGATTGGGGAGGAGGGGAGAAGCAAGGATGCCCATTATCACCACTATTATTCAATATAGTACTAGAGATGTTAGCTATAGCAAAAAGATAAGAAAAAGAAATCAAAGGAATTAGAATAGATGAGGAAACAAAACTATCACTCTTTGCAGATGATATGATGGAATACTTAGAGAATTCTAGAGAACCAACTAAAAAAACTACTTGAAATAGCAAACTTTAGCAAAATTGCAGGATATAAGATAAACCCACAGAAATCATCAACATTTCTTTCTATAACCAACAAAGCCCAGCAGCAAAAGATATAAAGAGGAATTCTATTTAAAATAACTGTAGATAATATAAAATATTTGGGAGTCTACCTGCCAAGACAAACTCTGAAACTAAATGAACACAATTAAGAAATGCTTTTCAGGGGCTGCCAGATAGCATAGTGAGTAAGAGCACTGGCCCCAGTGTCGGGATGACCTGGGGGATCGAATCCAGGCTCAGACACTTAGCATCCACCCAGAAACACCTGGCCTGAGCAAGTTACTTAACCCCAGTTGCTTAGGGGTGGCCAGGTGGCTCAGCGAGTAAGAGCACTGGCCCCAGTGTCGGGATGACCTGGGGGATTGAATCAGGGCTCAGATACTTAGCACCACACCCAGAAATAACTGGCTATGTAACCTTGAGCAAGTTACTTAACCCCAATTGCTTAAAAAAAAAAAAAGGAAAAAGAAATGCTTTTCATACAAATAAAGTCAGATCTAAAAAATTGGGAAAATATCAATTGCTCATGGTTAAGCTGAGCCAATATGACAAAAATGACAATTCTACCTAAGTTAAAATACTTATTCATTGCCATACCAATCAAACTGCCAAAAATTATTTTACAGATCTTGAAAAAATTAAAAAAAATTATCTAGAAGAACAAAAGGTCAAGAATATCAAGGGTATTAACGGGAAAAAAAGTAAAAAGGAAGGTGGTCTAGTAATACCAGATCTCAAACTATATTATAAAGCAGTAATCATCAAAACTATTTTGTGCTGGCTAAGAAATAGAGTGGTGGATCAGTGGGCTAGTTTAGATACACAAGACACAGTAGTAAATGACAATAGTAATCTAGTGTATGATAAACCCAAAGACCCCAGTCTTAGGGATAAAAATTCACTATTTGACAAAATCTGCTAGGAAAACTAGAAAACAATAGTGCACAAACTAGGTATAGACCAATATCTCATACCATATTCAAAGATAAGTTCCAAATTGCCACATGATTTAGACATAAAGGGTGACATCATAAGCAAATTAAAAGAGCAAGGAATAGTCTGCCTGTCAGATCTGTGGAGAAGGGAAGAATTCATGACCAAACAAGAGATAGACAGTATTACAAAATTTAAAATAGATATTTTGATTATATTAAATTAAAAACTTTTGCACAGAGTCATTGCAAACAAGATTAGAAGGAAAGCAGAAACAATCTTTACAGCAAGTGTTTCTGATAAAGCCCTCATTTCTTAAATATAAAGAGAATTGAATCAAATTTATAAGAATGCAATAAGGCAGTCCCCAGTTGATAAATGGTCAAAGGATATGAAAAGGCAGTTTTAGATGAAGAAATCAAAGCTATCTTTAGGCATATGAAGAAGTGCTCTTAATCACTTTTGATTAGAGAAATGCAAATTAAAACAACTCTGGAGTACTACCTCATACCTATCCTATTGGTTAATATGATAAAAAAGAAAAAAGATAAATGTTGGAGAGGATGTGGGAAAATTGAGACACTAATGCATTGTTGGTGGAGTTGTGAACTGGTCCAACCATTCTGGAGAACAATTTGAACCAAACTGTGTATACCCTTTGATCCACTAATACCACTACTAGGTCTTCATCTCAAAGAAATATTTAAAAAGGGAAAAGGATCTACATGTGCAAAAATATTTCGAGTAGCCCTTTGAATTGGTGGCAAAATATTGGAAATTGAGGGGATGTCTATCAGTCTGGGAATGGCTGAACAAGCTGTGGTATATGAGTGTAATTGAATACCATTGCACAATAAGAAATGATGAACTGGCAGATTTCAGAAAAACATGGAAAAGACTTGTATGAGCTGATGCAAAGTGAAATGAGCAGAACCAAGAAAATACAGTTATCAGTGACATTGTGTGATCAACTACC